>NW_003302549.1:4619747-5008070 GCF_000004255.2 Arabidopsis lyrata subsp. lyrata
CGATGCTCGGGAGGTATGGATGAGAATATGGTGGATTCCTCTCAGGTGCTCAGTCATCCGCTTGACTCATCGATGCTGGAAAGCCAGCAAAACAATGAGAAAGGTGGAAAGGATAGTGAGGCTGGGGAAATGGGTGTGTTTCTAAGTAACAGTTCGACAGCCGAGAGCCCACAAAAATCTTTAGATGATAATGTGGCAACTGGCAGAGGTTTAGATGCCAAACACAGTGATGATATTATCTTGGAACTTAGAAATGAGCTGATGGAAAAGTCCAATAAACTGAGTGAAATAGAGTCCAAGCTAAATGGTGTTATGGAAGAGGTATCCAATTTGAGCAGAGAGTTGGAAACGAATCAGAAGCTTCTTGAAGAATCCCAGGTTTGGCAGATTTCCCTAATCTTTCCAACTCTGAAATCTATTCATTGCATCGTTAGCCTAGGAGCTTGTCTTTACTTTTTGGTATGTTATTTATCTTTACACCATTTTCTGTTACTCTTTTGGTTGCTGGTATTCGCTTTGTCATAGACGTCTAAATTCTAGTATCTAAGGGGCTAGTATCAGTTCTATTTTCTGTGATCTTTTACTGGTAATGATGTCAATCATCTGGACTAGGAAGGTTCAATATGCTTTTGCGTAATGCCTAACCAGTTGAAGCCAACCAGTTCCAGGAGCCATAGATCAAGGCTTTCATGAGATCTTGGATTACACCTGGTTGACCAATCATTCAAATTGTGAAATTTCTTCGTTTCTCTCAGTTAGTTTACTAGTACACTCTAATGAGAGGGCTATGATTATGAACAGTTTAATGTTTTTGATTTGGCAGACATTTCAATTAGAAATATGTAGAGATACAATAAGCATGGTTCTGCTGTTTCTGCGTCACCAGATAGCTTGTGTACCTTGCACATTATAAGACCCTGTTCCCCTTAAATTTTTACCTTTGATGTGGTATGTATTACTATTTTGGTTTTAGATGAATTGTGCACATTTGGAGAACTGCTTACATGAAGCAAGAGAAGAAGCCCAGACCCATCTTTGTGCTGCTGATCGTAGAGCTTCTCAATATACTGCACTTCGTGCATCAGCTGTGAAGATGCGAGGTCTCTTTGAAAGATTCCGGAGCTCTGTCTGTGCTGGCAGTGGGATTGCTGATTTTGCCGACTCCTTGCGAACTTTGGCTCAAGCTTTAGCCAAGTAAGTTCCCATCTGTACGCTTCCCGAAAAGATAACCTTAGTCCTTTCTCTCTTGTATATATGGCAGTACTTATCCACTTTCAAGCTCTTGTTCTGAAAATGTTTCTCTGAATTTGCATTTCTCCTACTTGGAAATTTCACAGCTCCGTTAATGAAAATGAAGATGATGGTACTACTGAGTTCCGGAAATGCATCCGAGTCCTGGCAGACAAAGTTAGCTTCCTCTCCAAACACCGGGAGGAATTACTGGAGAAGTGCCAAAATCTTGAAGCCACAAGTGAACAGACAAGAAAGGACTTGGAGGAAAAGAAAGAGCTGGTGAAAACATTGTACACTAAGCACCAACTTGGGAAGCAGGTAGACTCGTGTTATCTCTAGTAACAGTCATGGTTTCTTGCAGCAAATTTTCTCTCTTTTTGCTACACATTCATAATTTGGAGTGTCCTCGGTTTTGAATGAGAAAATTGGTGAACTTCTTGTGATGACAGGCAAATAAGGAAAAGATATCATTTGGTCGTCTTGAAGTCCATGAGATCGCAGCATTTGTGCTAAACCAAGCAGGACATTACGAGGCAATCAACAGGAACTGCCCAAATTACTACTTGTCCTCTGAATCCGAGGCATTGTTCACAGATCATCTCCCAAACCGGCCTACATACATTGTTGGACAGATTGTGCACATAGAGCGCCAAATAGTGAAACTGCCATCACCACTTTCAGCTTCTGCTTCTCCTGAGGCGGGTAAGACACATCATCTCGGCTCAGACCAGGGCTCGAGAACTCTGGCATCAAGTTCAATCTCAACATCAACTTCAGCAACAACAACATCAAACCCTTACGGTCTCTCTTCAGGATGTGAATACTTCATAGTGACGATAGCAATGCTTCCTGACACTGCTATTCATCAACAAACTTCCTGATCCTTTTGCTTGTTCTTAAGGCAGATAGACGTGATGGAAGAAACCACCTCCCCCCAAAAAAGAACAAAAAATGTAAATACTTTGAATTCAAATAACACAATCTAAAACCAGACAGCCCCTTATATGATTTGTGGGTTTCATTTGTCTCTTCTTTAATTTCCTTTTATTTCATATCTTTCTTCTTTATGTACATGTACAGCTGATGATCACTGATCTTAGTTTAATCTTTTCTCCTTGTATTGTACACACTCTGCTATAATTTGAATGCTGTAATAAAAAGGATATATATATTAAGAGAAAAGGTAAAAGTTTAGGATAAATAATAGAATCTTACGCCTCTGCAAACTTTGGTTTATATTGGGAATAATATACAGAAATTAATCTTCAAAACATGTTTCTTAAAATCCCTGTGGGGGTTGTAGTTACCAAGAGATAATTTTGATTTACAATAAAAAAAAAAACAGAAAAGCTACTAGTCCAGGTTCCTATACTTGCCACATCCAGAAAAGAAAGGCGGTTATCTATAAATTATCTATTATATGCATCACCATCTTCTTCTGAAATGTTGGACAAGAACTTTGGCAAGGATGTGATCCGGGGGAGGTGTAATAGCAAATCGCTGAATGAGTCTTTCCTTAACATACCTTGTGGTTTGCTGCTAGAAGCTGGATCAAGAACTCTGTCGTTGTTGTTGTTGTTGTCAGAAACAATTCCCTTGGGTTCAGACTTCAATCCAACTGACATTTCGGTATTGAGCTGTGAGTTTGCAGCGACATTGGGATCCTTGTACAAGAGGTTGAATAAAGAGTTAACCCTTGGCATGAGAGACTTCTCATCTGGTGCCTCGAACTGGATATTATCACTTAGCAACTGCTGTTTCATGATCTCAAATTTCTCCATATGTTCCGGATGACTTCCACCAGCAGAATCAGAGAGAAGTCCAACGAAATCACTCACCGACATAGATTGGTGTAGTCCAGGTACTTTTATCTGATCTGAATCAGTTATGTTTCTTGAATCAGATAAATATGCAACGAAATCACTAACTGACATAGATTGGTGTAGTCCAGCTACGTCTTCAGCCAGATTCAAATCCGTTGTGTTTTTTGAATCACAGAGAACTGCAAGGAAATCACTCAGTGACATAGATTGGTGTAGTCCAGGTGCTTCGATCTGACCACAATCTGTTCTGTTTCTTGAATTGACTGCTTCAGAACCTCCAATTCCTTCATTTGCACGAGCATCTATCACTAGAGATGAATGAAGCAAACAAACAGAAAAATAAATCCACAATCTTAGTCAGGTTCAACAAAAGTGAAAATGAAAAACTATATTCAAATAAGGAGTTATGAAAGCAACCAGAATGAGCGAGCAGTCATCATAATACCTGAGCTGGGTGATGGTGCTTCATGAGACAGATACATATGCTCAGATGATGACTGAGCCCCAACAGGAGATGCTAAATTCTGAGTCCCAGAATTCGAAGGACCTGTGCTAAGATTCAAATTCCCAAAAGGATGGCCTTTTGATTCACTTGGATCCTCAAAAATAGATTGCCGCGCATCAAAGTAGGGAGAGTCAATAGCTATCTCCGGCTGTCGGCTTAGATGGAACAGACGATGATCACATTGAACGAGCTTTTCAAAATGTTTGTTCATTATCCCTTGAGCACATTGCAGAAAATGCTGCCTAACAGATCACAGGGAGCGTATCGTTAGCTGAAGCTAGGACATCACCAATTTATTCAGAAAAAAAATATGAAATGCCTGTACCTGTTCATGCTGGCTTGGCCATCAGTAAAATCTGATGTCGCCTGCCACAAAGTATGTTTTCTAGGCTGTGGGTTTGTTTCCCGGAAAAATAAGGGCTGTCTAGCAAGCTGAAACATAAAGAGACGAGTGATTAAAGTTGAACAAGAGTAATAGGTTGAGCAAAAGAAAAGAACATGAGTGAATCGTATACCACGAGAGTCAAAGTTCCAGGTCCGTCTTCAGGACAGTTTGCCTTCAAAGCCATAATATCTGACCATTGGATCTCGATTTTACTCTTAAGACCTTGTTCCAATACTTCCCAAACAAGTTTGTGTTTTGCAAAGTAACACTTTGCCACCAAATCACCTTCATACCTCGATTTATACTATCAAAAAGAAACCAGGTCAAGTTAGATTTTGAAAGCACCATGAAAAATATATCAAAACGAAACATTTTGCAGGACTCACCTCCCACTGTCCAATCTTCAAAAGCGAAGCAGGAAAGTTGGAAGCTTTCAGCTTCTCAATACTTCCTGGCGCCAAAGTCGGTCCAAGTGATGCAGCAGCAGCAATGCTTTTACTTTCTTTCTTAAGACCAGAGCCAAGTGCACCAGCTTTCAGCGTTTGAGCTGCTTTACGGTCACCACAATGCGTTATCGTCATCTGAATCAACTCCAACAAAGATGGACTCTTCCTAAGATTCAACCCAAGAGGACTCGGCTCATCAAGCGGGTTATACTTAGCTGGAGCCATTGTCGATGAACTTGTCTCAGGACTCCATAACTAATTCAATGCAAGAATCAATAAAAAAAGATACACCACCAAACAATTCACAACCAGCTAAATATAAAATCATCACCGTAGGAATCGTTAAAAGCCAAATCTTTTATTAAAAAAAAACTAAGAGTTGCTATTGAATTGATCGCAGAAACTGAATTAGATCAGCTAATCTGAAAAAAGAAAAAAAGAGAAAGAAACAAACCCTAGATCGTTTGGTGAGAGGAGCATGCTCTTCTTCTAAATCATCCTCAGCAATCTCCAATTTCACCGGTAGCTCATCTCGGCACTTGGCCGCCAATTCAGACTCCGTTCGTCTTAAACCTCCAGATTTCCTCATTTCCACCATCCCCAGAAAAAACAAACAAACCTTTCTTCTTCAAATAACACCCCAAATTCAGACAAATTTCGGATAACCCACAAACAAAATTATTTCACAAAAAGGATTTTATCTGGAACACGAAAGAGAATCAAAAGCAAACCCTAGAAATCAGAGTATAAAACATTTACGGGATCTCTCTCTCTCTCTCTCTATAAATTTGATTGTGTAAAAAAGGATTCTCCTGGCGGCTATCGACGCGCGTATACCGTGATTGTACCGACACGCGCCATCGTTATTTTGACTCCGAGTGCTAATGAAATTCCCAAATTAGCCACCACGTTATGCCCACTGAAGAAGGGCTAATATTGTCATTTTTGTTTTTCATTTAATAATTTAGTTAATTCGCTGGCGAATAACCAGTAGTTCTTGATATATAGTGTGGGGTTTGGTTTACAAAAAAAAAAAAAAAATAGTGTGGGGTTTACTTTTTTTTTTTCTATTCTTATGACGGCTATATATAGATAGAGTATTTGCCACGTATTACTCGTCCTCCTTTTGCCTTAATTAATTACTTTTTTTTTGTGTTGTGTATAGTCCACTAGTCAACTAATGTTTTCTTTTGCCACTTTTGGTAATCAAACATAAAAATTTATAAATTCAACCTTATCTTATTAATCCTACACAAATGAAATCTATTTTTTTTGTAAACTAACAATTGTCAAAAAGTTGAACAAGACTTACATGTAATCATATATATAAACACTTGTTGAATGAACAATAGTCTTTGATTTTGAATTCTCATATTAATTGTGGAATGAGAATCCTTGAATTTCAGTATGTAAAATTGGAACATGTGACTAAAATTAAAATCATATAGTAAGTCAATGATAAATTTAAAATCATAATAATATTACAAATCTGTAAAACTGGAACATGTGGTTGATCTGAATTTGAAACATTTACAATGGTTTTATTGCAAGAGTTAAAAGTCCTTTGCCACGTCCCATATTTAATACTTAGTGATATAGAAAATATATCTTCAGAACTAAATACTGTTTTTTCTTTTTCATTTTTGTGTATTCCCATTCAGAACATATATAGACATAGTAGTTATCATTTAATTAAAAGTCTAAAACCCCATATAGATGCATGATTTCGTCATAATAATTTTCGTATTATGCGTATTTTATTATGAAAACATGTTATGAATTTCGTTTTATTTGGTTTTCGTACATTTATGTCCCAAATTTTGATTTACCGACATCTAAAGAGCTACCCCAACCATTATTTCTTGCCAATTACAATTTTTTTTTTTTTTTTTTTAAATTTGGGATTCTATTTACATATGAAAACTTCTACGTATGCATTTTTATTTATTTATTTTGCGAGGAACTTGGCATACACGCCTTCATGAGAGTACGGAAAAATGATGACGTACCATCAAACTGGTTCCAATCATATATAATTGGATATATCTTCACAAATTTATATTTAAATGCGATCATATGCAACTATATATTGGTACAGCTTCTTTGACAAAAATTATTTCAAACATATATATATATATATATATTATATACGTTTTTTCAAAAATTATTTTGGTATAAGTTTCAAATACATTAGCATATTCATCTAAGATTGCGAAACTTTACAATGACTTTGATCAAACAATATTCAATATTATAGGTCCTGTATCTACGGACGTCCCTCTCCTATGGAATGGCAAATGGAGGAAAACAAAATGACTATTGGCTATTCTTGTCAAATTATAAGTCACACACAAACAAAACAAAACAGAAATACCCTCTTGTGTTTTCTTTTCCATCATCGCTCATTTTTTTATGCGTGGGATTTATTCTGTTTATTCTTGTTTCAAATCTGATCCATCCTCAACCTATCAACATCATTATAATAAAAAACAAAGAAAAAAGATTGGAGGAATAAGAAGAAAGAGCAATTTGTAAATGGAGGATGATATAGTACCCTTAAGCGTCCCGTGAGATCCTTCTTCATCTTTGAGATCGATCCTTCCTTAGAATAATAATAATGCCTGTGCCAGATCCACGGGCGGGGCAGGCGTTCATCTGTCTCATTACATTATTTCTTTTCCTATCAATCGCGGTTGGAGGCGGTTGTCTAATTGCATACACAATCCTTCCTTACCCTCCAGTTTGGCTCTCCTACCTCGGCATTGTCTTTGTTTGTCTCCCTTGGTTCTTTTGGATCCTAACCTTTGCATACCGCATTGTTTCACGCACTTTTGGATTTAGGATGGTCGTTGGATCCGGTGGTAACAATAACAACGCGAGTGGAGAATCCATGCCGCGTGATCTTGACCCTCCTGAGCAATCTTTAGAATCTCCCGATGATGATGATCCAGAGACGATAGCTCACCCACAAGGCCAAGTTCTAGTGTCGATTGAAGGGAATCAATCGAAGAAACGAATGTCAACCTCCAGCAATTCTACTATCGGTTCGCATGAAAGTGAGATGCCACTAGCCATTTCTATGGGCTCATGATCATATATGTTTTGTTGACACATGAAGGGATCTTGCCATAGATATAGCATCAGAATGAAGATGCTAACCAGATACTTAGCCTCTTGAAAACATGGGAAATTTTGCTGTTTTTATTTTGTATCTTATTCAGATAGATTTGTAGATTCAACAAACAAACAAACAAAAAGAAGTGTACACCTTTTAATTAGCACTACCAAAAGTTTTCCTCAAACCCTAACCCCTCAAAAATCGACATGGTTTTTATTTTATGTTTTAAAATCAAGAGAATGTTTGTTACGAAGGGGTGTAGTTTTAGATGTTTTTGGTGTGGGACTTGCGTAATGCGGATTTTATAGGGTAGATCAACATCTAAGAGCAAGCCCAACGTTCCGTCTCTTAATTTGAGTTTCTCTTTTCCATGTGAACACAATTTTATGTGTGAACACACATTATATTAATAATTTATTAAAAAGTGTTTTAACTAGACTAATTATAAAAGGACATGTGTAAAAAACGTTTTTTATGAGTACCTAAAACAAGAAACGCCTCTATCACTCTCTCCTCCTTTTTCCATTTTTCCCTATATTTTAATAGTTAGAGACTTGCTAGGTACGACCGTTGCTGATGCTCTAAGATTTGTGAAGTTTATGTAATTTTGTATATATCTATTACTAGTTTGGTAATATAATTCTGCGGTGAAGCCATTGATTTTAGGGTCCCTTAACTTGACAAACAATCCAAGTTATCGGATTGTTGAGTTTGAAATATGCTGGCATCAGCACAGCAAATGTGTCAATTCACTGATTCACGCAACGATGTGGTGCTGGTGAAACCAAGATAGTCACTTTCATCTTTTTCATAGTGATTGATATACAAAAAAAACTCCTTTTAATTTGGGTTTGGAGAGTATCAACATGCATATAATTTGAATACTTGTTTCTATGTTTATTAGCTACCATTAATCAAAAAAGATAAATTATTTATTCGCTGCAGCAATATATGTATCGATTTCACTAATCTATGTTAGGTAGAAATTAGACCATGTCACTTTTCTTTGCCTTGTATAGTAAGTTACAGCTGCTCTATGCAAACCCTCTTGTGCTTTGTAGAGACGGATTTGATTAACGAGATAGCTCTTAGTGATAAGCATCTAACTAATATATATCGGCACAAGACAATAACATAGAACATCCCTTTTGAGATAGACAAAAGTTAGTCCTCGGAATCGGCCAGAATATCCTTACTTTTGCTAATGTTTCCTCCATCAAATATGGCAGTCAAAAACGAGGGTACGCTTCCAACAGGAAATAGCTTTTGTAGCCATTCTGGCTTAGCTTGGGATAAGAGAAGACCATACGACCAGAATCTAGTCAAACATCCAATACGATCAGCCAAGTCGTCTTCGGTTATTTTTGCAATAATAATCACGTTTGATTTAGGATTTTCCAGTGACCACAACATAATGTCACCATACATGGACCAATGTCTCGCATATTTATCCCCTGCAAAAGTTAGGTTATAATTATATCAACAACAACGGAGATACATATCTGTAAGAGAAAGAGAAAAGAGCTTAATTCAGAGTAATGGAATTCTCACCTTCGGTGAACACTTGTAATTTGAATCCAGCATCCGAATATTCACGATCCGCGAAGGTATTATTATCATCAGCATAAGCCTGAATCGACACCTCCGCATCACAACCATACTTGTTGACAGCGTCTTTGATTCTCTGGTAAATCGAAGCAGGATCGAGACCATCAGGGATTGGGTAATCCTCCACATCCCAAAACACACATGTCTTACCATCTACCAACACACAACGATTAAACCATTATTGCGAATAAATATAGAGATCCGATTAGATACATATAGAGATCTTTCTTACCCTTGTAAAAAATCAGCGGATAGAGGTTGGAGGGCTGCGGATGATCACGATCACACATGGCTGAGAGACTTTGTGAATTTTAGGGTTACGACAACTGTGCTCTATCTTTGATATAGGATCTTATTGGGCTGGACCTGGCACTAGTAGGCCGTGGCATAAAATCTACAACTCGAAAACCGAACCAGAACCAAACCTGATGGTCGTTGACTCATCTCTCCTTTTAATTTTCTTAGTAGGATTTAACCGGGCAAAATTGTATTTTATATATTTTATATAATAATTTATAATTTATTGTATTTTTAAATTGATATTATAAAAAAACATCTCATTTAATTATTTTATATTATAATTGATATAGTTGAAATATGTGTACTTAGAAGATTTGTAGGTGTATAAATGATAGTGTTAATATTGGCAAGTATTTATAATCATGAACTATAATAATAATTTGATATTATTTTGTATCAAAAAAATTTACCCCGCGGTATATTGCGGGTCGATTTTTTTAAACTAAAAATTTTAAATTTTAAGTTATATATTTTGTGTTAATATTGTTTGGTTTGTTTAATATTTAAGATTATATAACTATATTTTTATTTTTAATTCTAGATTTCACCCGTGGTATACCGTCACGTATTAATATCGACTCAAACCCGTCCCACCATATAACCCCGTTTTGTATTCAGAATCATTTTGGACCTTTTTATAGCATGACTCTGAACCATTGTCCAATTTTTAACCAATATGCGACATTGTACACATACTTTTTCTTTATCGATTGAGTAATATATGTCCGTTTTTAAAAATTTAAATCACATTATATGCAGAAAAATCTATTATTTTATTAATTATATGTATTTTATATAAATTCAAAATAAACTATAAAATCATATAAAAGTGAAAGAAGAATTATATATTAATGGTTTAAATTTGGTAGAGATGTTTTAGGAAAATTTAGAAACGAAATCAATTTGTTACCATATTTGGAAGCCACAGTTTCTAAAAGATTTTTTTGAAAATATTTTGTAATATTAATTAATATATAAAAATTTATGACAATGGCATTCTAGTGTAAATACTTCTCAACTTTAGGATTTATTTGCTAAATGTACTTCAAAAATGTATATATAGATGATATAATTTTATTATTTATTTAAATAATTATTCAGAAAGTAACTATTTAACCTGTTAAAATATGACATGTGTAAAGCAGAGTTTCTCAAAGTTTCTCTCCAAAGACACGTTTCTCACCCTTTCTCCTCTTTTATCATTATTTTTTGTTTTTTAATTAGTAAAAACTCATGTGAGACACTTCCCAATGGAGATGCTCTTAGGAAAGTACAACCAAAATTTTTTAGAACAAGGATATGACCCGCGGTACACCGCGGGTTAATTATTTGATATTTTTGTGTATAATATTTTTTGTTGGGCACCGCAGATCAGTTTTTTGTAACTCAAATTTTTAAATTTTAAGTTGAATTTATTTTTTGGTGTTTAAGATTGTATAATTGTATTTGAATGTTAATTCTAGGATTTCACTCGTGATATACCGTCCCGTATTAATATCGACCAAAATCCGTCCCACCATATAACCCCGTCCCGAGAAATTAAACATCATTTTATTATTTTTATTTTCAATAATAATTTTATTTTAAAAACATATAATTCGAATCAATTTAAAAGTTTGCTTTCAAATGGTAAATATAATATATATTTATGAATTTAATAGAGTTCATCTATATTATTAATATTATAAAAAATTGCTAGAATTTAAATATTATAAATAGTTAACAGTTTTATAAAGTAAAAATATTTAATAAAATATTATTATAAAAACAAATAATTAACTTGCGGTGTACATTGGGTCAAATACAATGATTTAGAGCTAATATAACAATTTGGGCTAATTTTCTAAATCATGTCTACCTAATTTAAACATAAATATATGATTCTCTTTTTACTTTTATTTGATCTTATATTTTGCTAATTTTGACTTATTATAATATATAGTTAACAATTGTAATTGTAAATTGCGAAATAGTTTTTATTAGTGTAATGTAAAAAGCACAACTTCAGGCTTGGAAAAATGTTTGTTTTTATAAAAATTAAGAAAAATGGTATGAAAGATTATTTTTTCTTGCATTATATTAAATGTTGCAAAATTACTTACTATTACTATAAGCCAACTTTAGTGGTTGGGCTTTAGACCCAATAAACATAAATTAAAAGAGTTGTATAAAACCCACAAGAAATAAGAACCCAATTTGAATCCATAACTAGATTTGAACCCGCGGTACACCGCGGGGCTATAATTTTTTTTTAAAAAAAATCTAAATATAATTAGTTTTGTTTATTAATAGAGAGTATAATATAATATTTCGACTATTTTATAAATGTACCATTCATATATCTATATTAATAGTTTTGAGTATATTAATTGTGTTTTAGGTTTAAATGGTATATCTATATATATACACAAAAACGACATTTGGCTTTCTTTTTCTTCTTGCCTCAATTTAGGAGGAAGATTTTTCTTGCGGTATACCGCGGAGCTATTATTTTTTAAAAAATATTTTTTTCTTTAAACTTCTAAATTTAGATTTTACCCCGCGGTACACCGCTGGTCGATTTTTTTATAACTAAAAAATTATTTTGCAAAATTTTAAGTTGTATTTGTTTTGTTAATATTGTTTATTTTCTTTAGTGTTTCTGATTTTATAATTAAATTTTGATTTTTAATTCTAGGATTTCATCTATAGTATATTGTTTAATATTAATATTGATCTAAACCCGTTGCACCATATAACCCCGTCCCGTAAAATTAAACATCATTTGTTATTTATTTTTGAATAATATTTTTATCCACTACGGGTCGCAAGTTCATGGGATAAGCCCGTAGAGAGTTGCGGGTTTGCGGGTCGACCCGCTAAAAGAGAAGCTATCTTTTGAAGCCCTTTGTTTTGTTTAGAGGTTTTAAGAAAACATCTCTAAAAAATAATTTTCATTATATGAAAAAAAAAAGTAGAAGAAATTGTAGTATCAACATTCCCGATTTTTACATCACTCGTTACAATTAATTTTTTTTTTTGCAGATAAAAATCAGAAGTTAACTAAGTCGAAATTTTTAAAAAGATTGTGTAAAGATTTTTGGTAAATTGTTGAAAACATATTTGATTTCAAAATCTTTACTTAAATAGATAAGGAAAGATTTTGTAGAGACTTTTGCTAAATATATGATAAATGAATTTCAATTAAAAATCTTTACTTAAATAAAATAAATCTAAAGAATTAATGCTAATGGCATGTCATTGTAAATACTTCTCAACTTCATGATTTATTTGCTAATTGTGATTCAAAAATGTATATATAGATGAGATGGCCCACCAATAATGGCTGCTAATAGTCACGACCTGAGTTGTTTTGCTGTCTTTTGGAAGAAAAAAAAATATATGAGAAACAGAAAAACAAAAATTTCTTTCCCCTAAATCTTCAGATTCAATTTCCGTTTTCTTAATCTTTTTTTTTTTTGATTGTTCGATTGTACCTTCGATTAGCAAATAAAGGAAGAGATCTTAGTAATTTACACTTAAACGAAGAGAGCCATGAATCCAACTGAACTACGAAAAGAACCGAAGTAATCGGTTCCAATCCAAATCAAAAAAATTCGCGTTCCACAGGTAAGAGAAATAGTATGTTAATTATGTTATCTTGATCGATTATTCTCAATTAAATACTAAAATTCTTTGTTTATATGTGGGTGATATTGAAATATATGTATCTATGTCCTCTGTAACATCGATTCACTTTCTGATGTAAAATTACATTATATTCCCTACCTTGCCTTTTCACGACAGTACTCAGTTCTTAAACTCATTAATTTTTGATAATATGATTGGGAAGAACAGTGTATTGTCGTCTTGAGTCTTAGGATTCTGATTTCCTGTTTTTTTTTGTTGTTATAAGATTGGAGATGATAAGGCAAGGTAGCCGATTGTCCTTAAAAGTCTAACAAATCAAGTGATAATCACAATCACAAAGATAAGCAACACCTTATTTCTCTGAAATATTTCTGATTTTTCTGTTTTTGATATTGTTTACTAACATTTGTTTTCTTTCATAGGTGAGGAATAATTCTCGAATATTAAAGTTGTCTTTGTTGATCTGGCATGAGTCATCTGTTTGACATAAGATGATCACAAAAAGGTCAGTATGAGACCAAAAACTTAGTCTAATTGATATTATAACAAAACAATATAATGCGGGATGAAAGCATACACATGGAATACAATTCAATGGTTAAGTGATGAATAGGATTCATGTCAGAAAGCAGCTTATCTGAAACAATGACTAACCTACAACGAAAAATAAACAACATCAAGCTCAGTATTTTGACACGAAACAATCAAGCAGCCATTCTGTTGGTATGTTGTGTTTACTTTTTGATATAGATCGAAATGGTAATCGTGGTGTGTGTGTTTAGATCTTGGAAATGAGAGTGTATTTATAGTGGTTTGATAGGTTATAGTACCATATTCCAAGTATTAGATATCTTATAAAATATTCACGATCCTAAATCTAATAGAATATGCTATTGGAAATAAGAATAAAATAGTTTAGTTAGGAATCATTTCCAATTAAGTAGTTGTGATTGAATGTCGATTTATATGGCTTATTTGATTTAGGAAACAAACTTTAATGGGATCATAATCTGTAGCATTTTTTTAGGAAACAATTTGAATATAAAATATTTGCGTTGCATTAAAATAGGAAATCATTTGTTTTGCAAATATTAATTAGTTATAAGTAATATATTGCCAAATCAATCATTAATTTCGTTTGGATTTTTTGTAGGAAAATCTCCAAAAAAGAAGGATCCAATTGAAGGAATTCCGAAATCCTTGCATTTTTTTTTGGCAAGTCTCATTATTTTCTGGATCCGAAATCAATATTAACGGGTCATTGAGTCGGGTCAAAAAACCAATTCCGGGTCAAAATTTTAAAAATACCCGACCCGATTAGGGACCCCAAAAACTGTTGCAAAAATGGATAGTAGATCTTTTTAATTTTTTTGTCAACAAAGTTTATTCCTTTAATCTGGATCAAAATTCAGATAAACCGTTATATATATATAATTGATATAATAGGTCAGTTTGATAAAAGACCATTGAGCCTAAACTCTAACCGCCCAAAAACTTGCGAAAGAGGCTTGGCCCATGTACAGCCCGCCAAATTGACAGACAGCTTTGGCTGTAACCCTAATAAATTCACAAACTCCATCATCAGCCACCGCTATAATAAAATCCCTAAATTGACAAAGTGCCTCATCAGCCCTCAAAGCTAGCGTCTCTGGAGAACTTGCTACGTCGAAACCATGTCCACTTTGGTCCCTTTGCTGCCCGCCAGCGAGAGATCCAGTAAGATGATTTCTCGAAATTAATTGTTTGTTTATGATATCATCTTTCTGTATAGTTGGTAGTAAATTTGTTTGTCTATGATCGATCTGGATTTTGATCTTGATTTGTTTTTCGTAAATTGTTTTGTTAGAATCTGATCTCGGATCTATATCTTTCTGTATATTTTTCTATGATCGATCTTGATTAGATCTAATTTTGATCTTGATTTGTTTTTGTCGTAAATTGTTTTGTTAGCACATGCATATGGAGCGCATGATGAAACATTAGTCGTATGGGACATAGAGGACTACAAAATCCCTGAAAGCATCGATCCTTGTTTGATCAACTATAAAATCGCAAGAGCTATTGTCAAGCGTCCTCATATAAGGATGTTGGAAGTGTCCATCTGGATTTTCGGTTCTGCTGAGAATGCATGGTTGACTGAATCGCAAGACAAACTTTGGAAATCCGAGTTTGAAGTCTGTCTCCACAAAGGTCCTTCTCTAACTCATATATATAAACACTCTCGAATCTATCTGCAAGTAATCTATTTATACTATTTGCAGGGGATAGACGTACCAGATTAAACATGATTCTAGCGGAAGTAATTTACCATGTATGGAGCTTGGATGATCCAATAAATTTGCTGGTACTCTCGGAAAACAAGGAGAAGATGGAACAAGACCCCAAATTTTGCAGATTTCGTCAAGCTTTAGAAAACAAAGGTTTCTTTGTTGCCTTAGCACACCCTGAGACACTCATTAACCAAGAAACTGCCGTTGAAGAGCCGCCAGATTTTACCCCAATACCTTACTATCAAACCACAAGTGACAACACGCTTAAGCTAGCTTACTGGACCAAAGAAGATGATGATGCTTTCAGATCTAATCATAAAGAAAAATGCCCCGGACAGCCATCGAATCTCTTTGTCCTTGGCGCAGAAGAAAATCACTAGACAAATACAATTCTTAAGTCATCCTTTGTTATTTATGCTATATACGATGCTTACTTGTTCTATCTTTCTCTGTATTGTTTACTCAACGCCTATCATTACCCCCAATTTCCACCGCTTGCGCTTCTTCAGGTCCCAAGCAAAAGCCACTCATGATTGATTTAAATCTAATACTCAACCACACTAAAGATGTCCAAAACCAGATAAATATGATCAATAATAAAAACGTTTCAATCCAATCATGAGTGAATTGGGTAATCCTCCGCATCCCAAAACACAAACGTCTTACCATATAACAAAATATGGACAAAACGGCCATAGGAATGCATTACCAATCATTCTATTTTTTTATGCTGAAAACATATTTTGATCAGATTCTTTTTTTCTTTCAGCCCCATAACGTACGAGTAGCAAGGAAATAAACTTTGTGACTTTAGTGTCCGACTAAACATGATTCTAGCGGACGTTGTTTACCGGACATGGAGCTGGAATTTTGCAGATTTCGTCAAGCTTTAGAAAACAAAGGTTTCTTCGCTGCCTTGGTATTTATTCGATGAGGCCTGTTAACAAATAAAAATGCACCTTTCTTTACGTTAACTTCTTGTTTCCTGAGGAAAAGCTTAACAGTGATAAAATAAATATTAATAGAGACTAGAAAATTAAGTATACTGATCTCTGATGTAAATGGCCTTTTTCTATAATAAAATTGAAATGGACCAATCGAGAAAGCGAGAAATAGAGAGGAGAAGATCTTTTATGGTTTTTTTTAAGGAAAAATCATTGTCAGCTACACGAACTATACGTCAACACATCACCACACATGCAGACTATTTTAATGTTTCGCTAACTACACGAACTATTGGTATTACATACGGACATCTCCGAACTATCATCGGTTATGTGTGCAACACCATAACCATCATTTCCAAATAATATAAAGTCTTGTTAACTACACGAAGTATTTCTTTTTTTTGTCAACTAGACAAAGTATTTTCATCAATTTTTTTTAAACTAATAAGTTAAATAAAACTATATAATATATCAATGTAAATTATATATGTACATTATAACTATTCTAACTTTAAAATTTTAATGTAATAAAGACTAAACTAGTTCCATAAAAAATATATGTGTTCATTAAAAATTTGTTAATTAACTTAAACCTATAATGAACATGTATAATTTAATTAAGTGACACTTTTAAAAGTTTAGTTAAATTAATTTCATATAAAACATATGTGTGCATTAAAAATTAGTTAATTAATTTAACTTAAAATTATAAGGGATACTGCATATGTAGAATTTAAACTTTAAAAGTTATAATGCATATATATAATTAACAATAGTGTATTATTTACTTTTAGTTATTTTTTCATTTTGTAATTTAGTTTTAAAAAAATGTTGCGTGTAGTTAACAATACATTTATATTATCTGGAAATGATGGTTATGCTATATATAATTTACATTGATATATTATATAGTTTTATTTAACTTATAGTGATGTATAATTTAACTAAGTGACTATTTTAAATTTTTAACAATTTAATATAATAAATATTAAATTAGTTAAATTAATTTAACTTAAAAGTATAATGCATTAAAAGTTATAATATATATATATATATAATTTATAATAGTGTAATATTTACTTTTTAGTTATTTTTTATTTTTTAGTTACTTTAAAAAAAAAAATTTGATGGAAAATACTTCGTGTAGTTGACAAAAAAAGAAATACTTCGTGTAGTTAAC
This sequence comes from Arabidopsis lyrata subsp. lyrata, assembly GCF_000004255.2. Taxonomy (NCBI): domain Eukaryota; kingdom Viridiplantae; phylum Streptophyta; class Magnoliopsida; order Brassicales; family Brassicaceae; genus Arabidopsis; species Arabidopsis lyrata. Next base: position 4,637,193 of record NW_003302549.1, read on the forward strand.
AAGACATTTATATTATCTGAAAATGATGGTTATGGTGTTGCACACATAACCGATGATAGTTCGGGGATGTCCGTATGTAATACCAATAGTTCGTGTAGTTAGCGAAACATTAGAATAGTCTACATGTGTGGTGATGTGTTGGCGTATAATTCGTGTAGCTGGATTTTTCATTTTTTTAACTTGTAGACCGGTAAGGTCCAAATTGAAAGGCGAAAACCGTAATGTTTGGCTATTTAATTTCCGGTAGGTTTAAACTGTTTAAGAAATCCGGTTACTTAGGATATACTTTACTGATAAAGTCGAAACGATATAAAAATTTGAAGTTGCACTTGCATAGTAACCATCAGAATGTAAAATGAAAACTTAGGTTCTCATTATACATGAGAAATTCATAAACGAAAACCATATAAGAATTGAACCGAACCGAACCGAACCAGATTAAAATCAATGGTTTGTATATAACCGAGTTCGAGTCGATTCCATTTGAAATGAAAGGATAACTCACTGGGTACAGAGTCACAGAGACAAGCTTTTTAGTTTGAGCTCTCACTATGTCTCTCTCGCAAACGAATTTCCTCAGTTCTTCATTTCTCTCATCGAGCCATGACCTGCGAATTCCTTATTCTAGAGCGGTACTCGCTTATCCCCGTATCCAAACACACCGGATTCTCTGTGCTGCCAAGCGAACCGGGAAGCGGAGATATCCTTCTGAGAGGAGGAAGCTGAGGACAGAGCAGAAGGAAGCTGTGGCCAAAGTTAAGAACAAGCTCGAAGGAGTTTGGCGTCTCTCTAAGCTCGGAGTTCCTGTCGGAGATGACCCTGGAAAGGACTTTCTCGGAATTTCCGAAGGTTTGCTTCAAGCCATCGCTAAAGTTATCGAGTTTCCGGTGAGTTCTCCGGTGAAAAGTTGGAAACTTTACCTTATGGGTATGAAATTAGAGTTTGTGGAAGTATTTTGATACTTGATACTATCTGTAATTTGATAAATTGGGTTTTTCAGGTTGCTTCAATGCTGCCAGAAGAAGCATTTTCGGTGATTAGGAAATCTTTTGACGCTAGGAAGGTAGAATTCAATTTGATTCTACATATATGTTTATGAATTATAGTTCAAGTGAGTGAAGTTTTCATCTTTTGTTTAGATTCTGAAAGAAGCCAAGTTTGTTTATACTGTGGATTTGGACGTGAAGACCCTTCTTGAGTTGGAGCCTCGTGCTCATGATTTCATTTTCCGGTTAGAGCCTAAGATTGGGCTTATTGAACATGTGTCTACCGAGAAGAGTGTTTCAGGGGACTTGATCAGTGTGGTTAACGACTGTAAAAGGATCAACAGTGAGACAGCACCCGGAGAATATGAACCTCAGATTATCAATGGCTCTGGAGATCCACACCAGCGTGGAGGACGAAGCAAACCGAAAATCGCAGTTGTTGGTGGTGGTCCATCTGGTTTGTTTGCAGCTCTTGTTCTTGCAGAGTTCGGTGCAGATGTGACATTGATAGAAAGAGGGCAAGCAGTAGAAGAAAGGGGACGTGATATCGGCGCTTTGGTAGTTCGCAAGATTTTGGATATGGAGAGTAATTTCTGCTTTGGCGAGGTTTAAACGCCTTCTCTTCAGTCTTTTGCTAGTTTCCTTTGTTATTGTCAAAGTCATATTTTAGCACTTATGCATCGCAGGGTGGTGCAGGTACTTGGAGTGATGGAAAGCTTGTTACTCGAATAGGAAAGAATAGTGCCACCGTTTTAGCGGTTAGTATTTTGAGACTGTCAAATGTTACATAGAAGCACTTCATGTTTGCGTACAAATGGAAAAATTGTGACCATTGCGTTAATTGTTACAGGTGTTGAAGACGTTGGTTCGCTTTGGGGCTCCTGATAATATATTGGTCAACGGAAAGCCTCATCTAGGAACAGATAAGCTAGTTCCATTACTCCGTAATTTCAGACATTATCTTCAAAGTGCGGGAGTAAGTCTAAAATGAGAGATTGATCTATGTCTCTCTATTACTTTTTGATGTTTTTTTCTCATCTGAGCAGCCTCTTTAATTCCATATGCTTAATTAGGTGACTATCAAGTTTGGAACTCGGGTAGATGATCTTCTGGTAGAGGATTCTCGTGTTGTTGGAGTCAGGGTTTCGGATTCAACAGATCAATTGCAGAGTACCTCTCAGAATTTAAAGTTTGATGCAGTTGTTCTTGCAGTTGGTCACTCAGCACGTGACACATATGAGATGCTTCATTCTCGTAATGTTGAATTGACCCCAAAAGATTTTGCTGTAAGTTCTTTGTATATATGTTGTTGAGTGTGTTCTTTCTTAAAATGTTCATATTGAATCGATATATCTGGATGCTTTATTATACTTAGCTTGGTATTATCATTTGATTTCTATCCGTTTGTGTGGATCAGGTTGGTTTGCGCATTGAGCATCCGCAGGAGCTAATTAACAGTATACAGGTTGGTTCGATTATCTTAATACCATATATCTTCAATAAATCAGATCCCATGACTTTGTTGTACCTTATCGTTATTCAAGTCTTGACTTGTATATAAAACACCTATGTTCTTGTGATGGTCTTTCTTTCCAGTACTCGGATTTGGCAAGTGAAGTTCTTAAAGGACGAGGTAAAGTACCAGTGGCAGATTATAAGGTTGTTCAGTATGTGAATGATAAGGCCGAGGATCTCTCGCAGTCTTCATCAAAACGTAGTTGCTACTCCTTCTGCATGTGTCCTGGTGGTCAGGTAACAGTTTCCGTAAAGAGTGTCTTGCTGTTTTTTTTTTTTCATTCGATTTCTCACGAATAAGCCTGTTTCCATGTACTTTCAGGTTGTTCTCACCAGCACAAACCCAACCGAACTCTGCATCAATGGCATGTCATTTTCTCGCCGTTCATCCAAATGGGCCAATGCTGCACTCGTTGTCACAGTCTCAGCAAAAGACTTTGATGTTCTCAATCTTAAAGGACCCTTAGCTGGAATTGAGTTTCAGGTATCAATCTGGAAGTGGATTACTATTAATACTCATGAGTTATATTCAATATGTCTCCTTTGATTTTTGTATTCCTCTAGAGAGAGTTTGAAAGAAGAGCGGCTATAATGGGTGGTGGCGATTTTACAGTTCCTGTACAAAGGGTTACTGATTTTCTGCAAAACAAGCTATCTGGTGAGTAACATTTTCCTTAATACTCAGTTCTCATTTTTATAATTCAAAATATTTTTTATCGGCTTGTTCATTGATGATTTTGGATACTCTTGTGCTGTTAAACAGAAACACCTTTACCTCCATCAAGCTATAGATTAGGAGTGAAATCTGCAAATCTGCATGAACTGTTTCCTACTCATATTACAGAGTCTCTGCGACAGTCTATCTCTATGTTTGAAAAAGAGGTTGGTTATATATTTCCGCATAAACAAACCTATAGCTCTGTCTTTCTCTAAACCCTTGAACTTTCAGTTACCAGGATTCATCTCAGAGGAAGCACTCCTCCACGGCGTAGAGGTATATTATATATATATATATCTTCCTTGTCCTGAATCAGTTTACTCTTCAGATTAGAAATAACAACGATGTTTCAACTTGTTTACCAGACAAGAACAAGTTCCCCTGTTCGGATACCTCGAAGCAATGAGACCTACGAGAGCACGAGCTTAAAAGGTCTATACCCAGTTGGTGAAGGAGCTGGTTATGCTGGTGGCATTGTAAGTGCTGCAGTGGATGGTATGTTTTCGGGTTTTGCTGTTGCGAAAAGCTTTGATCTCTTTGATGGAAGCATAGAGTCAGTTATTGGGAAGGCTCAAGGTGCTGGACTTGTGAAGTACTGATGATGATGATGAAGACGACAGTAATAGCTTTCCCCCATCTCTGTTTTTCGGCCCTTGTTGAGGTAAAAGAACATCAATGGGGACTGCTTCCTCCAGAATCCAGTTTTGTTGTACCAAAGCTTAATAACTTATACAGAAAAAGGCTCAATCAGAAGCGGGAATCATCAGCAGCCAGAAGAGAAGTTTGCCTTAGTTATGTAACTAACCCAAACAGTAGTAGTTTAGAAAGTAAAATTTACTTCATCATTCTTTATGGAACTTCATTTATTACATTTTGATAGACATTACCAAAGCAGTGACTCTTGTTCATAAGAAACACACGTTTCTTACAAATATTGGTTTTAAAAAAAGGAAAAAGATAATTTGATCGAGGAAACTACACCGCCTAATAGATAAGAGGAAACAAGAAAACGACAAGCTTTAGACAAGCAAAGACACATTGCGAAGACATGACATATATTAATAACTCTAGTTCTTCTTAGTGTGGTCAATATAATTGTGCTAGGCACGTGAATACCCATCATTTGGCTCTTGCTTATTATACTTAGTCACACCAAGACGCAAAGATTTATCTTTTTTCTTATCTGCATACCTTAATAATACGAGGAATATGATAGCTTTATAACAATAATAATGATTAAAATATATTGTTATTTAACCAGTACACACTTATACAAAAAGGTATAATTGACTTCCTTTGTTTTCTTTCTATCTCGAGTACACTTGTACAAAAGGATTTGATAGATGTATATCTAACTAGCATATTTCATTTGTACATTCTGAAACATACAAAATATGTCGGTAAACAAAATAATTGAACACGTTAGATTCAATTACTTTTGTTTCTATTGCTAGTCAATATTTGTCCGGAAGTTTAATCCCTATATTAACAAGTTGAATCTCCATAACGTAGACATCCTTTATAGATTGATCTTCTTTTACCCATTTAAAGAAGGTAAAAACTTTGGTGGACATAATTAATATAGAGAATTATTTAGTTTGATAACAATATAAACACATGTGTATCGTTCTTTACATTATATATGAACTAATAACTACAAAATGAATTGGAAAAAGTTCCAATAACATATATTTCTAGGGATTATTGTTTAAAATGTCCTTTTTTGGGAAAAACTTATGAAAATGCCCTTTTTTGAATAGTTTACGGATTTTGCCCTTTTTAACATTTAAAAATGTACGTATTTAAGATTTTTTTTTCCAAAAATACGTACTTTATACCAAATACTAAACCCTAAGAACAAATGGAACCGACTAAACCCAAACATAACGAGTGAAACGCATGTTAAATCATATTTTTGAAGCATGAAAAAGGGCAAAATGCATAAACTATTCAAAAAAGGACAAAATCTACAAATGCCCTTATGAAAAAGGACAAAATCCGTAATTTATTCTATATTTCTAGCCAAGTAGAATCCTTGAACGGACCACGGGAGACTAGACGAGTAGATATATGTCATCATATATACACATAAATGTATGCTAGGTTCAATGATTCTAAAAAAATTGGCAGTACGTACATGTGTAGCCAATATAAGAGAACATAAAACAAATATATCTCTAACTCTAACAATAGAAAAAGTGAGAAAGAAAAATGAATTTTGTTATATATTGATATTAAATTCATAAGAACTCCAAGTGGAAGTAAAGTTGGAACAAGACTCCACAAGGTAAGGGACACACAAAAGAAAGAGAGACAAAGGTCTATAGAAAGCTTAAGATCATATGATATGTCCAAATCATCTCATGTGGGAGCAGACCTTTCTTTTAATAAAAAATGGGTTTATTCTTTGTTTCTATTTTTAAATTGGATTCTTTTATTGTGTTTTATGTACTAAACCCAGTGTTCAAGAAAGCGCTAGGCGCTAAGCGGGCGGTGACCCAGTGCCTAGCGCCTAGAACGCCTAATCGGAGCCTAGGCAATTTTTAAGGCGGTTTAGACGTTTATAACATAAAACATTATAAATATGATATTATATATAAAAGTTATATAAAATATATATATAAAACTAAAAATTACGAAATTATAAACAAAAACTAAATAAGACATTTATTTATATTTATATTAAATAATATATAAATATCTATAACTATATATATATATATAAAACTCTAATTGAAATTGAAAAAATACATTAAACAAGTTCTATATAATTTTAGGCGGTCAAGGCGGTTATCTAGGCGTCGCATGAGAGCCTAGCGCCTAGTCGGGGCCTAGGCGACCGCCTAGACCGCTTTTTAGAACATTGACTAAACCTCATACTAATTACGGTGTTTAGACTTTAGAGTCCTCGTGGATAGGAATGTCAAATGGGCTTCGTGACCATGGGCAAGACCAGTCCAAATTATAATGGTCCGGATTTGGTCACGCCCAAATTCGCCCAAATTCGAAGCGGTCCATATGGGCTAAAAGCCCATTTAGTCCATAACAAATGGGCCAAACCCATCTGGACATGGCCGTCCAATAAGCCTTAAAAATTAGGGTTATTAATTTGGAGACAAAAAAATTTCTTTATTTTTTAAAAAATTCGGATTTACATTGATATTTTCACTCCAAAAAATATTTTTACAGTTCTGGCGGAAAAATGTGATTTTACGATTTAGCGAAAAAATGCAATTCTTCGATTTTGAGAGAAAATATGATTTTGCGGTTTTTGCGGGAAATATAAAATTATATTATTTGGACCCCATAGGATGTCCAGTTGGTCATGGTCTTATTTGGTCTGGTCTTATTTGGACATGGTCCTATTTAGGCTTAGACCGTCAGTGTCCAAAAAAATGGAGCTGCCCATTTGGACAGGCCCATTTGGACTTGGACAGCCCAATTGACATCCCTACTCGTGGATGACTAGACTCTATATAGTTATTATTTTTGGGATACAATTAGCCACTAATCTTAATATATAAGTGAAACATAAAATGAATAAGATTCACTAGATTTAATAAAATAGAATAAATAAACAAGAAAATTATGAGAAAAGAAACTTAGTTGGGGATTAGCCATCGTAAGTGTTTGGTAAATATTCTTTCTTAGTAGAAGAAAAGACAAAATATATCTATATAGAAGAGAATGACCAAACACATATCATGGGTAACCATCATAATTTCAATTTCTCCTAAAATTTATTTTTATTTTCGATATTTTATTCATTCTTTTAATTAGAGCTTGAGTCCTCATAACTCTTATGAATTTAGGTAAGGTTGGGTGGGAAAAGTAACCGAATGTAAAATTAAGCTTTCGGCGTTATGCCAATTTTTCAATTAAAAAAGTGTTAAAAATAAATAAAAAACTTGAAGCAATCATCAATACCATAATCTTGTCACGTTTTATCTCGATCCATGGCAAATATTTTATTATCTTTGATAGTTAAACTCCAACAACAATTTCCATTGGTACTTAAAGTAGATCAATAGTACCAACGAAAAACTACAATCTCATGAATCATGATCATAAATCGTTGAATCTGATCATTAATAAGTGAAGGATATCGAAATTGGAAGGATTCCGGTTCAGTTTCGATCACGGTTTATTCCGGTTAAATCGGTTTTGTCTACTCAATTTATGTTTTGTTGTAGAGTGACCTCTATGAGCAAAAGGCTAGAGAGATTCTGTGGTTTATTATTCGGATTAGAGAGAAAAATAAAAAGACTCTTTTTAATATCAAAATTAGGTGGCGCGAAAATAACGCCCTCTCTCTCTCTCTCTTTTTCTCTCTCTCTCTTTGATCTCCTCGAACCCATCCTCTTAAATCGCCCGATCAATTCTATCACCGGCGAAACATTTTCTTATTTACAATTCTCCAGCTTGGTTAATCAATTCCGATCACGTTTCATATACCCAATTTCGATCTCGAAGGGGACAGAGAAGTCTTTCGCGAGGAGAATCACGAGACTTTGATTACTTTTGGCACTCTTAGGGTTTCTTCCTGGTAATATTTTCTATTTCCCAACCTCAGATTCATCGGATCTCTAATGTTTAGCTTCTACATTTGATGTCATCAATCCCAATTTCAATTCTATTCAAAATCGGAAGAACCCTAGAGTTTTCTGGGTATTATTACTGCGATCTGAGATTCATGAGCTAGATCATTGATAGAAACTATAAATGAATCTCATTTCGTTAAACTTGTGAGGATTTGCATTTTCATGGAAAAATATTACTAAATTTGATTCGATAAAAAGAGTCTGTGTCATTGAGAGACACAAGTCGTGTTAGTAACTGACTAAATTTCCTTTTTGGATTCTTCGTCAGAAACCATCTCATTCACTTAGAAACATAATAAAGTTTGTGTTTTTTTTTCAATCCCAGATTTTTCTTCTTTGATCCTTCACTTTCTCGAGAAAATGTCTCAAATGATCAAAATTTAATCAATCATCAATGTTACTGCATTTCATGATTTCTCTATCATCAACCGTTGATTTTCTCTCGGAGAGTGGGCACCGGTTCTTGATTCTTCAATCCACGTGGTCCCATTTTTGGAGTACACACCAAAAATCTTTCAAAATGTCCATTTTTGCTACAAATCAAACATTTTGACACTAATTATCAACATCTCGAGCTGTTTAATTTAGTAAGTTTACTGTTTGCAAGGTGATAAAGGAAGTTTCTTTTGTTTATCTTTTGAGGTGTTATGATGTTGATGGAAAGAAGATGAAGATTGGTCTATAGATTGAATCGAAAATCTTCATTTAATTTTCCAGCACATCTGACCATGGCACTTCCGTGACTAAGACACTGTAAAAGATTCTTTCTCTGAAAATCTTGTTTTTTTAAAAAATATTCCTGATATTGTGAAACTGTAGCAGCTAACTAGTTAGAACTCAACCCACCATTCTCTCTTTTTGTCTGTCTCTCTTCTTTGACCACTGTTTTCCTAGTTCTACACAATTTTCTTATCTCTTCCCCTGTTAGTTCCCAGCTCTTTCTTGATTTTGTAGTCTGGATTTGGTTCTTTTTTTTGTTTTCTTCATGATAATGATGATGAAATTGTCATTAGTTTGTTCCCCTTAGATAATACATGTGGGAGTCTTTGATATGGTTTTTTGTTGTAAAGGTAGAATCTTATTTACTTTTCTTTATCTGGGCTGTCTAATATTCTTTGCTCTTTTTTCGCATGGCCTATCTGTCTGTGAGGTATCTTACTTTTTCTCCTGGGTTTTGGGTTTCTTGCAGAACAAAGGGACTTCATTTACAGCAACTAGAGCTGTTTTTATTGTTTAGCTTCAATGCAGAATTAGACGAGAGGCATGAACTGCTGAATTCAATCAATGCAAGTTTCTTTCGTTAGCTTGAATGGATGTAGCAACAGATACTACAAGGCAACGTCTTCTTCCATCCGAGAAGAACAATGCACTTGCTGCCACTCGCCGTCCTCGAACAACAGAGGTTAGTTCAAGGTACAGATCACCCACGCCAACCAAAACCGGGCGATGCCCTTCCCCAAGCGTCACAAGACCAACAGTTTCTTCAAGCTCTCAATCTGTGGCTGCAAAAAGAGCAGTTTCAGCAGAGAGGAAGCGTCCTTCAACACCACCATCTCCGACTAGTCCCTCCACGCCGATACGTGACTTGTCTATCGACTTACCAGCTTCATCTAGGAGGCTATCTACAGGTCGTTTGCCTGAAAGCTTATGGCCTTCCACTATGAGAAGCCTCAGTGTTTCGTTTCAGTCTGATTCAGTCTCTGTCCCTGTTAGTAAGAAGGAGAAACCGGTTAGTAGTTCTTCTGTTGATCGAACATTGAGACCTTCTTCAAATATAGCTCAGAAGCATAAGGCTGAAACGACTTCTATATCAAGAAAACCTACGCCAGAGAGGAAGGGAAGTCCATTGAAAGGGAAGAATAATGTGTCTGATCTTTCAGAGAATTCGAAACCTGTAGATGGTCCTCACAGCCGGTTGATAGAACAGCATCGGTGGCCTAGTAGAATTGGTGGAAAGATCACTTCGAATTCTTTAAACAGAAGCTTGGATCTTGGTGACAAGGCTTCAAGGGGTCTACCAACTTCAGGGCCTGGAATGGGGCCGTCCCTTAGGAGAATGTCACTACCATTGTCCAGCAGTTCAAGACCTTTGCATAAAACTTCTAGTAACACATCTAGTTATGGTGGATTAGTGTCTCCAACAAAGTCGGAAGATAATAACATAGCTCGAACTTCTGGGGCTCAAAGACTTTTGTCTGCAGGTTCGTTGGATAGAGCAACATTAGCAACGGCTGTAGCTAGGTTGCATCCATTGCCTGCTCCTGGATCTCGCCCAGCTTCACCAAGTAGAACATCGTTTTCGTCTTCGTCTATTTCCCGAGGCATGAGTACTTCGAGAGGCGTGAGTCCATCAAGAGGACTAAGCCCTTCTAGAGGATTGAGTCCTACTAGAGGTTTAAGTCCTTCAAGAGGGTTAAGTCCTTCGCGTGGCACAAATACTTCCTGTTTTGCTAGACCATCAACTCCACCTTCAAGAGGGATAAGTCCTTCACGGATAAGACAAACCAGCACTTCCACACAATCCAGTACCACAACTTCAGTTCTCAGCTTCATCACGGACGTCAAGAAAGGCAAAAAAGCAAGCTATATTGAAGATGTTCATCAGCTGCGCTTGCTCCACAATAGATATTTACAGTGGCGGTTTGCAATTGCACGAGCTGAATCTGTAATGTATATTCAAAGACTAACTTCCGAGGTATTTAGCATCTCTGTCTTCTATAATGTGATCCTTTAATTGATTGATCTAAAGACGTCTGAAAATTTAAGTTTTGACTTTCAGGAAACACTGTTCAATGTGTGGCATGCGATATCAGAACTACAGGATCATGTGACCAGGCAAAGGATTGGCCTACAACAGCTAAAGCTAGAGATCAAACTCAACTCACTATTAAACGATCAGGTATGTTGTCTCTCTGTTGTGTTCTGGCTTTGTATTCATCAGATTCTGCCGTGCTTATGCATAAATATGTGCACAGATGGTGAGCCTTGAAGATTGGGCCACACTTGAAAGAGACCATGTTAGTTCTTTAGTTGGAGCCATATCAGATTTAGAAGCAAACACTCTTCGCCTTCCAGCGACTGGAGGAACAAAGGTATATATAGATTATTACTTTTGCAAATATTTATGGAAACTTAATTTCAGAAGATCATTTAGAACTTCTCTTCCTACAGGCGGACACTGAATCTTTGAAAGCAGCTATGTCCTCGGCCCTCGATGTAATGCAGGCTATGGGATCGTCCATTTGGTCTTTACTCTCAAAGGTGAGACCTTTTTAATAAATCTGTTCTCCAAATTTATCCTCTTGACATAACTCTCAAGCTGGTGCACTTCTCTTTATGATTTGTATTTGCAGGTGGAGGAGATGAACATAATGGTAACAGAACTCGCTGTTGTAGTTACAAAAGAGAGTTCTATGCAAGGAAAATGTGAAGATCTTCTGGCCTCTACTGCGATCATGCAGGTAACAAAAACAGTCCAATGCTCTAATGAAAAATGAGTCTTTTAAAGGAATTGAAACTGAGATTTTATAAAATGAACAGATTGAAGAGTGTAGCCTCAAGACTCATCTGATACAAACTAGGCGAGAAGAAGGAGAAGACGCAAAGGAGACTCCTCCATTGTTGCCATTAAGCAAGTTTCCATGGCCATAAATAACAAAGCTTACAGTTCCCACACGCTCAACACTGATCACCTGTAAATTGCTCTTTGATGCCTCACATTTCTCTTGTCGAGATCCTTTTTTGATCTTTGCTTGTTGAAGTTTTCTTCTTCTTTTTTTGGTATAAAACATTAGCTTAGGAAAAAAAGAAGTGAAAGATCACGAGTTCGAAAGTCTTAGGATACAAAAAAAGAAATTTATTTTTCACATGTAAGCTCTGATGTGGGGTATTTTTTGGGGGTTTTATTCTTTAGTATCATTTAGTGTAGAATTCATTACAAAAATTTAATAGAACTGTTTTGGCTCTTCTATTATACTTTTCGGAAAAAAATTCACTAACAAAATCAAAATGTAATCGTAAGTTGAAATTCATTTTCTTTATTGAATCCCATATAAATCAACATTTGATATGTTATAATTTAGATTAAAGGTAAAAAATATTTAAATGAAAATGAAAGAATGCAAAATGACTTCTTTCGTATTCTCTGAAAGGCAAAAAGCCAAATGCTACTACGGACAGTGTCGGCCGCCACCGCCGAGACAACCGCTGCATTGATAAGCAAGAACAATTTTCTCGATCTCTTCAAAAGATCAACTTCTATATCTCACCTTGCTCAAACCCATGCTCAGATCGTTCTCCATGGCTTCCGCAACGACATCTCATTGCTCACCAAGCTTACCCAACGACTCTCCGACCTCGGCGCCATTTACTACGCACGCGACATTTTCCTCTCCGTCCAAAGACCTGACGTTTTCCTTTTCAACGTCCTCATGCGTGGCTTCTCCGTCAACGAATCACCTCACTCTTCGCTCGCTGTGTTCGCTCATCTAAGGAAATCCACTGATCTCAAGCCCAACAGCTCCACCTACGCCTTCGCTATATCAGCTGCTTCTGGGTTTCGTGACGACAGAGCTGGCTGTGTTATTCATGGTCAAGCGATCGTTGATGGGTGTGACTCAGAATTGCTTCTTGGGTCGAACATTGTTAAGATGTACTTTAAGTTTTGGCGAGTCGAAGATGCTAGGAAGGTGTTCGACAGAATGCCTGAGAAAGACACAATTTTGTGGAACACGATGATATCTGGTTACCGAAAGAATGAAATGTATGTGGAATCTATTCAGGTTTTCAGGGATTTGATCAATGAGAGCTGTACCCGTTTGGACACAACAACTCTGCTTGATATTCTTCCCGCTGTTGCAGAGTTGCAGGAGCTTAGACTCGGGATGCAAATCCATAGTCTTGCCACAAAAACTGGGTGCTACTCCCACGATTATGTTCTTACTGGTTTCATCTCACTATACTCAAAGTGTGGAAAGATTAAGATGGCAAGTACTCTGTTTCGTGAGTTTCGTAGACCAGATATAGTAGCTTACAACGCAATGATTCATGGGTATACTTCCAATGGAGAGACCGAGCTCTCTTTAAGCCTGTTTAAAGAGCTGATGTTATCAGGAGCAAAGTTGAAGTCAAGCACGCTGGTCAGTCTGGTCCCTGTCTCTGGTCATCTTATGCTTATATATGCCATTCATGGTTACAGCTTGAAATCGAATTTCCTGTCTCATACTTCTGTCTCAACCGCGTTAACTACGGTTTATAGTAAATTGAATGAGATAGAATCAGCCCGGAAGCTTTTTGATGAGTCTCCGGAAAAAAGCTTGCCATCTTGGAATGCAATGATCTCAGGTTACACCCAAAACGGGTTGACAGAGGACGCGATATCTCTCTTCCGAGAAATGCAGAATTCAGAATTCAGTCCAAACCCTGTCACAATAACTTGTATTCTATCAGCTTGTGCGCAGTTAGGAGCTTTAAGTTTGGGGAAATGGGTTCATGATTTAGTAAGGAGCACAGATTTTGAGTCTAGCATATATGTGTCGACTGCTTTGATTGGTATGTATGCGAAGTGTGGAAGCATTGCAGAAGCTCGCAGATTGTTTGACTTTATGCCAAAGAAGAATGAAGTTACATGGAACACGATGATTTCCGGTTATGGACTTCATGGACATGGACAAGAAGCTCTGACTATCTTCTCTGAGATGTTGAATTCCGGCATTGCACCAACACCAGTCACTTTCCTCTGCGTTCTTTACGCTTGTAGTCATGCTGGCCTGGTCAAAGAAGGTGATGAGATATTCAACTCCATGATCCACCGGTATGGTTTTGAACCATCAGTCAAGCATTACGCCTGTGTGGTTGATATTCTTGGCCGAGCAGGACACTTACAGAGAGCATTGCAGTTTATAGAAGCAATGCCGATTCAGCCTGGTCCTTCTGTGTGGGAAACATTGCTAGGAGCTTGTAGGATTCACAAAGACACAAACCTTGCCCGAACAGTCTCTGAGAAGCTGTTTGAGCTAGATCCAGACAATGTAGGATACCATGTTTTGCTGTCGAATATTCACTCAGCTGATAGAAACTATCCACAGGCTGCTACGGTTAGACAAACCGCAAAGAAGAGGAAACTAGCCAAAGCTCCTGGATATACCTTAATAGAAATAGGTGAGACGCCTCATGTCTTTACCTCAGGGGATCAGTCACATCCACAAGTAAAAGCAATCCATGAGAAGCTGGAGAAGCTCGAAGGGAAGATGAGGGAAGCTGGGTACCAACCCGAGACTGAGTTGGCCCTGCATGATGTGGAGGAGGAAGAAAGGGAGCTGATGGTGAAGGTTCACAGCGAGAGGCTAGCCATTGCCTTTGGACTCATAGCTACTGAGCCAGGAACAGAAATCCGGATCATAAAGAATCTTCGGGTCTGTTTAGACTGTCACACCGCAACCAAACTCATTTCAAAGATCACAGAGAGAGTGATTGTTGTAAGAGATGCCAACCGCTTCCATCACTTCAAAGACGGTGTCTGTTCATGTGGAGATTATTGGTAGTGGCTTGTTTTTGGCCTCAACACAAGTTATACTGTACTCATCCTGTACCATTACATCACTCATAATTGATAATTCTTTTCTGACTCAATAAATCTTGATTACTTATTACCTTCTATATGACTATGCTTAAAAGTTGAAAACTTCTGGTATACAAAAAAGTTGACGAAGATCTTCATTCAAATAATCTATTTCTATGGTTACAGATACAAGGAAATACAAGAAGCATATTAGAAAAGGAACTATACAGAAATTTATCAAACTCCCTGAACATTTACCAGATAAAATATAGACAATTGTGCCTAGCGCTCCGATCCTTATCCGGTGATTAGTTTGATATCAGACAATTCCGCATCATGTATCTTGCGTTGCAGTTATACCTGCCGCTGAAACTTCATCATCCGCTGGCTTTTTCTTCTTTTTTGGGGGTGGTTCTTGCACTTTCCGAATAACTTCTTTGTTTGGCACCAAGGTAATAAACAAATTTCTGTCCCGAAAGTTTTTGCTCTCCTCAGTCGCAAGCTGCAGATGTAATTAAGGTGCAATTCACATGCAAATCCAATACCAAACTTCTATTAGGAAAGAGCATAGAGAACAGAACAGACCTCTCCTATTTCAGTCTGAAAACGTCTGAGGAGCTCAATAGCAATATTTCTGAACTCGTTTTCTCGGCCTTTCATGTTCACAATCACTTTAACCTGAGTGAATTACAAATCACACAGCAGCAAAATGTAATCAGAAGGGACAGAACTCGCTCCGCCCATACAGTTCCGGTAGCAACAGAAAAAAGAAGGTAAACGGGAACAACCTTGTCACCGTCTTGCAAAAACTTCCGGGCTGCTCTCATGCGTACAGAATAATCATGTTGATCGATGTTATAACTAGCGGGAAACAAAAAGCAGAACCCTTTTGAGAAGAAGCAATTCTAACAAAAGCATCGCAACTGCACAGATAAAAGAGATACTGCAATGGCTCAAATTACCCCATTTTAAGCTCCTTCAAGTCCATGCGAGTAGCTGACATAAGAACAAAGCTTCAGTTACACAATCCAATCATGTGAATACTACACAGTATGTGAGGAGCTTATAATTTTAAACATTATATCCAGTTAAGCAGAGAAGGATGATCAAATACTTTTCTTCTGCTGTTCCTTTTTCCTCTTTTGCTGCTCATATCTGTATTTACTGATAGGTAATGAAGCAAAAAGGAAAAGAATCATTCTCCTTGAAACTTTCATATACACAATCCATTTGATACAAATGATCATTATTTACCTGTAATCCATCATTCTGACAACTGGAGGATCTGCATCCGGCGAAAGAATCACCTGAAAACCAAATTTTCGGCATACGAGATAACTCAGTGATTCAAGAAAGGTACTTACAAGTTTAGAAATTTCCAAAGAAACACAAACCAGATCAAGCTCAGCATCTTCAGCTCTTCGAACCGCTTCGTCTTTGGAAACTAAACCAATCTAAAGAAGAAAGAAACTGGAAATTTTCAATTTTTGCTGAAATCAAAAGTTTTAACACTAAAAGGCACTTCATTTACCATGTTCTGCTGATCATCAATAAGCCTAACAGTTGCTGACCTACTCAATTCAACAAATACATCAAAATCAATCATAACTTGAGCTACAGAAATTTCAAATTCAATCATTTTAAGAGTTTCCACAATTACCTAATAGCTGAGATATCAAGCGAATCATCATCATCCTCGGATTCTTTTTGCCTACCTCTCCTATCGCCGGGAAATCTAGACCCTCCGCCTCCTCCGCCACCACCGCCTCCGTAACGGCAGGTGATGGCGGGGCAACGGTGATGATGATAAGGGGAAAGAGAAACAATTGACAATTCGGCCAGACAGAGTCGAAGACCAAAGAGCTTAGATTTAACAGAGGGTGAAGGATGCGACACCGTTTTGGTGGCTCCGGCGAGAATGGCGTTGAATCCGACGGTGCTGGTGATACCAGCCATTTGCTTCAGAGTGCGTCCAGAGTCTCTCCACCAATTAGAATGATCCGATTTAAATACAAAAGAACAAACAAAATCATCTTATCCATAATATATACATCAGATTAAAAATCTATAAATTTTAGATTTTTCATTATTTAATAATGAAGCAAAGAAATTGTGAATTTAGCTTAGCTTATTGATAGTGACATAATGTACTTGTCACTACAGTATCACTAATCACTAATCACTAATGTAGTAGATCATCATATTTTGATCATTTTAATTTTCTACAAATTTTTATACAAATAAAAGTGATACTAATTTTTATTCAAAATGTCTCAGTACTATTATTAAATGATAATCAAGTTTAATGTTTTTAATAATGTTTTCCAAAATGGTTAGCTTTTGGGCCAAACCCTAAAAATGCTTCGGGCACAGAGGCTAAGCTAAAAACAGACAATAAAACAGCTGCAACGCTCTGCGCCGCGTTCTCTCTTTTTTCTTTCTCTCTTTCTCTCAAACTCTCAGGTAAACCTTCTTCAATTTTCCTCTTAGATTTGTTTCTACACGGCATTGTTCTTCCTTTTCCAAGGCTTTGTCTTAGATTGTCATAAACCTATATTTATGTGCGTCTTTGTAGAAACTTTACCCTCTAGATTACTTGTGATTCAATCAGTTATCTACTTGTTGCGTTGATTTGATTACTGTGACGCAGAAACCTCTAATTTAGTGTGTCTTGTGCAGTCTCAGAAACCGAACCCAGCTTCTGTCCTTTCTTTCACCGCGAACAAAAGATTCTAGTGATGCAGCAAGGTGACTCAGTGTTGAGCTTGAGGCCTGGAGGTGGTCGTGGAGGAAGCAGACTCTTTGCCCCACGCTTTACCTTATCTTCTTCCTCTGATCTTACCAATGGCGCAGATGCTCCTTCTTTTGCCGTTAAGGTATCCATATCCTCTGTTTTTTCTATGAGCTGTAAATTTTGAGTGTAGGATTCGTTCTTGTGGTATTGAATTGGATTATGGATAAAGTTTGGATCTTTTGCTGATTCTTATGTGTTAAGAGTGTAGATTTTCTTTGTTGAACATTATTATGCAATGTCCTAATTCTTGGTGGGGCGCTTAAGCAATGTGACCTTGCTGTAAATATGGACAAAGATTAATACTTGTAGGCTTTTAGGTGGGCACTCTATCAGTTTTTTATGCTCATAAAGGACCTACATATATAATTGATACATTTTATTGATTTGTAACCCTGTTTTTCATCTGTCGCTTTGAATTCTGAGGTTCAAGTTTAATGACTTGTATGTGTTTTGTAGAGAGGAGACTCGCGATTTGAGGGTCGTGAGCTTTTGCGGTTCACCCGAGAACAGCTGCTTCAGCTTAGAGAGGTAATTAGTTACTTTCTATGCATAGACTCGTCACTTTGCTTTGGGTTTTCCTGTTTTGCTCAAAAAGGTATTAATTTAGTCATTCACCATTTTTCTTGTGCAGGCTATCCAAGTCTCTGATGAAATTCTGAAGCTCAATCAGGAAATTGCATCTGACCTTTTTGGTGAAGAAGAGCAGAGCTGGGGCCGTTCAGAAAATAAGGTGAATGTTTTCATTTACCTTCTGCTAGTCATTTAATTTTCTAGCTTTGTCGAAAAACCAAGGAAAGTTGACTTGTTTATTAGTTTGTTATTAGTATCAGTTTTCTTAACATATTCCTTGTATTGTTTGTTCTTTTCAGCCTGAAAATCAACTTCAGAATCGTTACTCAGAGCCTGATAATCGTGATTGGCACACTCGTGCACCAATTCCTTCCCCAAGTAAAGAACGGTCAAGGGAAGACCAACGTGAAGCTAGAGATGCACATACTCAAGGAGTGAGTGTTTACTATTTTGGCACTTTATTTTGACAATACCTTAGTTTGGTATTGGGTGGTTATTGCTTGTAACTAACATGATAACTTACTAAAACAGTCTGGCCCTCCTCCTGCCCTGGTGAAAGCAGAGGTCCCATGGTCAGCTAAAAGAGGAACTCTTTCAGAAAAGGACCAAATCCTCAAGACCGTGAAAGGGTATTGTATTCTTCATGACTATAATGAGTGTTTTTCTTTTTGTTTGGGTTAATTTCTTTATATAGATGACTTAATCGTATAATTTTTTCTTCCCTGCAGTATTCTGAACAAGCTGACTCCTGAAAAGTACGATCTCCTCAAAGGTCAACTAATTGACTCTGGGATTACTACTGCTGATATCCTAAAGGTATTCCTAGTTCTGAGTGCATTAGCTTCTTTGTAGTTCTCTCTTCATGCCATGATATATGTTCTTATCTTTAAATTCAGGGAGTGATACAGCTGATTTTTGAGAAGGCTGTACTAGAGCCCACATTTTGTCAGATGTATGCCCTTTTGTGTTTTGATATCAATGGAAAGCTCCCTTCGTTCCCATCAGAGGAAGCCGGTGGGAAAGAAATAACATTCAAAAGAGTGCTTTTGAACAATTGCCAAGAAGCATTTGAAGGCGCTGGCAAATTGAAGGAAGAAGTCAGACTGATGACTGATCCAGAGCAAGAAATGGAACGCAGGGACAAGGAAAGAATGGCGAAGCTTCGAACATTAGGAAATATCCGTTTGATTGGTGAACTTCTGAAGCAGAAGATGGTGCCCGAGAAGATAGTTCATCACATCGTCCAAGTATTATGACTTGCGCTTGCTTTGGTACCGTTAAAATTCTATTGCATGTAATACTTTTCTGTAGAGCTCATGGTAACTTTGTGACTCGCTACAGGAGCTTTTAGGACAGGACAATAAAGCTTGCCCAGGGGAAGAAGATGTAGAGGCTCTCTGTCAATTTTTCATCACCATCGGGAAACAACTAGATGAGAGTCCAAGATCACGGGGTATAAACGACATGTACTTCCAACGTTTGAATGAACTAGCAATGAACCCGATGCTTGCTCCACGCATGAGATTTATGGTCCGTAATGTTATTGATCTGCGCTCTAACAAATGGGTACCAAGGCGTGAGGAGGTAGAAATTTGTAAAGCCTGTCCTTATCTGTAATTACTTACAATGTTATCCATCTGTGCTTACGTTTTGTTCTTGCTGTGTAAAATGGCAGATGAAAGCGAAGAAAATCACTGAGATTCATTCCGAGGCAGAAAAGAATCTTGGGTTACGCCCTGGTGCCATGGCGAATATGAGAAATAATAACAATCGTGGTGGTGCTGATGCTGGTGCAGCTGAAATTCTTGGCTCTGGAAACTTCCTGGGACGTTCAGGTACTGGAGGAATGATGCCTGGAATGCCAGGAGCTAGGAAGATGCCGGGAATGCCTGTAACAGATGATGATGGTTGGGAGATGGCACGGTCCTGTTCCATGCCCAGAGGCAATAGGCAGAATCCACATCCCGTTGGGCGTGTTCAGTCTCCGGTTATCATTGACAAGTCACTGTCGCTTAATTCAAGGCTGCTACCTCAGGGAAGTGGTGGTCTTATGAACGGTAGACCAAGTGCCCTTGTGCAAGGTAATGGTTCCGAACTGCCTAAACCTGTTCCTTCCCCGACCAGACCAACTGTGGAGACGCCAAAGCCACAACCACAGCCACAGGAGGTGGCTCCTCCTACAGCTACTAGCTTGAACACAGGAGAACTCAGTAGAAAGACTAACTCGCTTTTGGAGGAATATTTCAATGTCCGTCTATTGGATGAGGCATTACAATGCGTAGAAGAACTGAAAACCCCGTCTTACCATCCCGAGCTCGTCAAGGAAGCTATCTCCCTCGGCTTGGAGAAGAACCCTCCATGTGTTGAACCAGTGGCGAAACTCTTGGAACATCTGGTCTCTAAGAATGTTCTAACTCCTAAAGACTTAGGGAATGGTTGTCTGCTCTATGGGTCTATGCTCGATGACATTGGGATTGATCTGCCAAAAGCGCCAAACAACTTTGGGGAGATCATTGGTAGTTTGGTTATGGCCAAAGCATCGGATTTTGAGCTGGTTAAAGAGATTCTAATGAAAATGGAGGACGAGTGGTTCAAGAAAGCAGTTTTGAAAGCTGTGATAGGGAGTGTTAGTGAGTCTCTACTGGCTACGCAAGAAGCCGAGGTTGAGGTTTGCCGTAGTTTGGTGTAGTTTGTGTGGTTTCTTTCTTCCCAATACATGTTTTGATCAGTTTAAGACCCACGCTCGCCGGAAAAAACAGGTGAGATCTTTCTTGAAATCATTTATTGAAAAATGTTAAAGAGTTAATATCATACTTGTAATCGAGATTAGATTCAGTCTTGTTACTCCGTTTTGTTTTTCTTGATTTGTGTTTTTATTTTGTGCCTTAGTTCATTTTTGATTTGGAAGAGTTCAAGATGAGGAAAAAGAAGGGAATATTATGTTGAATTGTACACTCTTTAAAGTTTAATTTAATGAAAAGATTAATTTAATAATCAAGTATTTGTCAAAACAAATATTCATTTTTTTCTTTTTGTCAAGTTGGAGAATATGTAAACTGCATTTCAAAATAGATTTGTTTAATTTCGTAGTGTCATAAGTTATTAAACATAATCACACTAATTTATACATAGAAAATGACATTTAAGGATATTTCTCATTTTTTCATACGTATTATTAAATCATAAGAAATGTGAGTTTGTAATACATTGACGGAGTTAATTATATGACCCTGGACCGTGTCAAAATGTCTATTGTGTGCGTTAGAAGTTTTCCAAAAGAAAAAGAAAAAGAAAAATAGTCATGAGCTGTCTTGATGATTATATCAATGCCAGTTGTTAAGGAAGAACTCATTTTTTTGGTTGGTGTGCACGAAGTAGAGATAAATATCTTTCTCAGAAATCTATAAATACACACACTCGTAATTTAAAAAAAAAAACAAGATAAATATCTTTCCAGTTCATAAATTTTGTTTAACTGAAGAAGAAGAAAAAGATGAGAACTTCTTCTCTTCTTGGTTGGTTTTTGATCATCTCCCTCTTGTTACTTTCTCAATCCCTCATAATTTCATGCGGACGTCATGGAACCAAGATCACTCCTTTGGAACGGGGACTAGTTGAACATGAAGAGAACGCAGATGGGTCTCACGGTCATCACCATGACCATCTTCGAGTCTTCGTGAGGAAAAGCAAAAGCAAGAAGAAGAAGAAGGACAAATCATCAGCCACTCGAACTCTTCTCTCTAACCCTTTTACCTATGTATCTACTGTTGTGAGTTCCTTTGTTTTATTGCTCGCCGCTTTTTAATCTATTTCCAAGATCATAGGTTGCGATTTTTTTTTTTTTTTTTGGGTCGTCAAATGGCTTGAATTTGCGTGTTTGTATTTCCGATTGAGTTTAACGATTTGTATCCTTTTCCGGCAAAGTTTGTAACTCTTGAATGTTTGAAAAGTTGTCTGATCTGGTTTGTCTATTATTGTGGTTGTTTTGTTTAATGAATAATAACTGATTGTCTAAGACTATCATGCGACTACTTTTTGGATTAGTTTATTTTTGTTTGCTAAATTGTAAATATTATTAATATGAATACTCAGGTCTTACACTTTGGTTAAACCTATACAACTGTGCCCTTGGCATAAAAAAAAAAAAAAAAAGAAAAAAGGTAAAAAAACAAGGAAACAAACTTATCTGGGAAAATGTTGGGTCAGTTTAACGCAGCCATAAGATTTCTGGCGGTGATATAGTGACTTCTTTAGGGCTTGATTGGTTCTCCCGCTAGCACCCTTCTAGCGGTTATTAGCGGTCGGTTGCGGTTGTTAGCGGTTGGTACCAATCATAGAAACCGCTCCGTACCGCTTCGAACCGCTCGAAATCGCTAAATTTCAAAAGCTCCTTCCTGCAAGCGTTTGCAGTTGCGGACGGTAGCGGTTGAATTTAAAAAAAAAAGAAAAAAAAAATCAAACGTTTACTTATAATTATTATAATATATATTAATCATATATAAATCTTTCATCTTTGTATCACGTTCTCATCAGAAACCCTAATAATATTCTGAAACCCTATTTCTCTCAATGTCTTCCATCCAAACTAATGAAAATCAATAACTAAACGTAACTATCATATATCCTTTTATTCATTCATCACCTCATGTGTAACTTTTTCGCATCGTTTTTTTTCTTTTCATTACGTATTGTTTTACTTTTTGATTGAATATATGTTTCGATTTGTTTTCTCGAATAGAAACTCACTTGCTTTTTGATTGAACTCAACGTTATTTACAATTTGTCTCATTACTTGATGTTAAACCAGATGCATAAAGTACTATCTTGTTACAAAATTTATTTATTTTTGAATAATTATTTTGTACTTTATTTATGGTTTTAATTATTAAGCATGTTCAATTTTTCTAATATTATCATAATAATATATTGGTGATTTTTTTTTTTTGTAATATTATTTATTTATTTTGGTCATTTTTTTATTTAACTGCTACCTCACTCGCTGGTTTACCAGTCATAAAACTCCCGCAAACGCACCCATTTTCAAATGCTAAACCAGTCGTTCAAAACGCTTGAAGCCGCAACCACCCGCTTCCGCAAACTCCCGCAACCACAACCGCAACCGCTGCGTTTAAACCAGTCAGGCCTTTAATTTCTGGCGGTGATATAGTGTTGTTATTGATCTCACGATCAATTAATTTGAAGATTGTTTAAGTGGATAGAGAGAATGCAGGTTATGGGGAACATTGTTCCTATGGTTCCATTGTTCCTTTGTTTGTTTGTTCTAGTCTACCATTAACAACAACGTTTTTGAAGCATCTACTACATGAATTCAATAGAATTCAGTTACAATTGAAGAACTAACATGGTAAAACTAAATCCACTAGGCACCATTCCCTTCGACCACTTTTTGCCTTACGTTGGAAATTCACAATTCCATTTCAAATAAGAAAACGATAAATAATACTCCTTCTGTTTCATATTAAAGGATGTTTTAGACATTTTATTTTGTTTCACAATATAGGATGTTTAGGAAAAACAGTTCAAGTTTCTATACAAAAAATTAAATTTGTCTAATTTGTGACTATTTAGATTCTGCAGTAAAGCATATCATTGGCCAAATTATCTTTAACTATTTATTAAATTATGTTTTAATGTAAAATATCTAAAAACTAAAATAATTAATTAGTTTCTTAAACTTTGTGCTTTTAGGTAAAACATCCTATATTTTGAAACAGAGGGAGTAACATTTGGGACTGTTATCCATTATGCTTAATTAATCATGATCCACCCTTACGTAATTAGATTTGGCCTCTCGGAAACTTTCTTTGTTGCTGGCAAAAAAAGAAGAAGGAAGGTTTCTTTGCTAATAAGTTAATAAGTGTAAGACAAATAGTTAAATACAATAATGTTTTAAACACGATTTCAAAGAAGATGTAGCCCATTTTTAAGCCTACTCGTTTCATTACCTAAGTCTAGCGATATTATAAATTCTAATTCTTTTGCACACATATATAATGCATCCCATCATTGTAAAATAAACACATATCTCTGATTTTTTCGATCAAATACATATATATATATATACACAAATTATTTGATAAAACACAAATGAGGACTTCACTGGCTTTTTCTTGTTCATTGATTGTATTCCTATTGTTACTCTCTCAGCCTTTGCTAATTTCATCTGAAAATCAGGAGAGTGAACGAAGACTTGCACAACACGGTGACTCCAATCCATTGAATCATCATGACTCTCTTCGAGTTTTCATGAGGAAAGCTCGTGTTGGTGGTGGTAGTCGTGGTGGTGGTCGTAGTCACCGTCGTGTCCCTAGTAGTGGTCATGGTGCCGGTGGATCATCCGCTACTAGTCGACCTTCTCTCTCGATCGCATTGCTTTTCGGTTCCACGGTCGCAAACTCAATTCTGTTAACATTCTTGGCCTTCTAATTGAACTCTTTTTTTATCCTTGTATTTTATAATTTGTATCTTGCGAGAACCCTTTTTCTTTTGATTATATTATTGTTGGTTCTACTCGTGTGACATGAATGTAATCGAAAGCTAATAAATCATTCCAAATTTCCCCAAGAAAATGTTGATAGGATGATAATTTAATTTAAGAAAACCTTATTCATCACATCTTGACATTGTAATCTTTAGGTATTGTTGGAACAGCATGTAAACTAAATTCTTAATATTAAAGTTTGAGTATATTCTTTTTTGGTAATATCGATACATAAATTACATGCCATGAGAAGAAATAAATTAAATAACATTTCAAAGTCAGCTTTTCAAACCTATGATCTATTTTCATTGGACAAACAGGGAGTTTGAAAGTGGATAATTGTTAACATGGTGTATACGTACGTACTATACTACTATAGACTCCTCAGATTGAATGTAAAATAAGTTTTTCAAATAGTAATCACCTAATTATCCTTATTGAACCACTCTTTAAAAAATTATCTATCATTCAATCTGAAGTAGTCTATATCATAATATATAAACGAGAAATATTCATGTTAAATTTCAAGAGAAGAAAATAAGAGTAGTGAATAAGCTTTTAACCAAAACAGATTAGATTGTTCATTGCAAATAGGAGATACTCCTCATCAATTCATTATAGCAAACGAAATAAATTGAACTTAGACAAGTGACAACATATCTAGTTGGGTCTAGGAGTAGACCATTCGACCCTAAGTATGAGATTATCATAACCATAACCATCCAATGTGTTGATTGCTTGACAAAACCAAAGCCTTTACTCGTTCCTGTCTTCTGGTCCAAGGCCACATAGACTCCCATTTTTTCCTTACGATATATACTCTCCTTTCTCCTCTGTTTTTACTAGACATAACTAATTCTGATTTATTGTTATATTCCACGAGAAGAAGGAACAACATAATTTGAAGTTAGATAGCCATTTTTAAACAAAATACATAGACGAGTTTTTAAAGATAATTCTACTTCAATTTCAAGAGATGGACACAAGTGAATGAGTTTGCCAGAACAGACTAGATTGTCCATTGCTCAACGGACATGTTCCTCCCCATTCAAAAGCAAAGCAGAATATATTTTTATTTTTCCATGGAGTGGAAGAGAAATCAAAGCAACTTTTTGTTATTGTTATCTCTCCATTGATTGGAGGAATAATGAAAAGTGAAAGAAACAGGGTCAGGTGTGGGAATCAAATTTTACCCGACAATTTGCTGCTTTTTTTTCCCATCAGATTCTTCAATCTTTGTTCTGTTTCTGAGTTGTAATCTTTGTTCTGTTTCTCTCGTGTCTTTGTGTAATCCCACGCAAAGAATGTCTTTTAGAGATACAGTCCTATATATACTGTTACTCAGTGGTTAACTTACATCTCCATACAATTTCTTAAGAAATCAATCTTCTTCTGCAGAAGCTTTCATAATCTTCTGCCATGAAGAGATCCTTGTTGCTAACCATCATCATCTTCTTCATCGCCTATGCTTTTGCCGAAGAACTTCAATGTTGTTCAGACAAAACAGTCAACATGGTTCACATAGGCAAATTCCTTGTTTGCTCCAATGTTTGCTGTAGCTACTTCAAAAGATAAACATACATTTTAACTCTCTTTTAAATGTTGCAGAGAGACCAGTCGTCAAAGTGACTGATAGCAAGAGAGCCCATGGGAGTTCACAGACGATCAGGGCAAGAGGTGTTTATGGAGGTGATTCCATGATCAGACCTAAAGGAAAGAAGAACAAATCCATGGCCTCCATGACCAGATCTGCTTCACTTGCACTACTTCATGTAATAATTGCAACTCTGGTCCATATTTTCTTGTACTAAAACGTAAAATCCTAAAAATCAAAAAATACAAGCCTATCACTATCAGATAAGGGTTTCCACTACGATGAGAAAAACTGGTTTTAATGATACAAATTTAAAGGGTTCAATACAAATCTGTTAATTATATCATCCACCTTTGATCACTAGTTTAGAGAGGAATGAGAAGATAGCATTTTTGAGTTGTTTATTCTTAGGCTGAATGCATAAAGTTGTGTTGATGCATATGTTATCGACTAGAGAAGCCAAGAGGGATTCCATTGCTTCAAAGAGTCTTAGAGATAACATATGTATCAACACAAGCATATGCATTCAACCTAAGAATAAACAACTCAAAAACTGGAATAGCCTACCACTTGACATGCCTTAATCAAGTTTTGCTTACCTCGTTTCCAAAAGTAAAAACTCTATATACAAGCTGATGCATAAACACATAGCAGGTCTCATAACCTGATAATAGAAACTTTCAATCACGCATTCACACCAAAAATGATAAACCAATTGTATTAACACAGAAAGGTTTTCAAATCTCTCAGTACATAAGTAAACAACTGCAAAGAAACTTATTGGTACAACAACAACTCAAAGCGACAGAGTTTCAAAGAAACAAGAGATTCTTAAACAGAGATATCAAGCAGAGTAGAGAGGGCGTCTGTATTCATCAAAGTACTCTTCACGGTTCTGAAACACAATCACGTAAATCGCATAAATTATCCCCGGGACATAGCCTAAGATAGTCAATACCAGGCAAATCAAAAACTCCACCTGCAAAACAAATCAGACATAAAAATTTCAACTTTCTTCAATCCCTTAAGTGTATAGTGATTTATCCAAGCTTTCAGGAATCAACAAATCAAATAGAAATTGATCCAATCATAGACTTAGCAATCATAGATTTACATTATAATAAACCTCAATAAAAAGTACCGATATTCTTCAAAATTGACGAATTCGAAAGAGAGAGATAGACAACTTACAGTGCAACATCCTTTCCTGAGGCAAACTCCGAGAGGAGGAAGAAGGATCGCGATAATGATCTCGCAGAGAATCTCACAGTTGCTTGGCATTTTTTCAGAGATATGAGAGAAGAAGAAGCTTTGAGATGAGTTTTAATAGAGAAGAAGACTTGTTTATAAAGACAAAACACTGAAACTTGCTGTCGCATAGTATCAATGAAGAGAGCAGTCCACGTTTTATTTTGTTACCAACTACAAAGTCAATTGCGAGATCTGCACAGTTCATTTATCGTGTTTTTAAATCGTATGGCTCGTGAATCACAACGAATGATAAGGTGCACCGTAACACACTAGATCAATTTAAGATATTTTTAGTCTCTCTGACTCATCCATGTGACTAAATGGGCCTAGAAAGGCCTGTCTATTTAATTAATCCGGGACCGGACAAAAACGTTTTGACTAAAAACGGTGTCGTAGTGGTAAGCCTTCCATTCCAAAATTGTCACACAACCATTGCCATTATTTGCCAAAGTAACATACACATGTAAATGTATCTTTTCTAGGCATAATCCTTGAGGATCACAATATATGAATTCAACCAAAGAATAAACAACTCAAAAATGCTTCTGCATTTCCCAAGTTTAAACTCTTGGCAATACAAATCTTGGCAAAGAATCTGATGCATTAACACTTTGCAGAGTTCGTAACCTGATTTGCAAAAGCCAACAAGTTATATAACGAAAAGATAACCAATGTTCTCAATTCTTCAATTCATAAAATTGCAAAGCAACTTATTTGGTACATAAAGGATAAGTAAAACAGTTTCAACAACATATTGATCCGAGTAAAGAGATCAAGCTGTGTTGAGTGGTGCTCCGAGTTCGTGAGAGCCTTCACGGTTTTGATACACAATCACGTAAAGTGCATAAATTATCCCTGGGATGTATCCTAAGATTGTCAGCACCAAGCAAATCAAGAACTCTAACTGCAAAACAAGAATCAGAGTGAATTTTCAAAAACTCTTTCAAGAATCAAGATTTGGTTTCCAAACTAAATTTGACCATCTTGGAAGAGAACTTACAGTGCAACAGCCACGTTTGAGACAAACTCCAAGAGGAGGAAGAAGGATAGCGATTAAGATCTCACAGAAAACTTCCATGTTGCTCGCCATTTTTCTTAGAGATGAGAAGAAGAAGAAGAATCTTGAATTTGATCTGAATTAGTGGAGAAGAGAGAACACTGAAAGTAGTCGGCAGCACAGAGATCCAATTAAAGAGCAATCCACGGCTTTTTGTTTTTGGCGCTACCAAGTCAACTACGAGATCTGCACCGTTCATTGTTCAGTATTTAAATCGCACGGCTTCAGGTTACATGCCGACATCTCGTAAAATTACCTTACCTTGCCCCCACTCTTTAGATATTTCATATCATCATTGTTGGATATTATTACTCTGACTCGCCCCTACCGTATGTTATGTATGGTTAATGGATCACGTGACTAAGTGGACCTATAAAGGCCTGTCTTCAATCATATCCGGGACCGGACTGGGTTAAAACATTGTCGTACCAATAAGACTTTCATTAGTCCGATGCTTGTGTTGCTTAGATGACAAGCAAGCTATAAAAGGGAAACATATACGTAAACCATTTTACTCGATATGTGTATTAATGGTATTTTAATGGAATTCACACGTACAAAAGTTTTAGTGACAAGACAAAGTCACAAAGAAAAAGGGTTTCACACTGTTTTGAGAATTCAAACATAGATATTAGATACTAGTAGATACAGTAAAAACAAAGTAATTATGTAGTAGAGGAAGCAGAGCATAAAAACCGGTCAACAAGTTGATCAAAACGTGCGTCCAACAATCATTCCTCTCTTGGATTACCCGGTCTTGGAACACGTAAAATAGCAATCGGAGGATTGAAATCCGGCTTAATGATCTCCGTCAAATTCTTCAAACTCGAGGTATATGTGGTTATATCACTTCTGGTCAATGATATACATCCACATAAGTCCAGGTACTCTAGATTCGAACATCCCTTACAAACCGAGTCAAGACCTCTAGCAGTCAAAGTGGAGTATCGAAACTCCAAGTGCTTGAGCTCTGGCATGTATCTCCCAATTATCTTAGCCTCTATATTGCCGTATCTAGGAAATGTAGCCAGATAGTCTAATGGCACGACAATCGTAGGTAGGTTAGGACCTAGCCGGGGCAACAAATTCCGTTTCAGAATCTTTAAATTTTGGCAATTCCTCCCCAACATTTTCAGAGACTCGTGAGTTATGCCATAAGAGTAGCTTATATCAAGTTCTCTAAGATTTGGACAGTTCATAGCTATCTTCTCCATTGATGCATCTGTAACATTTGGGCAGCTCTTAATCCAAAGTACCTCTAGATTAGGGCACCTGCAAATGGAAACCACATGACATGACATGTATACCAGACATTTCATTCATTCTATCAAAACTCTGCGATTAACCTCTATGGACTCAAGCTAGTACAGAGAAATATCACGCAGTGATACGTACCTCTCGGCCGCGTAAGATAGAGAGCGTTCGGTACAATGCCTGATCCGAATCTCTGTGAGACCGCCTTCGCTCCGATCAACAACAGATCGGAGAAAGGAATCGACTTTATCCTCAAACTCGGGAGTCCACCAGTTGATCGACTCGGGGAACGACAGAAACCGAGTTTCCAGATCAAAGATGGTGTTGAGTGACGCGTCATAGCATGTGTTCATCCAGTTCTTGCTGACCAGCATAGGTCCGACCCATCTTTGTTCCTGGCTTAGCCGTGAGAAGATGTCAAGAAGACATTCCCGAGTCAACTCTGACCAGTCAGGGCAGAGTCCCAATCCCATCTCCACCTTTCTTTCGCCGTCGTTGACTTCCATAAGATTGAAGAACGCTTTTTCGTTCGAGTACGAAATAGACTTCAAATGTTAGACTTTTAGTTGTTTTCAGCTTATATAGTCAATGGAAACAAAAATGTAGAGACTTCTACAGCTTATAATCAAGCATGTTCTTTACTTTAATACAAAACAGAGCTTTTCAAACTTGGCTTTTCTTTTCTTTATTGGTCATCAGTAACCTTTCCAAGTTTGATATCCAGTCGAATCGATGAGATTTAAGTAATAACATCCAACAACAAATGAGATTCCCTAATTACCAAATTGGATTAATAGGATAATGTAATCACTTATGACAAGAGTTGTTCATATGTTATCCTATGTGGGACATATGGAAGTAATGACTTTCTAAGTCATCAAATCAAATCTTATATCTATATACCTGTATAAGCATATGTGCAAATTGAGACGACAAATCATTATCTCAATCCTATTTCATACTAAAAACCCTAAACACTTAAAGCCACTGGATCTTGCCATGTAACCTTCCTCTTCACTGCTCTATTTAACTCTTTCTCCACATCTCCGCAAATCGGTAACTTCCTTTCACCATGTAGATCACTGATTCTGTTATCACGCATTGCATTCTTCATTGATTCCACGACCATATGTTCACCATTCACTTCCGGCTCCTCTTCTTCTCTCTACAACCAAAACGCAAACCCCACAAATAAAACTAATCAATCTCAAGACTCTACCAAAAGGAAGACCCTAAAATAACAAAAGTTGTTTGGCTTTACCGAGATCTGGTTTAGGTCAAAGCCCGGGACTTTGTCGGTGACAGAAGTGTTTCCCTCTCCATTAAGGTCAGGAAGTGAAACGGGAATTGTCAAAACATCGTTTCCTCTGCTCCTTCTTCGCTTCTTTTCCAAGTCACAACTTGCATTCTTAGCCAATGCTTCCTTCTCATTGCAAATTGTATTCTTCTGTTTCAAATCAAAACATGGCACAGGTGCGCTCACACCAGGGTGCTTCTTGTTTTCGCCACTTGGTTTCCTTGGGATCTCTAAACCCCCAGATTCTGACAATCTCAACATCTTTGGAGATGTTTCAAGAGTTTGGTCTTGCTTCAAGTGCTCGTATCTACGTCTCAAGAACCTTATCGTTTGATCATCAAACACTCAATAAGCTAATGAATGTACAAAACAAGCCAAATAAAAGCTTGAATCATGTAAATTATACACTAAACACGTAAATTCACAAGAAGATCAGAGATTATACCTAACTTCTGACTTGAGGGTCAATCTTTTTTGTTTAATCATCTCCAATTTCTTTCTCTTTACTTCTAATTCCTGAGAACACGAGATAAGGAAACAAATTTCAGAACTTTACTTCTTCCCTATGCTTCACTTAGAACCAACCGAACAATTCCAAACCCAAAGTCATGACAAAACATCATGATCACCCAAATCAGCAGATCCAGAGGAAATCGAAACAAATAACAAACCCAGAAATTTCAATCTTAAAACCCTAGAAAAAATCAATTACCTTTTCCAACTCCAGAACCTGCTGCATAAGGGTGAATCTGATCATGGGATCGCCACAAGAAGCAGAGGAGACGATATTAGTCTCCTTCATCGGATCCGCTCAGTGAATTTAGGAATCTCAGATGCAAAAGACACCAAGCAAGCGAGAAAGAGGAAAGAGAGAGAGAGGTGTGAAGAAGAAGAAGAAGAAGGAAGATAAGGCAAAAGGGATTAGGTTTAATGGTGGGAGTCTTATTCCATGTATGAAACTCTCTGACTAAAGACTTAAGAAACCACATAATTGATTGATTTTGGGTGCCCATTACAACAAATTGAAATTGAAAAAAAAAAAAATTTGGATTTTCCTTTTCTTTTTTTTTTTGTGTGTGAGAAGTCTATGAGACCACACCAGACAAGTAGCAGAAAACTAGGAGTAGTGTGATCAAAGATGGAAAAGAAAGGAAATGAGAAAAAATCAAAACTTTTATCTTTCTTTCTTTTTACTTTTATTTCTCTGTGTGCCCTTTTGGAAGTTGCAGAAGGGCATTGAAATGCTGACCACTTAACCAAAAAAAAAAAAAAAGGTTCTTCCTTTATTGTGTTTGTTGATGATTGGGTTCATGTCTTTGTAAGGTAGGTTTGATAATTGGTAGAGAATTTGAATTAAAAAAGCACATCTGGGTTATTGAAGAGGTAAAAGAGTTAATATTGTTGGATATGTTATGTGAAATTTATTTAGAGAGAGATTGTAAAAAGATATTGGGATCTAGAGAGGGAGGGAGATCAAAAAATAAGAATTGGGTTGAGACAAACAGTGAAACAGGAGAAGAAGAAACTATGGAGATTGAAAAGAGAGATGATTTGTCTGGTGTGTATGTATATGTATTTTATATTTATAATTTAAGATTATTATTTTTTGGTCAAATATATATGTCCAAATCCTCATCCTGTGATAAATGATAATAATCTCTTCTTTTCTCTTCTTCGGGTTTTTCTCATATAAGCATAAGCATCAATCAAAGCCCAGTAAACCCAATTATGATATCCACGTGGCACTATCTTATTGGTTAGAAAAAATATCTCGTTCTTTTCGATCTTGCCGAATTCGAGACTACTCTGCTCTCGTCTCCGTTTTCTTCTCTCACAGTCAGAGGAGAAGAATGGCTTCGACGGCTACGACTACTGATTTCTTCAAGCCTTTGCTTTCTCCTTTCTCCAATGGTTAGTTTCTAAAAATCTCTGGGCAACTCTCTCTTATTATATCTGGTTATTTCCAGGTATGTGATTGAGTTTGTGTTGTGAATTTAAATTTGGAGAAGAACAAGTCTGCTTACCATGCAAGCTTGTCTCAATTATACTATCCTAGATTCGTGTAGTGTTTGATCATCTTCGTCTCTGATGTTTTATTTTCCGGGGTTGAAATTTCAGGGAATGCGGCGCAACGAATCAGTAGACAGAACGTGGTATGGTTAAATCGAAAGAATTCTGGAAATAATCAAAGTCGATCTCTTCGTGTTAATGGATTATTCGGAGGCGGAAAAAAGGACAATAAAGAGGATGGACAATCAAAGGTACATGTTTTTAGGGTTCATGTTCAATAGTCTTTAACAACACAATTCTATAGCTTTGTCCTGTTTTTCTTATTGCTTTCTTCTATGGCTTAGGCAGGTATACTTGGTAACATGCAGAATTTGTATGAGACTGTGAAGAAAGCTCAAATGGTTGTTCAAGTAGAGGCTGTTAGAGTGCAGAAGGAGCTTGCTGTGTATGTCCCCACACCAATAGCCAAACCATTTGCATTACTATATTCTTTAAGTTTCGTCTATCTTCTATGAGTTTCATTCATGCCTGTTTTGATTCCCTTTTTTTTCAGTGCTGAATTTGATGGTTATTGTGAAGGCGAGCTTGTCAAGGTATTACAGACTCTGGATCATGGATGTGAGACATGTGCTGTCTGATTCATTACTTCTGTGGATTATTACACAGTGATGCTATTTTTAGTTTGTTTTTCCATCTCTTATGAGTTAAGTGACCAAAAGCTTTGAACTTGTGTATCAGGTTACATTATCAGGTAACCAGCAACCAATTCGCACTGATATCACTGATGCAGCAATGGAATTAGGCTCCGAAGTGAGTAACCTTCATTTAACTTTCTGTTGCACTTACTTCTACATAGGAATGATCAAAGCTATATCCTTCAGCTTCTTATGTTTCTTGATTTCCTTTTGGCAGAAACTTTCACTACTGGTCACAGAAGCATACAAGGAAGCTCATGCTAAAAGTGTACTGGTAAAGACATCACATACCATACTTTAGGAGAAAATTTTTATTGTTTTTTTTTCTATCTCTTGACTATGGAAACTTTTGGATTTCACAGGCTATGAAAGAAAGAATGAGTGATCTTGCGCAGAGCTTAGGGATGCCACCGGGCCTTGATGGATTAAAGTAACAAAACCTAATCTTTTTTTTTGTTATTTCACTCAACTTACAGGTATGAGAAGTCCAGTGTTTTTTGTATATCGATCAGGCAGAGAGAAATAGAGCTCTGTTCTAGTGAATCAGAGAGAGATATTTAAACCTTTGAACTTCTTTGATTATCAACAATTACTCAAATGCTCTCAAATTTTTTTGTTGTTTTCCAAATTGTGGAAATGAATCGAGCTTTTAACAGAAAGAAAAAAGGTAGAAGAATTCCGAGTTTACTCGGAATAGGTTCCTAATCTGGTAGCCAAATTGTGCTTCGGGGGACATTTTCTCTTACTCTATGTTTAGGTTATTAAAGTAGCTAATAAGATCTTGGGAGCTCTTTTCCGGCCAAGAATGATCTGAAAAGAATGAGAGCACGCTTTGGTTCAAATAAAGGCACCTCGTGGCCTGCCCCTCTTACCGTTGCAAAGGTCAGTCCCTTGTAAACCTCTGTCCATCCTCCCACCTGTCACCACCGGTAAACATCAATACCTTTTATATAATACATATCCCTGTACGTATATATATGCAGTATGTGTATGTATATTGTACCTGGTTATCAGAGTACCAAGGATACCAACGAGTTTTCACCGGGAGATTGAGATGGCTGAGGGAAAACCGTGTCGCGGTCACTGGAACCACCGAGTCTGTATCACCGCTGAGTAGAAACCACAGTTTGGTTAAGTAGCCAATGCCCAAAGTAGTGAGTCTTGAGTTTTTTTTAGGTTTATTACAACTAGGCCTAAAGATTAATTGGCCATACTAAGCTAGACCCTCATTTAGTCAATATGGTATATATGTTGATCCACGGTTAAAAGCAGGTTTCATGGGATCCGCCTATGTTTATAGTTAGGATGCGACAGTATCCCGAGTTACATTAAACCATAGTTTACCTAAAAATCCAGATCCTCAAACCAGACGCTGCAAGTTCCTTGTATATGGGCAACATCGTCTTGTCGGAATCTTTCCAGTTCTTGATCAGAGCATCACTGCACCAACCCAAACAAGAAACCATTTCTTTCAGGATCATTTTATGCAAAGTATAATTACATAGTCATCATTAGGTGGTGAAGCGACTCTTTACCTGCAAGCTGTCCATTTATAGCGAATTCCAGTAACATTAGCGTGCATAGCTCTCTGAACATCCTGACGGTTAAAATACTTCTCTGCATAACTCTCCGTACAAGGATCATAGCCAGACACTAACCGTCTACGCAAGAGTGTGTTCTTCATTCGTACAAAGAAACCGGTATTGTTCTTCTTCTGATGTGCAGCCACGCACGTCGGGGTGTAAATGCTATACTGATCAATGTCACCGAACTCGTGGTTCATAGCATAGTTAACCGCGGTGTCGCAATCGTCTGAAACTCTCTCCACCGTGAAATTGCAGTGTTTGAGGATGGACTTGTAGGTTTTGTCGGAGACGATTGCGTGAGTCCACCAGTAAGTTACTGTACCTATACTGTCGTACTGATTGTCCGTCACTGCGTTTCCCACCTTTAGCAGCAAGAATGGTAATCTTTCGTTAATCACGAATTGAACATATAGTTTTGATCTGAGCTAAATAGACCCTTTTTGTTTTTACCATGAATCCTTTGAGATTAATGATGGGTTTAGAGAAAGCTTTGTTGTAGTCATGGATCTTTTTGGCAAGCTGAGGAACATAATGCCCTGTCAAAAGAATAATGTTACATTAAAATAATTTATCAATTAGGTAGTTGATGAACCATTAAACCGAACCATTTGGTCAAAAAATAACGTACCGGCGTAGCTTTCACCAGCGATATAGAAGTCTCTGTATTTGTATTGAGGAAATTTCGATAACCATTTGATAAGAAATATCAAGTTGTCTTGAGCTGTGATTAGGAGGAATATGATCACAAAACATAAATCAATCTTCTCAACAAAAACATAAGAACAGAAACTAATCATGCCGGTTTATAACTAATTTATAAAACATTAATTAAGATAATGAATTGAACCTGTTTGTGCATCTCCGGAATCCTTAAGATCGGAACTTGTGTTCGTGTAGGAATATCCAACTCCCGCCGGTGATTCAAGAAACAAAAGGTTTGCGTCTGTTATTGTTACATTCATTACAATTAATTCGATCTCAGAATGCCGGAAATGTAAATACACTACATATTTGAAGCCTCAAAATAATTCGTTACATGAAACATAGAATAAAGTGAACTTGATTGTAATTAAACTTGTAGTTACCTTTGTTCCAAGAGAACTTGTTGAGATAGAGATTGGAACCGGTTTTGTTGATACGAAACGGTCCAATTTCCTCTGAAGCTCCATAAGCAATCGACGAGCAGCCCGGTCCTGTAGATTTTTTTTAAGTGTATAAAATAATTTCATCAATGCCATTATTTACTTAAATTACAAATGAATAGCCAATCATATGTTATAACATGTGGCCAGATGATGATATAGAAAATTCTCTATTTCAAAATCTTTATTACAATTTTCTTGATCAAATTTATCCAAAACATGATTTCGTGAAATTAACTTTTTCGTGTTTTTGGTTCAAGATGAATGTGACCCAAATTATGGCATCTTTCGTGCATGCTCCGATTTTCTCCCAAGGAATGATTATATTAAATAAATTAAAATGACTAGAGGCCAAAATATAAAAGAATATTTGATGACAGCATATATTTCTGGACCAGAAAAAATCTATATATTTTTTTTTGTTAAAAAATCTCTGTTATGTGAAAATAAATAAAAGTATATAACCCAAAAAAAGTGAAAAATTCACGCATGGGCGTGTGTGTATGAGCAATGTTACTTCCATGAATACGCATGCGTCTTCAACACATTTATCTAGTCTACTCCCACAAAAACAATTTGAAAGGAACGGCCATTTTTTTTTTTTTTTCAATAACAAGGTCAACTTTATTACAAATTTGAAAGAAAAATCAAATTAAAGAATAAATGGAAAAAGCAGTTTGCTTTTGGGTAATGTGTATGTACGTATTTTTGGATATAATTATTAAAGGCAGCAAAAAGGTAATGTCACCTTTTTGTCATGCTTTCTTTTCTTACATAAGCTAATGAAGAGACAGAAGAACAAAGGCATCTAAGTATATAATGATTTCATAAAACAACAAGTTGACGCCAGGGAGTGACAAGAGATCTCTCAGTATATAATGATTTCATAGAAGAAACTAAAACCTTTATCATTTTAACCTCCAGAAAAAAGGTCTAAACTTGATCAGGCTGATCATGCTTTTTTTACTTGTAATTGCATTACGGCTATTGTTCTTAAAAACAAAATTCTAGGGCTTTGTGATGTCCCATGTGGGCTTCAAATTAAGACTGTTACATTTAATTCATATGGCTATAATTGTATGCTATTTATAGGCGCCATGAATGCTTAGGTCTCGACGAAAAAAAAAAAAAGAATGCTTAGGTCCAAGATAATAAGCGTTTTCGTGACATGAATCAGGCGTATCACGAATGGCCTGCATGATGAGATAGAGAAATATACTACTCCAAGTTTAAGTGTATTTTAGTGGGAGATAAGAGCTTTTACTACAATGCGCTCGAGTACTAGAAGTGGGTAGGAGTAGTAGATTGCACAGAGTACGAAATCCGAAGCTCGTGGAGGACTTATATAGTAATCTTAATGCTCTTGAACAGAAAGGCAATTAAATAAAGACGTAAGAGATTAAAAGAAAAAAAAAAAAGAGATAAAAAAAAAAGGAGTGCATGTTCCATTAATGAGAGGCAGATGGGGTTGTTGATATGCTATTTTGGTTGGACATTGATTTGTTTTTATCCAAAATAACGATTATTACTTACATTAGTGATTGGTCAAATTAGTAATTGCTAATAGATGTATTTGTTGGTTTAGTCTCATAGTTTGTCTTGTGACATTGTTTAGGGACTAAGTTTTTGTTTGGTTTATCTCTTCTTGACTCTTTAATTAATTGTCTCCGACTCCAAAAGAAAAGGGACTGTACTTATGTAATACTACTATTTGATACATAACCATAGTTTTTAATTATCTTAATCCATCAACATATGAGTCCGCGGTTTGGTTTTGGTTTTCATTTTACATCTTTAGAAAGTGGTTAATCTACGCATTTTTTAGTTTAGTCTAACTTGGTGTAGTTTTGGTGTGTGCGCAATTTATATTTAAATTAACTATACCTCATAGCCGGAAATAAACTAGACATATAGTTCTTAGAATATATGTACTTTCTTAAGAATTATAAACACAAGAAACCTATATAGCACTTAAGTATATGCAAGAGTTAACCGTATATGTAAAAAGTAATCTGGAGTGGAGAATACTGACCTCCATTGAGCCAAAGAAGAAGGGGCTTGGTTTGGGGAGAAGGAGAAGATGACTCAGTAAGCCAATAAAAGAGAGCACGACCATGAGATTCGTTAACATTGACATAGCCTGAGTATTGTGAGAATGCCACTTTTGGTTGCCCTGGAAGTGTTTTGATTCTGTCCTTCTCTTGCTCTCTTGAAGATGATGATGATGATGGAAATGTTGTCGATAAAAGAGCTACAAAAAGAAGGAAAATGAGATGGATTCTTGCCATTTCGTGTCCTCTCACACACTCTCTACACTTTTTTCTTCAATGTGGTTTCTTGTGTGTGTTAGGTCATGTAGTATATGGAGATGTATATTTGTATTTATGTATGTATATATATGTGTGTGTGAATGTAAAGAGAAGTATAGATTGATGGATGGGGTTTTGGAGGTTCTTATTTAATGTGTGTTTTGCTGAGTTACTACACAATGTGCAGGTTGGCCAGCTGTGAGTGGACCTTTCTCATTCTCTCTCTATGTTAATGTATTTATTGGCATATATATGTTGAGTATTTATAGGTGTACTATTCACGAGTTTGTATCTATATAGCCAATATAGGGACTATTCACGAGGCTTGTTTACAACATTCACATATACTAGTTTTGATGAAAATACTATATGTAAATGGTTGGGCTTATATTTATTAGCCGTGTGGTGTTGCTTCTCCCACATAGAATTGTGTCGCGCCAAAAACACATAAGAAAAAGAAAATTTGTTCTTGTATGTAATTTGAATCAGTTAACCAGCTATTGATAAAATAAAAATTATTTAACAACTTGGCATGTGGAACTGTATGTTTTATGCATAGTCCGCATTAACCACACTGTATACTCTACAACTATTGTTCAGATTTTAAAATATGCTGTAAAATTTGATATAATGTATTTATGCATATGTCAATTACGTTTTTTTTTTTTTGTGTTTATGCACAGAATAGATCCTACTTTGCTAATATTTGAAGGCAAATTTGGATCTTGAATCAGAAGAATATATAATTTAGGATAATTGCAATTTTTTTTTTTTGGTAGGCACCATAATTGCAATATTGCACAATGATTATTTTATCTTATTCTCCCATCCTCTAATATGCATGTTATTCTAAAAAAAAACATGCATATTCTTTAATATTTACTACATGGTAATTAGGCGTAACTGATGATAAATAATCATTCCTAAATTATAGTCACACATTTCTCTCACCATTAACTTTTAGGGTAATTTTTTGGAAATCATTTGACTGTCTTGATTATATTTAATAAAGACATAATATAACCATAAATGCTGATTGGTGATCAACTAGGTGACATTAAAGTCAAAAAACTCTGTAGCACGTTTGTTCGTGATAAACCAACAAAAGAAAAAAACAAATAAATTGCATTTATTTAGTCCAAAGAAGTATAAACAAAATAAAATAAAAGGAAAAATATAGAAAGATAACCAAAGAAACAAACAAACCGAAAATTTGACTATATTATTTTGTATATATCACATATATATTTGTTTCATACCGCATGTTTTCATGAGGAACTTTAGTGAGTGGTTATTCAGCTGACAACATATATGTTTTTTTCTTAAAAATATAGTTCGACTACTATAGTACTCCCTCTGTTTCACAAAGAGTGTCATTTTAGAGTTTTGCACACAGATTAGGAAAACATTAAATTTTTTGTTTTTTCTAAACAAAAACATCACTAACTATATACCTAAACATAATCCGCCCAATAGTAAAACAATATGCAGAATACTAATAGTCATTAAACATAAAAAATCATTAAATTTTGCATTGAAAACCTAAAACGACACTTTTTGTGAAACAAAAATAAAACTTTAAAAAGACACTCTTTA
The DNA here is from genome assembly GCF_000004255.2 of Arabidopsis lyrata subsp. lyrata. NCBI lineage: Eukaryota > Viridiplantae > Streptophyta > Magnoliopsida > Brassicales > Brassicaceae > Arabidopsis > Arabidopsis lyrata. The sequence continues at coordinate 4,677,229 of NW_003302549.1, forward strand.
TGAAACGGAGGGAGTAATATTTTAGATAGACAAAAAAATAACATTAATTTTTTTTTCAAAATTTAAAAATATCAAATTTACTTAAAATTTGCAATGTACTACAACACAATTGACAATTTTAAATGGAGACGTAAGATGTAGGACACCTAAATTTGCATATACTATTCTGTATACATCATATCAAAATTTGTTCCTCACCATGTTTCTATTTGGTGTTTTAGTGGTTATTGAGCTGAAAATATATAAAGATTTTCTTTGGACGATTACATTATAAAAACCATATGTATTGGTCAAACGAAGCTTCATAGCTTTGTCATATTTTGAGAGTTTTATTCAATATTCATAATCCGAGTTGTGGTCAACACAGGTTGTTAAGCATCACTTCTCCACCAGACCAATTAAACTTCTTTATTCATTCAATAATCAAATCTTCTGATAACCAGTATATAAAAGTTATAAACTTAAATAGTTCTCCATCTGTTATGTAATGTTACCAAGAGACTATTACTAACAGTTACCATTGCAAAGGCTTTCAATTGCGCTGTGTCGTCAAAAATGATAGGTCCAAATTGGTGCCCAAAAAGCAGGTAGACCATGTCGGATATATGTAAATATATTTCTCAGAAGAATGAAAATACTTGTAATTTTCTTCACCATTTTTCTTCTTCTTATTATGGAAGTTTGCATTCAGCTGATGATATGACTTCAGATTGTCATTGTATTGGTTTTACAAATGCTTTTAAAAAGTGAAATTTTGAAGTTAGTGCAGGTAAAATTAAAAATTTCCAGATAAATTATACAAAACTATGTATGTGTGTATATAACAAATAAACACAATCAAGTTGTTGTAGGATTCTCTCTTTAACGATGTTCAAAAATCAAAAACTCGGAAACGATAACTTATAAAATCTTTCATATGCATTTAAAGTTATAGATGAGTTTGATTATGCTATAAGTCACACCACAAGTGTCTCTATGAAACAATGGGGATTGCGACCCTAATTGTATTCCTAACAATTAGACCTTTAACCATCGAAGTCAAAACAATAAAAAGTGTTAAGCGTAATGATCGGCAGATCCGAAGGAATTGCGATCATTCATTAATATGGTTGAATTTCATGCAACATGCACGATCTATTTTTGGGGATTTGAAGCAAATTCACGTTTGGAAAGCATTGATATATTTAATTTAATTACTAAACCACGGTGGATTATAAGATTTAACGAAACCAGGTAATAGGCGTCGTTCACAGGTTATGGAGTGAGTGTAGATTATCCAAAATCATTGCAACTTGTGCTATGTGGATGGACCCAATCTTCCATGCTAAGTTGTTGCATTCTCGTAGTAATAATGGATCCAACTCGTGCCAGGAAACAGTAAAAACGTAATAGTAACTAAATGGTGATATTAAATGAATAAATGGTAAAAAATAATTAAACAGAAAAAGAAGTAAATAGTATCAAAATAATTAAAAAAAAAAAAGATAACGATAAAAAAAATGGAGAAATCTATATAAGTTGGACATATAAACTACAATAGTCGAATCAAGCCTTTGTAAAGCCCATGGGCTTTTTAAAGTGAACAATAAATGGAGAAATGTTCAGAAGCTATACGAATCCACATTATTTATTCATACACGAGTTTCTCCTTTCTCTCGTCACCAACATGATTTAATAAACTTAACACTATCGCAAACCATATAAACCACATAAGAAAGTGATTCGAAATATCATTTGTATGTAATGAAATTGAAATTCTATCCTAATATAGCTAATTAAGTAGCTGAAGCTTATTTTTTTTGGTGAAGGCAAGAGCTAACATTAAAACGCAGCGTTTAGAAAGTTGCCGCATTGGAATATCTTGTGCGTGTCGTTAGTCAATGGGACATCCAAAATTCATTATCCACCGTCCATGTCTCCATGACTCGTCTCTCCCACCAGCTTCCTTCCACGAACCAAACTTAATTTCACAAAATTTAGCTAATTTCAAATTTGTTTTTTTTTTTTTTTAAATGAATTGCCGAAAAGGAAAGAAATCCCAAATAAGATAATTTCTACGGACTTTTGACCAAAATAAAATTCTCCTCACCCTGAAAAAAAAAAAAAAGAATTTATTCTAAACGCTATATATATACCAAGGAATCAATTGATCATCATAATTTTCACAATTCTTTTTTTTCTCTTTCTCTCGTCGTTTATAAATTTTTATTTTATTTCCGTTTGAGGGCAATTGTAATCTAGAGAAACGACAGGAACCAAGGTTTGAATCCTCTCCTCGAACACTACGATTCTATATTATTCTCAATCTCTTCTCCTTGCTGTTGTTGTCGGATATTGAATTCTCGGATTGAAACTCGAGATCCGTGTTCTGTTTTGTTTCCTTCGGATTCAAAACGATTATGTGAACATTCTCATGATCTTCAATTGGCAATTCTGATCGCTTTCTCTCTAGGATTCGTTGTTTGCGTTTCCTGATCCGTTAAATTTGATAGCTTCTTCAACGAAATCTGCAATTTATGCTTATGGATTTAGGCAGCTTTAGAAATTGGATGATTTACGTGTTGATTTGATTCAATTCATTCAATTTCAAGGTTTATCTATGTGATTTGATTTGAAAGATGAAGTATTTTTTTTTTTAATTCAGGGTAACGAACTTGGAGATCGAAGATGTTAGAACAGCTATTAATCTTTACCCGAGGAGGATTAATCCTTTGGACATGCAAAGAGATTGGTAATGCTTTGAAAGGATCACCCATCGACACTTTGATCCGGTCTTGTCTCCTTGAGGAACGATCTGGTGCTGTTTCGTTTAACTACGATGCTCCTGGTGCTGCCTACACTCTCAAGTGGACGTTTCACAATGATCTTGGACTTGTCTTTGTCGCTGTTTATCAGCGGATTCTCCACTTGCTTTATGTTGATGATTTGCTTTCTATGGTCAAGCAAAGCTTCTCTGAGATCTATGATCCTAAACGGATGGCTTATGATGATTTCGATGAGACTTTTAGGCAGCTTAGGATTGAAGCTGAAGCTCGTGCTGAGGAATTGAGGAAGACTAAGCAAGTGGGAAAGCCTGTGAGCAGTGTTAAGAAGCAAGGGCAGGTCTCAAAACCTGGTCTTGAAGGAGGAAACAAAAGGGTTAGTGAAGGTGGCTCGAAGAAAGATGATGGTGATGGTAATAAGGCCAAAGTTAGTACCTTGACTAATGGTCATTCTAATGGGAATCATCAAATGGAAGATGATTCTCAGGAGACTGATCTTGCTAACGGGAAAGAAAACACGAGCTCTAATGTCGCTGTTGATTTAAGTAAACTTCAGAAACTAAGAAGTAAAGGAGTAAGAGGTAGAGGAGGTGTAAGGAAAACTGACAGTATAGGTAATAAGAGTTCCAAGGTTGCTGCTGCGGAGCCAGCCAAAAAGGCGACAAAGAAAAATAGGGTTTGGGATGATGCGGCTCCCAAACAATCGAAATTGGACTTCACGGATTCCATCGCTGAAAATGGGAACAATGATCATGTAGATATTGTGGCTGCTGACCAAGGAGAAAGTATGATGGACAAGGAAGAGGTTTTCAGCAGTGATAGTGAAAGTGAAGATGATGACGAACCAGGAAGTGATGAGAAGCCTGCTGAGGCTAAGAAAAAGGGATGGTTTTCTTCTGTTTTCCAGAGGTTAGCATTTTTCTTGTTGAATGTTGCTAATGTATATATAACCTAAAACTTATTAACTTATCCTGCGATTTTGTGTAGTATTACTGGGAAAGCGAATCTTGAAAGGACAGACCTTGGACCGGCATTGAAAGCTCTGAAGGAACGGCTCATGACCAAGAATGTGGTATGTGTCTGTCTACACAGTGCATCATGTCTTATGTTTGGAATTTATTATATGTCTTACTTGAGGTTGGGCGTTTCATTCGCAGGCTGAAGAGATTGCTGAGAAGCTTTGTGAATCAGTGGAAGCTAGTCTTGAAGGAAAGAAGTTGTCATCGTTCACCAGGATCTCTTCAACCGTTCAGGTTTTGTGCTTTGTCCCTGTAGCTCTTAACTGAATCTAGCTAACATTTCACTCTGCAATTTGAAGATAGCTTAATTTTGGTGAAACATATGATTTCAGGCAGCGATGGAGGACGCTCTGGTTCGTATATTGACTCCGAGACGCTCCATTGACATATTGAGAGATGTTCATGCTGCCAAAGAACAGAGGAAACCTTATGTGGTTGTGTTTGTTGGAGTCAATGGAGTTGGGAAATCCACCAATCTGGCCAAAGTGGCGTATTGGCTTCAGCAGCATAAGGTCAGTGTAATGATGGCTGCTTGTGACACATTCCGTTCTGGAGCTGTTGAGCAGTTACGGACTCATGCTCGTAGGTTACAGGTAATGTGTTTTAATGTTTACATAATCGTGTGCTTTAAAATGGTGGTGTTGTTAATACTGGTTTTTAATGGGGTGGTGGGATTTTGTCAACAGATACCGATATTTGAAAAAGGGTATGAAAAGGATCCAGCTGTAGTTGCTAAAGAAGCCATACAAGAAGCAACTCGAAATGGATCCGATGTTGTTCTTGTTGACACAGCTGGTCGGATGCAGGATAATGAACCTTTGATGAGAGCACTCTCAAAGCTCATCAACCTTAATCAGCCAGACTTGGTCTTGTTTGTTGGGGAAGCTCTTGTTGGAAACGATGCAGTAGACCAGCTCTCAAAGTTTAATCAGGTTCGTATTTTTACCCGCATTAGACTCTCCTTAGGTGTTCAGTTGAGCCTTATTGACGTTGCTTTTTCTGAAATTCAGAAACTTTCGGATCTCTCGACTTCTGGGAACCCAAGACTGATCGATGGAATCTTACTGACAAAGTTTGATACCATTGACGACAAGGTACAGTAAAAAAAAATGATAGTTGGATTTAGTGTTGGTTTGATCATATAAATGAATGTAAACGAGAGTGTTTGGGATCGGTTTGCAGGTTGGAGCAGCGTTATCTATGGTTTACATATCGGGATCACCGGTTATGTTCGTGGGTTGTGGCCAGTCTTACACTGACCTGAAGAAGCTTAATGTCAAAGCCATAGTGAAGACACTTCTCAAGTGATCTCCTGTTCATCATCATCATCATCATCATCATCATCACTATCATCATTACCATCTACTATCAACAATCAATGCTGTTGTTTTTGGTTTTTGATTTGAAGACGATTTCTCTTTGGAAGTGTTGTGTTTTCTTTAAAACTCAAAAGACTGGAGTCTCAAAAATACCATCCCATGACGCAACTTTTGATGCAACTTTTGTTTTGAATTAAAAGACTAATAATCATGTGAAATCGTGGCATTTTTTGTTTTTTTTTTAAAAATTATAACCAAATGAAGATTGAAGTTAGCATAAATTAAAAAATTAAATAATTATAACCTAAGTTTTCAACTTATATAACCAAAGTAAGCTCATTAATTTATGATATACTACTATAATTTCGTCTGATGATAAAAATGAAAGAATAATCTCTTGTCTGAAACTGAAAGAAGACGTCTTTTTTTTTTGTTTGAAAATAAAGAACTGAGAATAAAAATAAGATTTACTGTTTTCAGCAAAAAACGTAATCTGTAACTACTAAGTACTAACTAGTACGTTCAGAGACAAACAAAAAACATAATAATTCATATGAAACGTTATTTAGTGGTAAATCTAGCCATCTTAATTATCATAGATCTGTTACGAACCAATTGAAATAATAGTATGAGAATGACCATTAATAGCCACTAATAGCCATTAAAATGTTTTGTTCCCGACCACAACGGTTCGGTACCGGGGATTTTCATGACTAACGTAAAAAAAAAAGTACCGTTGTCGTAGAAAATTGTACAAGGTCAAAGATTACATAATTGATAGTCCGTTACGTTACATTTTTAAAATTACGTGTTTTTCAACTATCGGACCATTTTCAAATTTATAGAAAGTCATTTCGATTCAAAAACTGATCAGTCTTTTATTTTATAAGATATAAAAGAAAAAAATGGAAAAATTTAGAAAGAATTATTAGTATCTTGAATATTATGAACTACTTGTTTTTTTCCTCTTCAGATCAAAACAAAAATTACGATCAACTCATAGTGGTCCAATAGTTATTTTTTTTTTGTGATTTTAAACATAGTTGAGTACTGTAATAACATTAAACAGTAAAAATAATATTGTTTTACTAAAAAATCCTTGATTGAATAAAAAGGAACAAAATAATGTATGTATTTAACCATGAAAACAAATTGATAAGGACAACGAGAAAAGTATATATTCAAGTGTTTCCTAAATATCTGGTATTCAACTTTTCCTATTTGTAAATTGGGAAATTATATTCTTAAGTTTCAATGTTTTTCCCAAACTGAATACTTTACGTTTATTTGATTTCAGAACTACTATTCGAAATATTTTTTCAATATTTAAGAAAATCATAGCAGAAATATGTGTGATAATTTATCAGTTAATTAAACACATATCAAAAGTTAGTTTATTTTAAAACAATTAATAATAAATTTGAAAATTTCATTTAGATTTAAACAATTAAGTATTTTAGAAATCAAATCTATATTTAACGTAGACAACTCAGCAATTATTAAAAATCAAACCAAAGATTTTGTTTTTATTTTAAACTGAAACATATAGTTTTGTAAAAGTGAACAAAAACGGACATTTATTTAGCAAATCAGAGAGAGATTACACTTTTAATACTCGGTTCGGATTAGCCCAAACCTAACTCCGAACCCCCAAAACAAAAGATTTAACTCCAAACCACAATGACTATATAAACACCACTCACCATCTCATATTTTCTTCACATATAGAGAAAACAAAAACAAACGAGAGACAAAACTCAAACCAAAAACAAAACAAAAGCCAAGAGTTGTTTGTAGAAAGAAAAAGTCCAAAAAATGGGAATCATAGTTCCAGTTTTGACCCTTGTCTTCCTCTTAGTTACGAAAGTGAGCCATGGTGCCTCCAATCCTAGGGTGATTCTGGTCGGTGGATCTGTGGGATCGTGGAAGGTTCCTGATTCTCCCAACAACACTCTCAATCACTGGGCCGAGAACAATCGTTTCAAAGTCGGCGACTTCATCGGTACCCTAGCTATCTCTTCATTTCTGATATATTTGCTTTGATTCTATTGTGATCATATGTTCATAAAAACTATATATATGCATGGTCGAATATTTGATATATTTTTGCTGTGCATGTGGAATAGTGTGGAAGTACGACATGAAAGTAGATTCGGTACTACAAGTGACAAAAGAAGATTACGAGACTTGTAACACAGCAAATCCCTTGAAGCAATATAATGATGGAGACACTAAGGTTGAGCTTGACAAATCTGGCCCTTATTTCTTCATTAGTGGTGCTCCTGGTAACTGCGCTAAAGGCGAAAAGATTACCCTTGTTGTTTTGGCTGAACGCAAATCCGGTGGTGGTGGCGCTCCTCAGGTTTCTCCTGATACGGCTCAAACTCCATCTCCAGCTCCAGCTCCAGGTGCCGCTCATAACGCTGCGGCTGGATTGAAGGTTGGAAGCGGTTGGTTCTTGACCGCAGTCGTGATTGGTTTGGCCATGGCTTAGAGGGTTTGATCGAGAGAATGTAGTTTTTATTGAGTTCACTTTTTAGCAAGATTTAGTTTTATTTTTCCAGATTGTTGAAGTTTCTTTTGTTCCCTTAGTTTTTCATCATAAAAGATCTCTCTTTCTGTTTTGTGTTATGTGTTTGGGATATTATATTCACTCTCAAAGCTTATAATCTATAGTTTGTTCTTGCCATTTGAATCTAAAATTTTACAACCTCAACAAGGCAAGTAAATATTTTCATTTTTCTACGAGATTTGTTGACTCAATAATTAATACACAGAGATTTAGACCACTCTATATTAATGGTAATAGGATCCATTTTTAGAAACTAAATCTATTTTTCTACCAAAATGACCGTTGTGAAAGTGGTAACTAAAAAACAAAGCTATATATGGCGTCCAAGAGATTCTTTTTTTCTCTAATATAAAAGGGAATATCTATGCTACGTTATGGAAACAACATTTTGAAATTTGTCTTGCATGTATTGATATTCTCAGATTGTCCTTTAATTTTGTTGGTAACGCAATAGTATGTGCTAATTAATAAGATGAGGCCAAGTGGATAATGTGCTATTCCAATTCCATTACTTACACATACATGATACATCTTTGACTTTTAACTAATCTATCGTTACTAATTACTAAAAATTATGATAATTCAAATACCCGTTTCACTTTAAAATTTCATGTCACCGTTTCTGAATCAAATTAAAGTACGCATTTACTCTAACACCCATTTTCATGTAGGAGATTAAATTCTAAGAATTGTACGTACAAAGTAGTGAATTTACTAATGAGAATCTTGTTTAGTTTTCAAAATTTTAAAATTTGGTTTAGATCCAGATTTGGGATAAATGTAAACAAATGTATTTCAATGTAGAAAATAGTGATGAATGGATTTAGCGATTAATTTAACGTAAAAAAAATGCGAAAAATGCTTAAGTTTGATGATGGGTCACTTAAAGACCATCAACCCAAATGGGCCATTGTTCAGTGACTTCAAAAGGCCTTGAACAATAGTTTCCTGACTTAACCTACAAAACGGCATGCAGTCTATATCACAAACAGGAAAATGCAATCCGCCGCTTTTTCGGTGTAAAACGACACACAGTTGATGATTAGAAAGTGAAAACAGTAGAGCAACGAACCCCTGAGATAAGCCTGAAGAAGATGACAGAGATAACACATGAGCAAATCTCACGCATGTTTTTGCTCCAGATTCCGCCATGGATGTCGCTTCTGCTCGGAGCATCTCTTCACATCCTTCATGTAATGGTCACTTTCGTATTCTAGCTTATTTCTTGAACATAATAACTTCAATTTCTCTGTGATAACTTTATTTCTGAATTATGTTCTCAGATTATGGAAAACCGATTTGTTCATCGCAATCATCGTTGATTCGGGTAAATTTTCGTTTTGTTTAGATTCTGTACTCTGTAGTGATTGATTCGTCTTCAGTTTCTGAGAAAATGATGGAACGTGAAAGGTATTCTGCAATGGAAGCTTAGGATTTTAACTTGGTGATGTTAAGTGAAGTAGCAAATTTTTAGTTATTTTCATTGTCAAATCTCAACATTACATCAAAAAAAAAAAAATCTGCTTCTGTTGAGGTTTTGGTGTGGATTTTGGATTGTTGGACTTGGTTGAACAATGAACATGAAGCACTTATACTATATGAACATGAAGCACTTATACTATCCTCAAATTGTTCTTATTTTATGAAATCATTGGAGATGCAGATTTCGAGGGATAAAGTGTGTTGTTTTGGTCGTATTTCTAATGGCACAGCGAGCTTTAGTACTTCCCTTCATGGTAAGGCTATGAAACTATAGTTTTATTGATATCTTGTTGCGGTTGTGTTGCTAACATATTTTAAATCACTCTTTGTTAAAAAGACTTGTAGATTATATGTGCTACACACTCATTTTGGTTTTGAGTTACTTTTTATTTCGACTTGAGATGAATCTCTTAAATCATTTCTTGCTTTCCTTTCCATGTTTTTCCTTTTTAGCTGTCCCGAGTGGAAAATTTATGGGCGAAACAAGAAGTACTGGCGTTCAATGGTGTAGCCGCTCTTTAAGATGGGATCCTTACAGATTTCATGATAAGAAATCACTCGGATTAAGTGAATTGGCAAGAAATATCACTGTGAGATCAGATCTTTCAGGAGTTGCAACCCCTGAATCTTCTTATCCGGAACCAGGTTTTTTTTGGCTAAACCTTTGTGAACAAATATCGTCTGTTTTGATAGATTCGAACCTATCTCGTTCTTTTTGTTTATTTGTTTCTGTCTCTATACACAATTCTTTCTTGTTCTTTCAACTTTGAAGTGCAGAGATTAAGTTGAGCTCAAGACTCAGAGGGATATGCTTTTGTGTTGTTGCTGCCATTTCTGCCACTTTTCTCATTGTCCTGATGATTGTTGGGCATCCGTTCGTCCTTCTCTTCGATCCCTATAGGAGAAAATTCCATCACTTTATTGCTAAACTTTGGGCTTCCATAAGCATTTATCCGTTTTACAAAATCAACATCGAGGGTTTGGAGAATCTGCCGTCATCAGACACTCCTGCTGTATATGTTTCAAACCACCAAAGTTTTTTAGATATCTACACACTTCTCAGTCTTGGAAAAAGCTTTAAGTTCATCAGCAAGACAGGAATATTCGTAATTCCCATTATCGGTTGGGCCATGTACATGATGGGTGTCGTTCCCTTAAGGCGGATGGACCAAAGAAGCCACGTGGTATGTTACTCTTTGTTTCTCCCACATTTTTCTAGTGATTGTCAAGCGGATGGACTATTTAACTCTTGTGCAAATTATAGGATTGCTTAAAACGCTGCATGGAACTCTTAAAGAAGGGAGCATCTGTGTTTTTTTTCCCAGAAGGAACACGGAGCAAGGATGGTCGGTTAGGTCCTTTCAAGGTACACACAATCTCAAGATTCTTCTTTGAACATATTTTTGGTCTGTAAGTTAACAAAAGAGGCTTGTGGTATTACAGAAAGGCGCATTTACGGTGGCTGCTAAGACGGGAGTTGCAGTAGTTCCAATAACGCTAATGGGAACAGGCAAAATCATGCCAACAGGTAGTGAAGGTATACTGAACCATGGGAATGTGAGAGTGATCATCCATAAGCCAATACACGGAAGCAAAGCGGATGATCTTTGCAACGAAGCGAGAAGCAAGATTGCGGAATCCATGGATCTCTTAAGCTGATCTCGGACGTTGTTGTTTTTGCAGCGTCTCTGATGAACAATGAGAAGCTATAATTTTTACATGTGGGAGACTTAAATATGTTGAGAATTTTTTTAGTCAATTCTGATGCTCCATTAATGACATTTAAAAGAAAAAATCAGTTTTTGGTTTAATATTAAATTTTGTCAGATTTTTGTATATTGCTGTTTATTTTATTGTATCTCGTGCGTTATCAGTCTTGGCCGCATTGTCACGCCTGATGCCTCCCAGGAAACAGAGTCCTTCCCGATTCCAATTATAAACCCAGAAGACTTGTCCTTCCATATTCCAAATTTCATGTGAGTATTATTGGATCTCTTCGAAGAAGGCTTTGAATTGTGTAATTCCGGTTTGTTGAATGTATTGAGTTGATTCAGAGATTCCTTTGTGTGATTAGAGAAACTGAAGTAATATATACTGAAATAGTGTTGTGCTAGTAATACTTGTTGATTCTCTCATGTATTCAGATTACAGTAGATCATCTGATTATATTTGTGGAGAATGAAGGCTCTTATCCTCGTTGGAGGCTTCGGAACCAGATTGAGACCACTTACCTTGACCATGCCTAAACCGCTCCGCTTGTGGATTTTAATCTCGGCAGCCCCTGTGCTGGAATCATTCTCTACTTAGCCCCCAATATAAAAAACATATGTTTACTTAATTATCTACATATACATTTTTATAGTACTTTTTTCCTTTAATTCTTTTGGATCCGGGTTTGACCCGGGTTTTATTCTATTCGGATCTTGGATTAGCAATTTAAGAGATGTTGTCTTAATTTCAAACTAATAAATGAAGCCATGTTGTCTTAATATCTTTCATATTAATGACCCTAATAAATAGCCGATTTTAATGGAAAATCGTTTTCATATTTATGCTCATAATAAATGTCCAGATTTTAACAATATATACATATATTATGAAATTATAAAGAAAAAAACGTATTTATTTTTTTAACAGTATATATATATATATATATATATATTATGTCAATAAATTTGTTTAATATTCTAATAATAAGCTATGTCATTTTTCTTTTACAATAACAGATTAAATATAGGTAATTGCCCATTTAAATTGCAATAAATTTAAAATCAAAATAACAATCTACATATATATTTTTGCAGGGTTTTTTTGCTTTTAATAATTTGGATCTGGGTTTTACTCGGTTTTACTATATCCGGATCTTGGATAAGACATTTAAGGAAATCTAAAAAAACCGGTCATTAATGTAGATAATTACACATATATTTCGGTATAAGCATATTCCAAAAATCTCTCCCAAATCAAAGATGTTACGTTCAAAAATTGTTGCCAAAAATCTCTTGCTTTCCTTCTAAAATCTCTACCATTGGCTGTCATCCCAACTAATTACTCATAATTATCTTTCCTATATTTCTTTTTTTTTTTAGATTTGCAAGAAAATTACTAATTCCAAAAATAAAAGATTTTGAAGATATTGTGTACTTGATCAGCAAGATTTTAGGATCTCACTCACCCAAAACCCTATAGTATTCTCAAAACATTATAAATACCTTTCATTAGTCTAATAAAAACTCACCAGTTTTACAGAAAATGAGAAATCGCAGACGTGATTCAATCTGTACGGACTCCGGGAAGAGCTAGGAGACAGTGGTGAACCGGGATCTAAACCTCGCCGACGATGTGAAGATGGTGACGAGGAGGAGATCGTAATTCTTTAGGTTTCGATTGGCAAAACAAGACGATCGGCGATCCAAAGCTCCACCGCCTGAAACGCAACATCGAATTGATCACACCGAATATCTTTAGATTTCGGATATGCTTTTCCGGTGGTAGCTTCAAAATACACGCCGGGAACTCCTTGATACGCTACACGGAGAGTAGATCCATGCGTTTTGCTGCAGCTTTGAAGAAACAAGGCTCAGATCGACGGAGCCGTTACTATGACCGTTAACGACGGTGACTTCATCTGCTAAACCACCGATGATTGAGTTTGAACTTTCCGTTTCTAAGTTTTTCATTTTGGGTATATGAGAGAGTTGAATAAAAACAAATTGGGCTCTGTAGGTCTTTACAAAATTGGTAGACATGATTCTTTGTTATTGGGTTCTAATACTCTATGTGTTTATTTTTTCATTATGTGAACTAATGAAAGTTGCATACTTAAATTTTTTTTCATGGCAGTTCTAAACATATTATTTTTAATATTTGTGATTATATAACAATAATAGGTTAGTGTTAATTACATGGATCATTAAGGTTTGAATAGTGATAAAATAATTAGAAATACAAATAAAATAACAAGGCCGGTGCAAAACTATTAATTAAGACCTTAATTATCGGATCAGTTCAAGCTTTAACCCATGTCTTTTTCTGAAATTGCTAAAAATAAGTAATGTTCTCAAATAAATTCAAATATCAAATCTTCATAAATACATTAAATACGTAAGATTTAAAATTATGGAGAAATCTTTTCTAATTAAATTCAAAAATTTCTAATTCAAAAAATTCTAATTCAAAAATTTCTAATTGATATATTTAAATTTTTTGGCTTTTGTTTGCCCATTTAGCTATGGTTTTTGAGTTTTTATAAAATAGTTTTAAATATTACGGGACGAATTGAATGACACGGGTTTGGTTAGGATTGATATTAATATAAATTTAAAATATCACTAATACATCGCAATAACACATATTAAATCCTCATTTTATTATTTAAAATTTAGCATACGGTATACCGCAGGTAAAATCAGTATAAGACGGGTTAAATCAGCATCTTATTCAAAATCAGACAATTGAATCTATTGTTTTTATACTACGTCTATCTATAAAATTTCAATTTTTGTAATAAAATTTCGTCTCACGGTGTATTATACATTTAAATTAAACAAAACAATAGTATATATCTATAGATTATCTTAAAATAAAATTTAATAAATTTTTCTATTAAAAATATAGACCCGCGGTACACCGCGGGTTAACATCTAGTTTTTATTTAGAAAAATAGTAAAAGAAAAATAAAACTGGACTTTTCGACTTATTTACTGACCCAACCTTATTTTGGATCTAGATCCATATCAGTTTCGGATTTTTTATCCCCAATTTTGAAACCTAAAAACTCTAATTTTTTTTTCTTCTCTCCACGACACTCTTTCATCTTCTTCATCTTCTTCATCTTCTCTCTATTGGAGACCGGAGACTAGAGTCGTCAATACGACAAAGACAAAGCTTTCGATCACTTTTCGTCTTCTTCTTCTCTCTTCTTTCAATTCCGTCGATACTCTTTCGTTTTCTTCTTCTTCCCTCTCTTGTTTCTATCGATCCAAAGATCCATTCTCTTTCTTCTTCTTCGTGAGAAATCCCGCCGTGAATCCGAGGAATCCGCCGTGAGAAATCATCTATGTCTTCTCTTTGTAAGATTTCTCTTGGTTGATCCATTTTTTTCGATTGATTGTTTAATTGGTTTGATTAGGGTTTGATTTTTCTTTGAAGGTTTAATAGGGTTCGATTGATTGTGTTGGGTTTAATTAAGGTTTGGATTTGTTTGAAACAGATTGATTATGGATTGGTTTTCGATTGAATTTGGTATTTTTTTTTCTTTGAGGGTTTAATAGGGTTCTATTGATTGTGTTGTGTTGGGTTTAATTAAGGTTTGATTTTGTTTGAAATAGATTGATTGAATTTTTTTTTTATGATTATAATTCGGATTTAATGTTTACAATTTGGATTTGAATTACAATTCGGATTTGAAATTGTCTCTGTTAATACCCATTATGACTAGTTGTATGATTACAATTTGGATTTGATGAATTTGTTCCGTATAGATGATTTATGAAATGAGTTAAAAACTAAAGATTATGAGATTGTTTATCCTTTGAATGTTTGATATTGAATATCATGTGTTGTTGTAGGTACTAATCACAATGATTAATTAGAGGAGAAGGATATAGTTCTAGAAGGGAAAGATTATCTTCTCCTTGGAGCAAGAGAAGGCGAGAGAATCGGAGCAAGAGAAGGTGAGGAAATTGGAGCAAGAGAAGGCGAAGGAGATGGAGCAAGAGAAGGCGAGGGAACATGAAAAGATTATGAAGAAGTGTTGGTGGTTGGGTTATTAGATACAATTGAGTTCGGCTTGTATTTTGGTTTCTGATTTTGATGTATAAATCTAAACGTTTAGGTACAACTGGTACGATCAGGTACAACTATGTTTCTGGGTTTATGTTTTTTGATTATGTATGAATCATTGAATCTGAATCTAACTATGTATGAATCTTTTAATCTGAATCTTAATATTTTTATGTATGAATCTATGTATTAAATATAATCTAAGAGGTTTTGAACCAAAAAAAAAAAAAATCTAAATTAATCAAAAAATCTGACAAATATGTAGGTTTGTAAGGGTTTTGGAAAAAAAAAAAAAGTGAATCTAGTTGATATTTTGGCATACCTGGCGCCGTTATTTTGAAAAAAATCTGACAAATGGCATATCTGGCACCGTTATTTTGAAAACAATTATTAAATAATAGCTCAAATTTGTTCATAGTTGTACAGTTGTACTCGGTTGCACATTTTTGCTCATAAGTGTACAATATAGAGATTTTAGTAAATCTAGTTGTTATCTACTATAATTTAATTTTTGTTGGTGGAACCGATGGTATTGCCTCATAAAAATACCATTACTTTGTATTTGTGCATTTATATTTATCAAAATACAAGTATTTCAAAAATTTATAAAATTTTAATTCAAATCTACAAAGTAACCATGAAAGTATAAGGTTGTTAGTGTATGAATGTGAGATTTTGAGTAAGAATTTCAGTATTTTTAAAAATTATGAAATATTTTGTCAAAAACTTGTTGTGTAGTTTCATTGCCATCGTGTATGCATTTTTTAAGTTTTTTTTTTAATTTGGTTTTAAATTTTCATATTATATAAAATTCTGAAAATTGGCTAAGGCATTTGACCTTAGTTGTACCTGTGGTACTTAGTTGTATCCAGACTGACAAAATTTGCACAAATACGAGAAGAAAATCAACCATAGTTGTACATGCTAAAACTTAGTTGTACAACACAGAACATATAAGTTTCACAAACAAAACCAATATAAACAACATCGTTTCTTAAATTGACCTAATAAATAGCACTGAGAAATCAACCTTGGTCCCCCGCATCGTCTCCATCATCGTCTCCATCGTCTCCATCAACGCCCAAACCGCTCGATCCATGCGACCTCTTCTTACGTCCTCTTCCTCTATGTTTTCCGACGGAGGGGAATCTTGTTTCTTGTCTTCTTCCTTGTTTTACCTCATAATCTGGAGGATATGCAAACAGTTGCATTATCTCCTCAGGAAGAACACATTGACTATTATGGGGAACCGGATAAATTGTCCTCGTATACGCCAAAACCTAAAGCTCGATCCAATAATACTTTGAGCACAAATCATGTGCCCGAAGATCGGGAGTATGACTGAATTCCTTTTCATTGTCCCTGAAAAAAACAGAGAGAAAAAACGGCCTATAATTTCATAACTTTCGTAGCAGACCATCAACATAGTTATACACATTTGTCCCAGTTGCACCAAACTTAGGGTTTCCGTAAATATTCTACTTAGTTGTACCCAGTGGTTTCAGTTGTCCCAAATCTGCAATCCTAAAATATTTCAACAAATAACCCTATTCAAGCTACGAATTCAACTTAATCATACTACACTAAGAAAACAAGTATACTTACCTTACAGTATGGTGGGAATAGAAGAAGAAGAAGAGAAGAGATATGTCTTTGGAGATGCAAGCTTTAATGGTGAGCTTCAATGGTAGATGGAGAAGAAGAAGAAGAAGAACGCTGGAGCTGCAACGTCGGAGCTGCTGAAGAACGTCGGAGCTGTTGAAGAAGAAGAAGAAGAAGAAGAAGAAGAAGAAGAAGAAGAAGAAAAGAAAGTCTCGTAGGTTTAATGTCGTAAAAGGTGAGACATTTGATAGGTTTGTTTTTTTAATGAGAGAAGAGAGAAAAAGTTTTTGATTGGTTGAATAAAAAATGTGTTGGTATTAAATTAAATGTAGAATTAAAGGGATAAGGGGTAAAGTTGGTTTATGGAAAAATTGGGAAGGAGAAGGGGTAGTGAGAATAAAGAGGGGTTTTCCAAAAATTGATTCACCCCAAAGGGGCTAGAGAGATTAAAATCCACCGCTTGTTGATTTTGGAAACAAACCTATGATTTTGCATCAGATAGGTTATAGCTTCTTCTTCTTTTTGTATTTGCTCAAGTTTTGGCAGTTTCCTCTCTTCTCATTATGATGCATTCGCAGATTGAAGCTCTAAAAGCTGCTGGAGTGTCTGAAGTTGTATTAGCTATCAATCACCAACAACCAGAGGTACATACATACATTGTCCTTAATAATGTCGATATATAATTGATGATTTCCCATGAAATTATTCATCCTCCATCCTCCTTGTGTTTTTCTTTTGGTATTTCTAGGTCATGTTGAATTTTGTGAAAGAATATGAGAAGAAGCTAGAGATCAAGATTACATTTTCCCAGGAAACTGAACCGCTTGGGACAGCAGGGCCTCTAGCGCTGGCTCGGGATAAGCTGGTCGATGAATCAGGCCAACCCTTTTTTGTACTTAACAGCGATGTTATATGCGAATACCCTTTGCTTGAAATTGGTCGAATTTCACAAGACTAACTGCGCTGAAGCTTCAATTATGGTGACCAAGGTAATAAAAAAAGAGAGCATTTTCTGCATTTTGTAAATTTGAATCATTCATCTGTTAATAGCA
The DNA here is from genome assembly GCF_000004255.2 of Arabidopsis lyrata subsp. lyrata. NCBI lineage: Eukaryota > Viridiplantae > Streptophyta > Magnoliopsida > Brassicales > Brassicaceae > Arabidopsis > Arabidopsis lyrata. The sequence goes on from NW_003302549.1 coordinate 4,694,821, forward strand.
TTTTCTGATATTAACAGGTTGATGATCCTTCTAAGTATGGTGTGGTGGTTACGGAGGAAGGTACAGCGAGAGTTGAAAGTTTTGTAGAGAAACCGGAACATTTTGTGGGGAACAAGATTAACGCTGGGATATACCTCTTGAACCCATCAGTTCTCGACAGGATTGAGCTGAGACGGACTTCCATAGAGAAAGAGATATTCCCTAAGATAGCTTCAGAGAAGAAGCTTTACGCGATGGTACTACCTGGTTTTTGGATGGACATTGGTCAACCAAAAGATTACATAACCGGGCAAAGAATGTACCTTAACTCCCTAAGAGAGAAAGCTCCGCAAGATTTGGCTACAGGGGATAACATATTCGGGAATGTTCTTGTGGACAAGAGTGCGGTTATAGGAGAAGCTTGCTTGATAGGACCTGATGTGGTAATTGGTCCGGGATGTGTGATTGATTCAGGTGTAAGATTGTTTGGTTGTACTGTCATGCGCGGTGTTTGGATCAAGGAACACGCGAGTATCTCTAATAGTATCGTGGGATGGGATTCGACTGTTGGTAAATGGGCTCGGGTTGTTAACATAACGGTTATTGGCAAAGATGTTCACGTCGCCGATGCAGAGGTTTACAACAGCGGGGTTGTTATCGAAGAGCAAGGTCTGTGAAACCCGAGCCTAGTAGTTACAATTTAAAACATTGATAAACCATGATCAAAACAGCATTAGACATACTTAAACATTAATCCTCTTTAACTCTATGATAAATCGGTTAAAAATGGTGTATTTGACTCCAATGAAGAACGTTTTCAGATCCATATCCCTAAGCAAGTTGTGTATTTTTCTTTCGTAAAAAATTTGGGACATTCTTTATAGATAAGGCGTATGTTTTTTAAACACCAAAAAGTGATTTATTAATAGACTAAACAGTAGTTAGGTGTATGTAATGTTTAATTAACGTTGAGAAAAAATGAAAGACGTGACGGCAGAAAGAAAGAGAGCGAGTGGACCCGACCCGGACGGCACGGAGACACTTTCAGTTTCTTCTTCTTCTTCTCTTCTGTCTTGTTTAGTTCTCTCAAAATCAATAGAGTATTTTTTTCATCTCTGAAACGACTTCGTCTCCTCCCACACCATTGTCACTTTCTTCTTCTTTTTCATCTTCACCCTTGTTGTCTCCTTCTGATTTTGGCTTTTAACTTCTTTCTACCGTACTTGTCTTTCTTCCTCTCTGGTATATCCTTACATTTCCTAATTTCTTAGCCAATTACTGTTTGGAATGATCTTAATTTTGTACTTGTCAATTCCTTGATTTTGGTTGGCACTTTTTTCTTTTGAGATTGTCTCGTTTTGATGCTGAAACTCAAGTATTTATTAGTTTTTTCGTTTGTACCCTTTTGTTGATGTTTTGGTTTGGGGAATAAATGTGTTTCCTTTAAACTTTTTTTCCGTCAATTTGAGTTCTCAGGTCAACGACAATGGATGAATGAATGTTCTTAACCCATTAACCAAAAATGATTTTGAGAGAGATTCTGTAAACAAAGACCGCATTTTTGTTGCTTGAGTTATTGAATTTTGGTTCTTAAAATGATCTTGGATGATAACTCTTTATTTTATTTTTCTTCTTTGTGAAGACAGGTTTGGGATTCATGAGTTGAGTCACAAGTAAAAAGCATGTTAGACTGTGCCAAAAAAGCAGTGAAATCACAAGTAATCAGTGGCCATCTCGAGAAATTTGTAAGGTAACTCTCATTATTGTATATAGTTGATCGAAATAAGATTTAACATGATGATAACATTTTAGCAGATTTAGATATTGTTTAGCCAAAAAGACCATTCCTTTACTTCAGGTTTGAAACTAAATGGATATCTTTAGTTTATTTTGTTCTTCACAGGTTGGATAGTATGGATTCTAGGTACTCTCAGACTTCTGATGCTGGTCTTAACAGATGCACTCTCAATTTACAAGGACCAACACGTGGTGGTGGTGCTCAGGGCAACAATGTTTCTTCTGGTTCCTTTAAGAAAGGATTTAGAAAAGGCTCTAAAGGTCTTTGGTCTATAGGAAGATCAATTGGTTTGGGGGTTTCACGAGCAGTTTTTCCTGAAGATCTTAAAGTATCAGAGAAGAAGATTTTTGATCCACAGGACAAGTTTCTTTTGCTCTGCAACAAGCTGTTTGTTACTTCTTGCATTCTCGCTGTGTCTGTGGATCCGCTCTTCTTGTATCTTCCTTTTGTTAAGGATAATGAGAAATGTATCGGTATAGACCGGAGATTGGCTATCATAGCAACAACACTGCGGACAGTGATCGATGCGTTTTATCTTTTTCATATGGCTCTTCGGTTTAGAACAGCTTTTGTCGCCCCTTCTTCTAGGGTTTTTGGGCGTGGCGAACTTGTGATCGACCCTGCACAGATAGCAAAACGGTATTTGCAGCAGTATTTCATCATTGACTTTCTCTCTGTGCTTCCGCTTCCACAGGTAATAACAGAAATGCTCCCCTCAGTGTTCTCTTATTTTCTATTATTTTTTTTGTTCTCAAACTTTGGTGACGAGTTTATGTTATTTACTGGGTTTTTTCAGATTGTAGTTTGGAGATTTCTTGGCATCTCTGGAGGTGCAAGTGTGCTGGCAACAAAGCGGGCGTTGCGATCGATCATTTTACTTCAATATATTCCGAGATTCATTCGGCTGTATCCTTTGAGCTCAGAGTTAAAGAGAACAGCTGGTGTTTTTGCTGAAACTGCTTGGGCTGGTGCAGCTTATTACTTGCTACTCTACATGCTCGCAAGTCATGTCAGTACTTACTATTTTTGGTACCCTTTCCTCTTATATCCTCAAAAAACTCATTCATAACTCTCTTGTTTTGCCTTTATGTGTTTATCAGATTGTTGGGGCTTTATGGTACTTATTGGCCTTAGAACGCTATAATGGATGCTGGAGCAAGGCTTGCGGTAATAATAGCCTGGACTGTCAAAGAAACTTCCTGTTTTGTGGTAATGAAAATATGGATGGTTATGCAGCTTGGTCTACCATCAAAGATTCTGTTCTTCAAACAAATTGTCCAGTTAATACAACCGATAATCCTCCTTTTGATTTCGGAATCTACTTAAGAGCCCTGTCTTCTGGCATTGTCTCATCTAAGAGCTTTGTCTCTAAGTACTTCTTCTGTTTATGGTGGGGACTTCAGAATCTCAGGTACGTAATTCTAAAATCATTCGTCTTTTCTAATAATGTCATTATAATAACAAGTCTCTGATGGATTATTAACCTCATTGATGTCAAATGCAGCACTCTTGGTCAAGGGCTTCAAACCAGTACATACCCTGGAGAGGTTATATTCTCCATAGCACTTGCTATTGCTGGACTTCTTCTCTTTGCTCTTCTTATTGGAAACATGCAGACTTATCTTCAATCCCTTACTATACGGCTTGAAGAAATGAGAGTAAAAAGACGCGACTCAGAACAGTGGATGCATCATCGAATGCTTCCACCGGAACTGCGGGAACGAGTCAGACGATATGACCAGTACAAATGGTTGGAGACACGCGGAGTTGATGAAGAGAACTTGGTTCAGAATCTCCCAAAGGATCTGAGAAGAGATATCAAACGCCATCTCTGTCTGGCTTTGGTTCGGAGGGTAAGTTGAATCTTATTTTAAAAGCCTTTTTCTAATTTTGATTCATAAATGAAACCATTTTGTTCCTTTTTTTCATGGAAAGGTTCCATTGTTTGAGAACATGGATGAGAGGCTGCTCGATGCAATCTGTGAGCGGTTGAAGCCGTGTCTGTACACAGAGAGCTCTTATTTGGTTCGGGAAGGAGACCCGGTTAATGAGATGCTCTTCATTATCCGTGGGCGGCTTGAGAGTGTGACCACCGATGGCGGGAGAAGCGGTTTCTTCAACCGCAGTTTGCTTAAAGAAGGAGATTTCTGTGGGGAAGAGCTTTTGACATGGGCACTTGATCCCAAATCCGGTTCCAATCTACCATCCTCTACCAGAACCGCAAAGGCTCTAACTGAAGTAGAGGCTTTTGCTTTGATAGCCGATGAGCTCAAATTTGTGGCTAGCCAGTTCAGGAGACTACACAGTAGGCAAGTTCAACACACATTCAGATTCTACTCACAACAATGGAGAACTTGGGCTGCTATTTTCATACAAGCCGCGTGGCGACGATATGTGAAGAAGAAGAAACTTGAGCAACTCAGGAAAGAAGAAGAAGAAGGAGAAGGATCAGTTACTAGCATCAGAGCGACGTTCCTGGCTTCAAAGTTTGCTGCCAATGCACTTCGTAAAGTTCACAAGAACCGTATTGAAGCAAAGTCTACTAAAGAACTTGTGAAATATCAGAAGCCTTCAGAACCTGATTTCTCTGCTGATGATCCTTGTTGACCAAATTTTACAAAAAATACTAATGTCTATGAACGCGAATAACTTGTATAACTCAGATTGAATTTTATTGTTTGATTTGTGCTGCTACATTAAGATAAAGAAAAAGCTGGTAATATAAATCATTATTTGTGATTTGATTGTTTTATATGCGTTTCTTTCTGTTTGCTGAAGATAAAAGATGAAAGATATTGCAGGTTCACTGAGAGATACATAGTTTGATAGGTTAATTGAGAGATAACATAGTTTAATAGCAAACTAAACTTGCTCGGATCAACCTTTCAGGAAGTTTTTGCAGAGTTTCTGCCATAGAATCCTGTCTGGTTGCGCAGTCTCCATCGTACTCTTTGCCTTATCCGCAAACTCTTGCTGAAAAAAAAACCAAAAATCAATCACATTGCAATTCTCGATATAGTTAACTACATTGAGGATCATAGAGAACACTCCCTAAAATAAAGATCATAGAGAAGGAGAACAAACCTCCATCAGTTTCATATTAAGAACACGGTCGACGATCTCAAACAGAATCTCTTTGTTATACTCAGGATGCCCTTGAATGCAGAAAAAATGATCTCCAATAGAGAACATCTCAACCTCGCAAACCTCAGAAGATGCAAGTAATGTAGCAGACTCAGGGAGTTCCAACACTTCATCCTGATGGCATTTTATAATGGCTAAAGATGCCGGTACCTCGCCTCCAAAGTAACCGCGTAGTTTTTCATTGTCCTTCGCTATGGTTATGCTTCTAAGTCCCATATCTACACCTTTGAGAGCCCTTCCTATCTTCCCACCTTTGACTCTAGTAATAATCTGGCCACAAGAACAGAGACAATCCAGAACAAAGAAAACATTCATCAAGAACCACTCTCATCGATCAACAATTGAAATGCTCAGTGATTCGATTACCAAATTCAAGGTTTTTGACTTATAATTCCAAATTCAAGCAAATGAGCTAAAATGTGATTCAATCTAAACCCTAAGAATCGAAGCAATCAGATCCAAATCAGAAATTGCAAGATTCAATTCAAAAGAACCTGGTGGCCGAAACAGATGCCGAGGACTTTCTTCTTCATGTCGTCAAGTTTCTGACAAACCTCACAAAGCTTAACAATCCAATCGACGTCTCCGAAAGCATCATGTGGACTACCACTGATAACGAAACCGTCGTACTTGTCTAAATCCTTATCGTCGGGAAAGTCGCCGTCGATGACTCGGAATAGATCCCATTGCTCACCTTCATCGCCGAAAGTCGAAACGAAGACATTGAAGTAACCACCGTAAGTCTTCTTCACGAACTCTGAATCACACGTCGCTAAAAACAAAGCAAACCTCTTCTTCTGCTCAACCACCACCATCTTCTTCTGCTCAACCACCACCATCTTCTTCTTCTTCTCAGAGATCACGGAGAGAGAGAGAGAGAGATTCGGAGAATGGAAAATGTGGTTAGAGCGACGGAGAGAACACGATCCAACACGCCAAGTGAGATTTTTTTTTTTTTTTTCTTTTGTTTTTCGGTAGTGAGATGTTTGTTAAATAAAGAAACCAAAAAAAAAAAAGGTCAAATATAAAATTGGATAAAACGAGAGACTTCAATAAATAGCTGTCTATAAGATGAGAACTCCACCGATTAATTTACCTAAAAGTTTATTTTTTCTTTTTTTTTTTCTTTAGTTTAGCTTAAGTTTAGAATCACATTTATGATTTTACAGAGTTTTTTTTTTTTGAAGAAAAATTATGAACGTGGAAATTAAACCAAGTGGGTTCTTCGTCCTTTGAGAAAATTCTTGCAAAGCATGTGTAAACGCTGCGTGTCTGGTTCAATCTTCTCGATCGAGTCCTTTGCTTTCTCCACAATTTCCTCCTACATATTTTAAGTTATTATTTTTTTTAAAAAGAAGCATTTTATAGATTCCTCACCTTTAGCTACTACATAAATAACAAATCGACGAAAAAAAATAAAAAATAAATAACAAATCATGAACAATGGAGTTATAAGTGGGGTAGGAGAATATTTTCCCAAGGGTTGGGACATAATCTATAATTTAATAAGATCAAAACCAGAGATAGACATTTAAACGAACCTCAATAAATTTGATCTTGTGGACACGATCAATGATCTCAAGGAGAATCTCCTTGTTATACTCGGGATGACCTTGAAAGCAAAGCAAGTGATCTTCTACTGAGAATATCTCTACGTCGCACTTTTCCGAGAATCCAATGACTATGGCCGACTCAGGAGCCTCAAGTACTTCGTCTCGATGACATTTTATGATCGACAATGACTCGGTTTCATCGAAGTAACCACCTGGTTTGATCAAATCTTTAACGATCGTTATGTTACCCAGGCCTAGGTCTGGTCCTCTACGAGCCCTTCCCACTTTCCCACCTCTTATTCTACATATTATCTAAATCCCAAAAAAAAAAAAAAAACAATTAACAAACGTAAGGTATATTGTTTTGAGGATTAGTAAACACCATGTGTAGATGTAGATGAAACTAATTCAACTAGCCAGCTTCAATTGTTGATACATCTATTATATAGACATACATAGTTATTTCTTTGATAAATATATATTCGTACTAATATAGATACAACGAAAGAACTTATACTTATCCAATGCATCATTTACTTTCTGTCTGTAATATTATCTGAGTGTAAACTAAGGGGGGTGTATTGAAGAAAGAATTTAGAGTGATTTGAGTTTTAATAAGTTTTGAAATGATTTTGGTGAATTTTGGTGAATTAGGAAATTTGTTATTAAAATTCTCCCAAATCCCACCTACAACCATGAGATTTGGATGTATGAATTTTTAACTAAGATATTCTCTGAAATCCCACCCAAAGTCACTCAAGTCACTTCAAATCCACAACTTAAAATATTTCCAATAACAGTGGATTTGATTGTAGATTTTAAAATCACTAATCCAATAACACTTGATTTTAGAAAAAATTTTAGAATTCATGTTTGAATAACATAAGATTTAAAATTTTAATACAAATTATTTCAAATCCTCTATTGAATACACCCCCCTAAAAATTCAAATGTTATTACAGTCTCACTCTTTTCCATTTTATGTTAAAATTTTCAATTTTTAATTAAGGATATTATTTTCAATATATAAGTTCACAAATAAAGCATGATGATTCTAATATTAATTATGCAGTGTTATTTTTAAATTTTAAATTAATTACTTTGAATAAAACTAGATTCATCTAGTCGAGCACTAGTCTACAACATAGCTTATGAAGTTAGGCAAAACAGTATATGTACATAGTTCGAATTTTTAAAGAGAACTTTAAGAAAGAAAAACACACCTTAGCTAAAAAAAGAAAGAAAAACACACACTAACACGCACATGCATATATTATATATATAAAGAATTTACCTGGTAAGTAATTAAAAAACTAGGGAGACTCACAAAAATGCCCCTTTTTTAATACCCCTTTTCAAAAATGCCCCCTTTGGATGTCCATTTTTAAAAATACCCCTTTTATGTTCAAAATGACTAAATTACCCTTCTTTTAATAAAAGATATCATAAATATATAAGAAAATATAACAAAATTAGGTCCACAAAATACAAAATATTTTTTGGCGGGAAAAGTGATCCCCCAATTTTTCCCGCCAAAACACTTGTAAAAATTTGTAAAACCTTTAAAATACCTTGTAAAATTTTCCCGTAAAATTTTTTCCCGCCAAAAATTTTTTTTTGCGGGAAAAGTGATTCCGCAAATTTTTTGGCGGGAAAATTTTTGGCAGGAAAAATTTACAAGGTATTTTAAAGGGTTTTTACAGGGTATATATAAGGTTTTACAATGTATTTTAAAAGGTTTTACAACGTATTTATAAAGTATTTATAAGATATTATAAGATTTTACAAGCTATTTTATAAGGTTTTACAAGTTATAAGGTTTTACAAGTTATAAATACCTTATAAAACCTTATAAATACCTTGTAAAACCTTTTAAAATACATTGTAAAACCTTACAAAACACTTGTAAATACTCCGTAAAACCTTTAAAATACCTTGTAAATTTTTCCCGCCAAAAATTTTTCCGCCAAAAAAATTTCGGCAAAAAAATTGCGGAATCACTTTTCCCGCAAAAAAAATTTTTTGGCGGGAAAATTTTTTGGCGGGAAAAATTTTTACGGGAAAATTTTACAAGGTATTTTAAAGGTTTTTACAAGTGTTTTGGCGGGAAAATTGCGGGATCACTTTTCCCGCCAAAAAATATTTTATATTTTGTGGACCTAATTTTGTTTCAAATAAGGGTAAAATGGTCATTAAAAATTAAAAGAGGGCAAACTTAAAAATGGACTCTCAAAAGGAGCATTTTTGAAAAGGGGTATTAAAAAGGGGCATTTTTAACAATTTCTCAAAAAACTATACATTTCCTAGGTTATCCAAGTAGACGATATTTTAAATAATAGAAGAAGAAAAAAAACATTGGATGATATTAATATCAAACCTGGTGACCAAAGCATATGCCAAGAATTTTCTTCTTCATCACATCAAGTTTTTTGCAAACAGTGCAAAGCTCAATGATCCAATCCTCTTCTGTGAAAGCGTCATGTAAACTCCCGCTAATGACGAATCCGTCATACTTCTCAAGATCGTCGTCACGAGGAAACTCGCCGTCTATCACACGGAAAAGATCCCATTGCTCTCCTTCGTCTCCGAAAGCTGACACAAATACGTTGAAGTAGCCTCCGTACATCTCCTTCACGAACTCAGAATCTGGCGTGGCCTGAAATAGAGCGTATCTTCTTACCTGCTTCACCATTGTGATAGGGAGAGCGTGAGAGAGAGAGATAAAGATGTTATTGATGATGAGAGGATTGAGAGATGTGTTAGGGCATATATGTAGGAGTAGGAGGTAGACACTTTCGGTTTGGTCTAAAAGAACCGGTTTTCGGTTTGGTCTAGTGAGCAAATTAATTAGTTTTGGAATATCCCAACAACTGAGATCCATTTTATCTTGAGGTATAGAAGGAAACTGCAGGACAACAATTAGGTTTTCCTATTTTTCTTTTTTTGATAAAAAAAAACAGTAGGATTTATCGCTTTATTATTGTTATACCGGTTTAAATTATAAGATATGTGATTAATTGGTTCGATCCATTTTAATTCCTCACGTGTTTTCTGGCCATTATATTTCATGGCGACGTGTATTTGGGCATTGATTCTTTGGCTCTGACTTTGTAGAAGAAAAAATTTTCTTCTAACTTTTTCTAAGCCTACAATTTTTATAATTGTTATCAAAGAATTCATTTTTGTTTTGGAAGGAAACTTCCTTTTGCTTAATATTAGATGAAAAAAATCTTCTCACTTCCTCCACTTTTTTCTTCTATTAATGTAACAGTCAGAACCTTTGTGAATCATAATCGTAAGTGGATATTGACCGTTGATGGACGTTGGAAAAAAAGAAAGGGTGGATAGATGCATTTTATCACGACAGTAATGGATTGGATTGGTATTTAAAAGGCAGAAACAATGTAGATTTGTTCAATCTCCCTCTCTTATATACTAGTTGTTGAGTGTTGCATTAGCATGATAAACTTATTACTAAAAGAATGTCATGTACATTTATGTGAATGAATACCTCAATTAAATGTCACCTAATATATATTAAAAAAAAAAATCTGTCATGCGCATTGCTTAGCCTCTTTTTTTTTCTTCTGTTCGTGGTTTTTGTTTGAACTTAGGGTAACTGAAAAACCATGCATGACTACTAAAAAAGTAAAAATCACATGTTAAAGAAATAATTACATCACCAACTAATAGAAAAGCAAAATGAAGGACGCAGGTCGGGGGTATAAAATAAGTGTCCTCTGTTCGTCAGAAAAGGTTTTGGTCCTAAAACATTTTGGACTCATACTGAGCTGTTTCTTACACAAAATTGTTTGATTCTACTGTTCACGTGCATAAAAATATACTTTCAAATAAATTAAGATAATTTAAAATTGCTATTTAGCCTGGATATAATTTAAAATATCGGAAAAAAACAATCTTTAATAAATAAAATTGAATAGACATTGGTTACGAGAAGAAACATGTTTTTTAATATATACTTTTTGAGGTGAATTTTTGACATATGGCGAAGATAAAAACACAAAATAATCTTGCTGACAGAGATGAAGTTCGGAGGTGCGAGCACCTCGTCATCTCTGTAGGAGCTCCTAGTAATGGGTTATGGGTAAATAAGACATACCGCAAATTTACATTTATGTCAAGTAAAATGTAAATTGGGACACATCGAGAACTCTATTACAATACAAACTATTGTGCTAATCGATCTTGATCTTAAATAAATAAAAGCATCTTTTACTTCTTAATTTATAGAAAGTGGAGAAGGAATATTGTTCTAAAAATCTACTTTTGGTAATGGTCTAAGATTACACTCTACAGAGTTATTACCATGAGATTACAACTCTTCATGCATAAGTGAAGAATCAAATGACTTTTCAACAAGTAACTAAAAGTGATCTTTTTACTCTATCACGAATCTCCTCGGAGATGTATTGGAACAAAAGAATTTGGAAGATTTTGTAAAGTTTTGTGGAATTTAAGAAATTTTAGATCGACTTTGAGAGATTTAAGTGCGTGTTTAGAATATTTAGTGGAACTGTAGATCTTTTATTAAATATATATATAGTATTGTGACTTGGTGAGATGTAAAGGAAAAACTTTATGGTGATTCTGCGAGAATCTTGCAAGTTATCGAAATCAAAAACCGATGTTATCGAATAAAGCTTAAAAATGGGTTTCTGAAGAGTAGAGCTAAACCATTCACAATCACTTCAAAATTGAATTGACCTTTAATCAATCGTTTCGCCGCTGGTACAGTGGTATTCGTCGATTAGTTTCAGCGTTTAATGTATCTATTCAATTGCTGGAAGTCATTCGTTCTCACAAACTAATTCTTGTATCCTTTTTAATCTTCAAATAATTCTGTAGTTTAGAGCGTGAAACCCTCTTTTATGAGAGTGAAGAACAAAAGCCAGTGATAATATTATTTCTACAATATTTTTGTGAATTTTTTTTTAAAAATCATTTCCAAATAATACCTTTAGAGGTGTGACTTTTTCATTCATATTTTCAACTAAAAAGGTATCTAAATCTCCCACAATCAGTTTTCACTATTTTATAGAAATTGTTTTTGTTAAGTTTAAATACCATTGGATTTGAATATAATTTTTATAAATCATTAATTGAATAATAAGAGATTTTGAGTTATTTTGAATGATTTTACAAAAACTTCAACTTCAACCACATGAGATTTGGGACGAGATTTTATAATTACAAGTTGAATAATAGGTATTTTTGAAGAAACAAAAACCAAAATCTTTGTTCCAAACTTCCAATACATCCCCTAGACAACAAGGCCTTTTTTCCAAAGGTGGTTTAGGACTGAAGGATTCCAATAAAGTTTTTAAAGTAGTATTGTTTTGTTTGTTTAAGCTCTTGTATATAACTTTTTTTATTGATTAATAAATTTAACATTTCAACAACAAAAAAATTACTTTTCAATAAAATGTATTATTCGTAAATCAATTTATTATTTGAAAAATATTGAAAGAAGAGATTTCTTTATTTCCATTTTATATTTGACAAATAACAGCAATTATGGTTTTAAATAGTTTCTTCTTATTCATTTATCATGGCCCATGGGTATAATAACACACAAATAAGTCACGCCGAGATTAATAGGTTATACATTAATCAGAAACAAAGCAAGATAATAAATCCATAAATATTGTTCCAATATGACAGGAGCCAACTTGATAATTTGGAAGTAAAACTAATTAGTTGGAACTCTGCCTTTGAGGAAGTTCTTGCAAATCGTTTCCCAAAGTTTCCTGTCTGCTTCCCTGTTCTCCATCGTTGCCTTAGCCGCATCAGCAAATTCTTGCTGCATATTTAATTTACAATTTCTTAGAAATATTATAGATTTTGTTCTCATTGATATTTTTCATTCGATTCCAAAACAATTATAATGATCATAAGTTTATACCAGCAAGGCAACAACATGCCACATGCAAGTGATACTAGCTATGAGGTGTACTAAATTGAAGTGACTAACCAACACCCTAATTTATAATATTCTAATTCGATCCGGTGAATATTTAACCCAAAACCCACCCATATAGACTATATCCAAATTCTTATATATTTTCTTCTTCTGTAAATTAAGGGAAAAAGAGAAATAAACCAACCTTGACGAAGCCTTGAGCAAGAACACGATCAACAATCTCGAAGAGAATCTCTTTGTTATACTCAGGATGTCCTTGAATACAGAACAAATGATCCTCAATTGAGAACATCTCCACCTCGTAGTTGGTGGAATAAGCTAGCACTTTAGCAGTTTCCGGCAGCACCAACACTTCGTCCTGGTGACATTTGATGATCGCCATGGTGTCAGGAATCTCGTCTCCGAAGTAACTTCCCGGTGTAATCGCATCCTTCACGATGGTTATGTCTCCAAGTTTGAGTTCTGGTCCCTTCCTTGCTCTTCCGACGGTTCCTCCCCTTACCCTGGCTATGATCTAAAGGAAAATTCGTTTTCAATTAGAGAAATGTTTCTTAATCAACAACATGCACTATGTATTGAGTCTAACTTGGAAAGCAAGACAGCGGACCAAGCCCGTGAAGCCCGTAAAGCCGAAGTCAAAGAATATTCTAGATATCCTATTGTGATAAGGATTAAGAGATTTAGAATATTTACTTATTCATGTTTATCTATTTCCTATTCTAATTAGGTTAAACATAAGTTAGTCTCTCTATATATTGTGTATCAATTCTATTGAGATCAATAACACAGAATAAAGAGTTTTCCCCTAAATCCTTCTCTACTTTCTACATGGTATCAGAGCAGTCGATCCTTGTGGATCAAAGTTAAAACGTTTCCGCATTAGACACTTTGTGTTCTCATCTTCAAAAGAGATCATGGAGAAACTCACTGGAGGTGACGACGTTGAAGACGGCGAGGAAGCCGATGAAGATGATGATGACGTGGGGTTAGGTGTTTAAACATATTTCTTAATTAAAAAAAATAAATCGTTGGTGTTCTTAGTTAGTTTACGTTTTGCTTTTATGGTTTTCAAGTTTATTTAGTTTATTTGGGGTTTCTCTTTTAAATGAGTTTCTTTTATTTGTTACAAGAGGCAGAATTATTGGGAGAGTTTTATGTTAGGTTTCTTGGGATATGATTCTTAAGTTTTAGTATTTCTGAAGTTTGTTAAGTATTTTGAGTTTGGTAATAGTTTTACCATTACGGGGGAGTTTGGTTATAGTTTAACCATTAGTATAGTTTATTGGAACGCTCATGTTTTTAGGTCATGTTTAGTCCGAGTTATGGACCATCCAAGTAAGGATGATTGTTTGTGGAGCAGCATAATTTGCGCCCACGGGATGTATTCCCTTTTACCAAGACCAAAGACGAGCAAAAAAAAATTCCACCCCTATTTTCAAGATTGAAGTTTTTACCCTGAGGCGTTTGTTGACATGATTTGTCCGTCCTCAACATATTGTCCACGACATACGTGTTCCGCTTTGTGATTGCAAAGTTTGCGTTTTGCGTACCACGTTTGTCGTGCGGGGGAGTATTGAGTCTAACTTGGAAAGCAAGACAGCGGACCAAGCCCGTGAAGCCCGTAAAGCCGAAGTCAAAGAATATTCTAGATATCCTATTGTGATAAGGATTAAGAGATTTAGAATATTTACTTATTCATGTTTATCTATTTCCTATTCTAATTAGGTTAAACATAAGTTAGTCTCTCTATATATTGTGTATCAATTCTATTGAGATCAATAACACAGAATAAAGAGTTTTCCCCTAAATCCTTCTCTACTTTCTACACTATGCAGTTTGAATCATTCAAATGATACCGTAACACTAATACAAAGTTACAAACCACAAAAATCAAGTTGAAAATGACTCATTAATCTTAAGAAGAATCCCTTGTTCTAATAGATCCTAATCTTTATTGTCATGCTTATTGAATACTCCACTAGCTAGTTCATTTATTAATTAATGACCCATTCATCAAAAACAATGTAAACCAAGTTGTGTGATTTACTTTGTTCATTTAACGGAAATGACCCCCTAATTCATTCATAAATTGGAATGTATCCTTTAACTTTTCACTCGAGATTATGCACAAAATGGGTTCAATTTAAGTAGATCTTTAGAAACTTTGCACTAAACAAAAACAGGGGATGTCTGTATACCCATTAAATTCACTAATAAAACGCTCCACTTTAAACCAATAATTAAAATTTAATTAACAAAAAAAATCCAAATATTTATATAGGGACTAATAATAGAAAAAAGAAAAGAACCTGATGACCAAAGCAGATGCCAAGAATTTTCTTCTTCATCTCGTCGATTTTCTTGACGATATCACAGAGCTTAAGGATCCAATCATGATTCTCAAAGGCATCGTGAGAGCTTCCACTGATAACGAAGCCATCGTATTTCTCAAGATCTTTCTCGTCAGGAAACTCACCGCTGACGACTCTAAAGGAGTCCCAATGCTCTCCTTCATCTCCGAACGTTGTCACGAACACGTTGTGGTATCCTCCGTAAGTTTTCTTCACGAACTCTGAGTCCAAAGTCGCTAGAAACAGAGCGTATCTTTTTTGCTCCACCATTTTTTTTTCTTCTGGCTGATGAAAACCACAAAGATTGATTGATTAGGAGAGAGATAGGGGAAAGAGAGCAGTGAAGAATAAACAACGTATGTATGTATGTATGTATTTATATGTGATTGGATTTGGTGACCTACCTACTGGTTTTTAATTTTTCACGTTTTATGTAACAGTTTTTTTGTATATATTATAGTATTAATTTTGTTCTTTTTTTATTCAGGAAATTAGAGGAAAGCAGTGGACGGCAAACCGTTGTTGACCATTCGTTGATTTATCTAGTTTGAACATGGATATCATTTACATCAACATTACATTGATCGTCGACAATAATAATAAACAAATAATGGTATCACCAATCAAAAGCAATTAATGACGCGCATTTAGTTTACTAAGTATTTCATATAATAATAGCTCAAAACTTTTCTTAAAATCTAGAGAAGTTAGTTTTGTCATGACTTACGGAAAATACCTGAGAATGTATATCATGTATTCATGTGATTTAAAAAGATAATATTTAAACTAAAAACTTATAATTGGATAAAATTATATAGTTTACCTTTTTAATGTATGTAAATAACTATCTTGGATATATTATACAAGTTTGACCACATATATACATTCTTCAATATATTAAAAAAAATATCTAAAATAAATTGTAGCGTTTTAAATAAGTAATTTTATGTAATTTGAGTTTATGAAACAATTAATTACCATTTTTATTCACCAAATATGTTAAAAATTCTAATTAACTTTGAGAAACTAAAAAAAATTTACACAAAATCCTTAAAATCTGCTGTCTAACTAAGAAGAAAGACAAACATAATAAAATTTTGTTATTAATGACTTTTCTTGACTACATGGGGAGTTAACTTTGGGATAAAATAGAACTGGAATTTTGAAATCTTATTATCTATTGTTTGGTTGCACGCTTTTGACCGAGGATTGAAGTATCAAACTTAAGGAAAAATGCATCAACGACGTCACTTTGATTTTTTCAGTATCATCGCTTGACCAAAACCATTATATATATACGTCGGTTCGTTTTTTATACTTTTGCGCAACTATATTTGTCTTCTCTAAAAAGTTCACTCTACAATTATACGTTTTTTTTTTTTTATCATTTTTATTCTGAACAGGTTCGTCGTGCTTTAAATAAATTCTTGCAGTGATATGCACATGGTTGATTTAACTTACCCCTGTTGTTCCTGGCAAATGGTCATAATCAACAGAACGACCAAAATATTAAGGCCTTGAATGGTGTAAGCGGGCCGAGTGGAGCAACTGCTTCTTTTTTTGGACTGCTTTTAGAGTTACCATTTAACAGTTTTTATTATAAAAGCAGATCATTATTAAAGTAGTAATAAAATTAAATGTGAACCACAAGCAGATCAAATACGTGAACAAAATTCTTGCACACAAGCAGATCAAAGGAACGCTCGTGTATAGGTATGTTCCAAGCAGATCACCCACATCTTTTAATTATAGTATTATTTATTAATGATTTATTTGTTCATAATAATTTTATATTTTTCCTATTAACATAAGTATATCAAAACTAAAAATCAATTTATTCTAATAAATACACCAAGATATTTATTATTATTTTTTATTATTGTTTTCATGGTTTTAAGTTATTAATTACATTAATATTTGTACGCTAACTAATAACTTGTAATGTGTAATATATTCATAAAGATTTTAGTAATCAGTATAAAACACATCATTTATAGTTTTACTAATATAATTTATGTATATTATTTTATTTCACAAATAAACAATAAATTATATGGATTTATGTATGTATTATAAGTATTTCATTATAATCTAATACATTAAATTTACTGAAACATAGTAATAATACTAATAAATATATTTTCAGGTATAATTCAAAATATTAGCATAATATAATTAGAAACATACATAAAACATATTTATAAATAATTTTAATTTATGTAGAATATTTTATTTAAAATTAACGTTTTTATAATATAAATATTTTATCTGTACCGTCTGATCCGTTTTCACCATTCAACACATATTTTAAAGCGTTCGAACCGCTTGATCCGCATTTGTACCGCTAGATCTGCTTGATCCGCTTTTGTTCTGTTTTGCACGCCTGATCCGCTTGATCCGCTCCGCCCGATACGCTTTCTCCATTCGGAGCCTAAGGCTTGTAACCGAAAAAAAAAAGTAACGCACATTTGACTATTCCTCTGCCGTTTCAAGAAGGGCGTTCTCATTGTCAATTTCGCTGTTTTTTAGTTATAGAATATTGTGGTCCAAGTATATGAACAAACTACAAAGATGAAATTCGAATATAGTCCATAAACTCGTCCGGTTACGTACATAACTACATATCTACTATTGCAGAAAATTTATTACGTCTACTACACTCTACAATCCACAGCATCTTTCACCTAAAAGAGAAGAACGACTACATTTGCCAATATTTGAAAAGGGCTTCATTTAGGGTTGACAAACATGGGTCTCAAGAGTCATGAATCCATGGCTAAAGGGACTAACAACTTGCTTACCATCACTAACCAGCTAACCTCCTTAATTAGAAAATCATCTATTTTCATTACTTACTAGTCGTAAATCATCTATTTTTAATGGATATCTAAATTTTAAAACAAAAACCAAGATTCAAAAAAAAAATGAGTCATTCAAGTTTAAAACTAATGGACACAGTTTCATATTTGTTGGTTCAAATTATTCGACACCATATGGGCTTTCCGTGACAAATCCAATATAACTTTTGTATTTTTGAATCAAAACTACAAAAGATAATGGTTCTAAGAAATGAAAGAGCCAATAAACAGAAGAAGCTGACGTTTCCTCAGACATTCTGTCTCATTCGTAACTCTTTTATTTTTGTTTTGCCTTTGCTCTGTCATTTCACCTCACAAGTCATTGCCTACGTGCTTTCAACCTCTATCTCTATTCATTTAGCTTTTTCTTACCATCGCCGTACACGTGTCACTCTTAAGCCTTTCGATCTTTCTCTTCTGTACCATAATCAACACCTACCAATTATTTTCAGTTTCGGTTCGGTTTAATTAGTGTGCTTTGATGTATTATGTATATGAAAATATATATAGGGTTTAGTAGTGGTCGTCTCGATAAAACCGAGCCTCGACTAGGGAGCACATGTTTTTGGTCAGACCATCTTCAAGCTTATATTGATTATATTATTTATATGTCTATATCGGTTACAATTGAAATAAATTCACTTTATTAGTAACCTACCTACAATAATATGTTGACAAAATAAACCCCTTACCTATAATGTAAGATACACATCATGTCTCAATTTAGTGATTAATTAGTTCGTAATAGTTGGGAGTTGGACGTAGAAATCGAAAAAAAGGATATCAAGATTTCATACGTTAATACATTTTTGTATGCATATCAGAAGTTTAGCAATGAGTTAGTGGACGTCAATTAACATAACAATTGGTCCGGTATACTACCAAATTATGGATGCAAACCGGCTTTAAAGTTTAAACCAACATATAATATAATAACACATTAATAACTCGATTCCAATGATATACAAATGTTCGAATTATATACAAATGTTCGACAGGTTGGTGTTAAAATCACACGCATGATAACAAATCTTTAAATTTTTCACCCAAATCATTAGCGATAACGTTAGATTTATCGTTCATAAATTAATAACGTAGTTTCCAGTCAAATCTAGACAAAATTACATAACTAGCTTTTTATTATTATTAACAAACGTAGTAATTTTATCACTATTGTATATGTATCTCTCTCTTTTCCGAAATACACTTGAGACTTGACGCATGTTGATTGGCTGCAGCAAAACTGCTGAATTTTTAATTGCTTAAATACTAAAATTTTTGAAAGTGATTAACAAAAAAAGTTTTCTTTACTTAATTAGAAATTTTATGACAGTCGTATTGAGTGGCTTGAACTTAAAGAGAGAGAGAGAGAGAGAAGGTAAGGTAAGGTTTAGAGAGAACTTGAGAGAGAGAGAAAGAAGGTAACGTTTTCACAAAGGAGGCTTCTCTCAGACGAAACGAATAAAGAACAAAAAAAGCTGTGAAGAATCCACAAAAGGTGACAAAAGCAAGAAGGAGAAGCAAACATGGATCCTTATCTTGTCTTCTGATTCACACACGTACTATTCTTCTTCTTCTTCATCATTATTATTCACCAAAACCACTCTTCTCTCTTTCTCACTTGTTAGTTATGTCTTATCTGATTTTTTTCCTTCTCTTGATTTTTGTTTGGTAGAAGAAAAGAATGGAGGGTAGTGTATTACTGCAACAATGGTGGGGGTTTGAAGAAGAGCATTTTCGTTAGAGAAGAAGAAGAATTAGTTTCATAACTCTTCAATGTCGTTGATCAGATTCATTTCTTTATGTCTTTAATTTAATCATCTCATTAAACAAAAAATAATGTGACGGGTTGGGAAGTAGTGATATTGGCGGAATGGCTCAATCTCCTTGTCACATTATCAGTTTCTTTGTTTTCTTCTCTTAAATTTTAATTTAGAGGTATGATTTCTTACTTCATTTATCTAGTTACATATCTTCTTTTACTTCTTGCTGAAACCAAAATTTATTAACTAATTAAATGGTGAGCTTTTTTCATATTATGCAAGAATTTGGCTGGAAGATGCAGGATATTCATTTTAATTTGAAGCATTTTTTATTTTGTTTACAAATCTTCTGATTTCTCGATTTGTCACTTTCTACTATATGTATATCTATATATTTGTCATCATACATGTTGATGATTTTGCATGTCTGTCTAATTAAATTTTTTATTACTTGATGTGTTAATAACTTTTTTTTTTTTTTTTGATGTGTTTTGTTGACGACCACAACATAGGAAAAAGAAGAGAGAGAGATCCAGTTCTACATTTCTATTTCTCTCGGGAAATGTGCCTATCACCAAATCGGATAGCTTGATTTTTTTTTATAAAAAAAATAATAAAAGAGGGAAATATACCAATATGTTAAGTATTCACAGTTATATTGCTCAGTCACTACGTACATTAGTCAATTATTGCTAATTAGTAGTATATGCTTGATTAAGAAATGATTAAATGACGCAATTATAAAGTGAGCTAAATTAAAAAATATATATATATAAGAGAGAAAGTGAGCTAAAATATAAAAAAAAAATTACAAGAGAGAAAGTGCTCAATGCAAGAAAAATGAATGGTCTGGCAGCAAGCTCAAAATCAATGCAAGGCTAAACATTATGCTATATATGAATTTTCTTGCTAATTTATTTTGTAGTATAGTGTAAAAAGACTTAACTACAATTAGTATTTTTGTTTTTTGCTACAATATTCTTGGGAAATGGGAGGTATCTTGAATTCCCTCTCCCTTGTGGGGTTTCTTGTGTTCTCGAAGCCCCAAACAAAAAATGTCACATCACATGGGTCTTCGTGTATCAACCATTTACTTTTTTTTTTGGTAAGCATATCAACCATTTACTAATTAAACAGATGTAATGTATATTGAAATTATCCACGAACAAAAGCTCTATCTCGATGCATATAATAATGTGCATTACTGTTTCTTAGATCAACTTTATACAAATGTGATTAATAAAGAAACACATAAACTTAATATGTACAACAAACCTCGCTGTTGGTAATGGTAGATATATTGTTCTTTGTTAATTACATTGGTCTGGACCAATTTTACACCTGGAATATATTCCCTCCGTTTCATAATATAAGTCGTTGTAGCTTTAAACACGCAGATTAAGAAAATTTACTTTTAAAAAGTTCAGCCAATCATAAAAGAGACTGCATAATATAAACAATTATAAAATATTAAAGTAATATATAAAGTGCATAGAAACTTGAAAACCACTTATATTATGAAACAAAATTTTTTCTCCAAAACGACTTATATTATGAAACGGAGAGAGTATGAAATATTTATGTGAAAGCACTATTGATTTCGATAACAACACAGCTAATTGATTTCATTTTAAAATATATATCACATATATCATATGATATACCATGTTTTGTTTTGTTTCATTGTGGTCGGTTAGGACCTAGGATGATCCCATGCCACACGACCAACATATACAGTAAAACCTCTATAAATTAATACTCTATAAATTAATAACCTCTCTAAATTAATAAATTCTCCTGGTCCCAATAGTGTAAAATATGACATAAATCGGTAAATTAATAAGATAATAATTTTTTTGAAAATCTCATGTAAACATATGGTCCTATCTATATTATAAATTAATAATTATATAAACTTATCAATATATATATATATATATTTAACTTAATATATATATATATATGATATAAATTTATATATGTCATATATGAATTACTTTGATATATATTTAAAATATTATATGTAAAATATTTAATAAAATATGACTCTATTATTCGAAAAAAGTTTGTGTTGATTTTTAAACTTAATAATTACTTATCTACTTGTAATTGATTTTAAAAAGGCATTGCTTTTAAAGAAAAAAAACAAATTTTTCTCTATAAATTAATAATTATTAATTATCGACAAATTAATACCTCTTTAAATTAATAAAATTTCATGGTCCCAACATTATTAATTTATAGAGGTTATACTGTATACTCCAGGTGTTGTTGATTGGGCTCAGAGTTTATACTTCAAACAAAGTTTTTTTTTTCAAACTCTGTTGTTGATTGGGCTAGAGTTTGGGCCTATAATCCCATGAGGCCCTCTTCCTCATCCGAAATTTAGTCACTTTTGTAGTTTTGTTCATCCGAACAGTTTTGAGTTTTGACCATGCATTATGTATTTATTATATCATATGGTCCATTTTGTTAATGATTTCTAGTTTGTTTTAGTTACAAATTTAAACAATTTTAAATGATGATGAAAAAAAAAAAAATTAAAAGATTGAACTCGTTAAAAGTTTGAACAAATTAAAAGTTTAATATGAACAAAAATTAAAATATTGCACTGAACGAACTCGTTAAAAAATTGAACAAATTAATAGTTTGTCCATGAATCATAAAATTTTTTGGCAATCGCACTAGTAAGTTTGTCAATCATAAAAGATTGAAAAAAAATTAGTCACTCTATTTTGTAGTCTGTCTATTAAAAATTTATTTCCCTATTTAATTCAAAATGCTTTGGATTTTGCAGGAAATTCAGGACCTTTTTTCTTGGAAAAAAAAAAATTTAGGAATCATAATTTAACGTAATTTTGTTGTACATAAATTCATTTTGATTTCAAATTCTGTACTATATGTTTCTTGTGTCCTTTATGCTGTATTTTTGTATTAGTTAACAAAACTATTATATATAGGTGTGTAAAGTTGTCTTCAGTATGAATAATAATTCCGGATATTTTAAAACTTACCTATGTACACAATTTCAATTCTTAAGTATGAACTATGAAGTATATTTGTCAATGCTCACTTGCTCAGTCTATGTGTATTTTTATATTTGTTTAATCTTTGACATATATATAATCAAGAATCATAAAGAAGTAGAAAGATTATAGAACGTGGAAGAATCAGGCCGACCATATATGAGCAATGGGAAATCGCAGAAGAATAGAATAAACGCACTCCGACGAAGATTTGCTTCCCCTTTCTCTCTCTTTTTCCCTTATTTTAACTTCAACTTTTTTACTCCATTTTTTCAGTTTAAATATATATTTTGCTTGTGTTTTCACGTAAATTTAAAAACCAAATACACATGTTTCTAGTAGTTTATACACCGTATATAAATCATAAATATTCGTGAATGTTAACAAAATTATAAGTTCAACCATACCTCACCAGTTTTTTCTATGTTATTCTCTCTATTCAGTATTCACAAACGTCTCACCCTAAAACGGTTGATAAAAAACAAGACGGCAAATGAAGAATTTTGAAACAGTTAATCACATAGTTGGTAAAATCAGCAAATTTTCACTAGATTTAGTAAAAGCTAAAATCAATGAGTTCAAGTTCCACTAATTAAATGTATGATTGATGACTCATGCTCCATAGCTACATGCTAGGATGCACAACAACACTGTTCTGCTACACATTGAGCTAGTCACAAAGCATACACAATTGGCCCTGATACCAAATAAAAAAGGTGACAATATTAAAAAAAGGGACTTGTAGGGAATAAAGTATATATATAATTAGTGCAATTTGTGCAAATAAGAATATGGTCCTGGGAATAAAAAAGATGAAACAAACCTTACTAAGAGAATTAGAGAGGAAAATATCCAAACTTTGTATGTGGTGCAAATTATTGGGAAGATGATTCTACTTTTATAATCCCTTCATGAACATTAATTATTTCCTCCTTTTTCCGTATGCTTTACATGATACTTCAATTTTTTGTAAGAATATTGCAACATTGCCCATTAACGCATCATAATATTGATCTTTAGCTGCATTTGTCCCATCATCCAATCTTCTCCACTTAAGTAAAAGACACAAAATTTTAAAAGTCTACCAAATTCGGTTGGATTGTTATAGCCCCACGTTAAATCTAATTGTGATGTTAAATTATTTATTAAACATTCAACAATATTTCTCTCGTACGAATAGGTTTTAGTTTCTCGATAGTGAATAACAAAGACTTTGTCATAATTTTTTTTATCAAATTACGTGTGCGAATAACAAATTATGAAAGTTAATTAAGGAATATACGTGAAACAAAGTACAAAGATGCATGCATGATGTAATTGGATCATTGATATTATGTGACATAAAAAACAAGGTAATTGGTTACAAAGCATCTCAATGCTTACCTCATCTTGCTCAACCTAATTCGGCATTTTTTGGCCACTTTCAACTCATGTACTTCTCCTCTTCTATATTTTTTTATGAATTGATTTAAAGTGTTTTTTAGCTAGTCATCACGGCAATTACGTTTTGTGACATTTGATGTTGTTATCCACTAACTAGGTGAATGTGTTAAAACTACACTTCGGTGAACACAAGATAGAAGAATTATCAAAATGATATTAGTTCAAACGATCAGATGAATGTTATTTCACATTTCTAAGTTCTAACTAGTCTAAACATATCAAAAATGAATTTTCTCACTTAAGTTGGTAAGAATTACTAAATCTCATCATTTTCAGTAATCTTTAGACTACTTCGAGATATGACATACATTTTCTTCATTAAAATTCATACAAATTTCCATAGCAGTTTTTTTTTTTTTTTTTGCTTCTTATTGTGTTTGAGTGCATCGTTACGCACGATGCAAATGGGCTATGCATGATTTGATTATTTATTAGTAAGTACATCTTAACAAAAACTTAAATTCATTTTCTAGCATTTTTACCGAAAACTTTATCACAAAACATACATTCGAAACGTGGGGGTCATGAATGTTCTTGCAGTAAAGTAAGATGTGATTGAAAGGGAAAAAGATAAGAAAAGTAATAAAATAAGATAAAAAGACAAAGAAGTAATTATTAGACCGTTCGATTAAATTAATACGAAAGTAGGAGGAGGTGGGCCAAAAAAACAACAAAGAAAAGTAGAGGGACAAAAAAGGAAAGAAATCAAAAGTATAGGGACTTATCATAAATAATGTAACATCACAATTCACAACCTCATCAGGGCAAGTGTGTGGATTCGCCTATTTCAGGCTTTCGTAAATTGTTGCAAGTTTCTCTCTTCGTATCACTATCTTCATGTTGTTGACATTTTATACAATAATTTCTTTATATGCGTATCATTAAATATCATTATCATTAAGTTTCAAATCTAGGTAGATAATGTAGATAGCAAATTTCATCTTCTGGTAAAATATTGTTTCATTAAGATGGAATTTTTTTTAGAAGAAGACAAAAGAGGAAAGAGGATGAAGCTATTTTAGCGTGCATCAGTCCTCTAGCCTGCACGGGTAGTCCTACTACATTACATCAATGTCCTCCATTTTTTTAAAATATAAATTTATTTTACTGTAAAATGGAGAAATAAAACAAATTTTGTAAACAAATATTTGTTAGTATTTATATTAAGATTAATATGCTCCTCTAATATTATTAATTAACCCAAGTCGATTTCGGTCAATTCATCATCTTAGACAATATTTTTATCATCATACATATGTTTATTTTTAAATCTTACTTCTTCTAATTATTTTAGTTATTTATTCATCTGTTAAATTATTTACCCCTTTGTGTACTTTGCTCTTATCTTGTTTTGTACTGTCAATCTGTAATTGGTAAATTTTTTTTGACCCATTTACTCTTATCATAGTTTAGTTTACTGTTTTACTTTAAATAGAAATAATAGATATAATTATTGCGATAAAATATATCAAAAAACACATTGGATTTGATTGGTAAAATCAGTATTTTTCAGTACATAGTATACTGATCATAAAAACGTTACTAAAAACAATATCAAATTAAAATGATTTTTTCATACCATTATCTCTTACGGTCTTACCACTATTTTATATGAATAAATTACAGATTTTGTCCTTTTTCATAAGGGTATTTGTGGATTTTGCCCTTTTTTGAATATTTTATGCATTTTGTCCTTTTTCATGCTCCAAAAATATGATTTAACATGCGTTTCACTCGTTATGTTTAGGTTTAGTCGGTTCCATTTGTTCTTAGGGTTTAGTATTTGGTATAAAGTACGTATTTTTGGAAAAAAAAATCCTAAATACGTACATTTTTAAGTGTTAAAAAGGACAAAATCCGTAAACTATTCAAAAAGGGCATTTTCGTAAGTTTTTCCCAAAAAAAGGGCATTTTAAACAATAATCCCATTTTATACCGTTTGATTATTTTGTTTACCGTTTTACTGTTAATGTTATCAATCAGACTTATTAATACTAAATTAGAAAAACATGTATGGTTCCAATATACAAAAAAAAGTTGGCATTAAGAAGGAAAAAAAAGCAAAGAAAAAGAGAGAGAGAGAGACTCGAGTAGACCAGCATCCACCATCCCGGGTCCGACAGTGCGTATCAGCTTCCCCTGATTCTCTCTCTACAAATGTCCCTATCTCCTCTCTTGCATCTCTGATCTCTCTCTCCCTCATTTAAACGACTCAGCTTAAACCTTTTCTCAGCAACAACAAACTCATCTCCTCTGAGAGAGACTGTTTTGAGAAGAAGAAGAACGAAATAAAGACTTCTTTGATAAACCCGAGATATCTTTCTTGTTTTGAAAATAAAAAAGCAGAGATTTACATCTTCTTCTTCTTCTCTTTTTCTTGTTTGCTTTTGCTTTCTCTTCTTTTTCTATGTGTGTCTGTGGTCACTACCCCCAAAAATAAAGTAATGCTGTCTCCCTTCTCTTCAAATTTGATTGTTTACCTCTCGTAACTAAAACCTTCCATGGTAGTAGTAACAAAGAAGACGATGATGATTCAACTTCATCTCCTCTACTTGCTCTGTTTCCTCTGTTTTTCTACTCCTACTCTCTCTTCTGAGCCCAGAAACCCTGAAGGTAAAAAACTGCTTCTTTCATTGTTCCTTTAGTTTAAAAATTGGATCTTTTTTCTCGACTCTATAACAAAAATCCAATTTTTTTTTACAGTTGAGGCGTTGATAAGTATAAAGAACGATTTGCATGATCCTCATGGAGCTTTGAACAATTGGGACGAGTTTTCAGTTGATCCTTGTAGCTGGGCTATGATCACTTGCTCTCCCGACTACCTCGTCATTGGACTGTGAGCTTTCTTTCGATTTTGTTTTCTGCTTCTAGAGTTCATTAATGGCGACAATTTCTCTCTCTGTCTCTCCAATGGCAGGGGAGCGCCGAGCCAGTCTCTCTCGGGAAGTTTATCTGGGTCAATCGGAAATCTCACTAATCTCCGACAAGTGTAAGATTACGACATAATAATATAAAGTTTGTTGTCTTTTTTGCTTGTTTCTCTACTCTAATAACCTCAATTCTGCTTTTTTTTTAAAGGTCATTGCAAAATAACAACATCTCCGGCAAAATTCCACCGGAGATTGCTTTTCTACCCAAATTACAAACCTTGGATCTTTCCAACAACCGATTCTCCGGTGACATCCCTGTTTCCGTTGAGCAGCTGAGCAGCCTTCAATATCTGTGAGCTTCTTCTTCAATCTTACAATGATGTTTTTCTTTTTCATCAGTTCATAAATCATCTTATTTAATAACCTCGTACGAATTGAATTTTCATAGGAGACTCAACAACAACTCTCTGTCTGGGCCCTTCCCTGCTTCTTTGTCCCAAATCCCTCACCTCTCCTTCTTGTGAGTGTATACAGATTTGTCCTTTCACCTACTCAAGTGTTTTGTTTTTGTCTGAAATTTAAATTTCTTTTGAAATTCAGGGACTTGTCTTACAACAATCTCAGTGGCCCTGTTCCTAAATTCCCAGCCAGGACTTTCAAGTATAATAAACCTCAAGTTTCATAATTTGAAGTGATTTCACAGATTCTTGTATTTGAATTCAGGACTAAGTCTTGCTTCTGCTTTGCTTTTGAATGTGTAGTGTTGCTGGTAATCCTTTGATTTGTAGAAGCAGCCCACCTGAGATTTGTTCTGGATCAATCAATGCAAGTCCTCTTTCTGTTTCTTTGAGCTCTTCATCAGGTAAAATTCTTGTTCTTGCATTGTCTTTTTTCTTGAATTAACCCCATTGTAATGATCCTTTCATTAATCAATTTAGTTACTTGAGTCTGTGTAGGACGCAGGTCTAATAGATTGGCGATAGCTCTTGGTGCAAGCCTTGGCTTTGTTGTTATACTAGTCCTTGCTCTCGGGTCCTTTCTTTGGTACCGGAAGAAACAAAGAAGGCTACTGATCCTGAACTTAAACGGTCCGTTGATTTGAGCTTGTTGTTTATACAACTTTGATTCAGGAAGATGTTAAGTTTTTAGTTTTGATTTTAGCAGATAAACAAGAGGAAGGGCTTCAAGGACTTGGGAATCTTAGAAGCTTCACATTCAGAGAACTTCATGTTTCTACAGATGGTTTCAGTTCCAAGAACATTCTCGGCGCTGGAGGATTTGGGAATGTGTACAGAGGAAAGCTTGGAGACGGGACAATGGTGGCAGTGAAACGGTTGAAGGATATTAACGGAACCTCGGGGGATTCACAGTTTCGTATGGAGCTAGAAATGATTAGCTTAGCTGTTCATAAGAATCTGCTTCGATTAATTGGTTATTGCGCAACTTCTGGTGAAAGACTTCTTGTTTACCCTTACATGCCTAATGGGAGTGTCGCCTCTAAGCTTAAATGTTAGTATAATGTCTTGAATCGTCAGTCCAAATCTCGTTTTCGAGGACTTTTAACTAATTTTGTGAACTGTTGTAGCTAAACCGGCATTGGACTGGAACATGAGGAAGAGGATAGCAATTGGTGCAGCGAGAGGTTTGCTGTATCTACATGAGCAATGTGATCCCAAGATCATTCACAGGGATGTTAAGGCAGCGAATATTCTCTTAGACGAGTGCTTTGAAGCTGTTGTTGGTGACTTTGGCCTTGCAAAACTCCTTAACCACGCAGATTCGCATGTCACAACTGCGGTTCGTGGTACGGTTGGCCACATTGCACCCGAATATCTCTCAACCGGTCAGTCTTCTGAGAAAACCGATGTGTTTGGGTTCGGTATACTCTTGCTCGAGCTCATAACTGGAATGAGAGCTCTTGAGTTTGGTAAAACTGTTAGCCAGAAAGGAGCTATGCTTGAATGGGTAAGCAATGAGACTCAGAATTATATTTTCTTGATTACTTGATAAGATCAACCAAATTAACATTTTCTCCGGATGTTGTAACTTTGGTTTAGGTGAGGAAATTGCATGAAGAGATGAAAGTAGAGGAACTGGTGGACCGAGAACTCGGGACAAACTACGATAAGATTGAAGTTGGAGAGATGTTGCAAGTGGCTTTGCTATGCACACAATATCTTCCGGCTCATCGTCCTAAAATGTCTGAAGTGGTTTTGATGCTTGAAGGCGATGGATTAGCCGAGAGATGGGCTGCTTCACATAACCATTCACATTTCTACCATGCCAATATCTCTTTCAAGACAATCTCTTCTCTGTCTACTACTTCTGTCTCAAGGCTTGACGCACATTGCAATGACCCAGCTTATCAAATGTTTGGATCTTCGGCTTTCGATGATGACGATGATCATCAGCCTTTAGATTCATTCGCCATGGAACTATCCGGTCCAAGATAACACAATGAAAGAAAGAATGATATCATTTTTCGACATACAATGGATCAAACAACCCAAGGAAAAAGCTCTACACTTTTACAATATAGGCAAATGTATATTGTGGTGAATTGACGAAAAATTTGTCGACAGTTTGAGATTATGTGTTTGTTATGTTGATGTATATATTAACTTTTTGGTTGTGAGTTTCTTTGATAATTTTGCGTCCTTTAACATTATGATGACAAACGAAGAAACTATGAGACTGATATGTTTGACTCTTTTTCTTTTGACCAGAATCTGATTTGCTCTCTCTCTCTCACAGACACTCAAAATCGTATCAACAGTTCTGAGAATTTATCTGTTGTTGTTATCATAAGCTGCTTTGTGTTTGTGGTCCTTTAAGCTTAATGTGTTGCGACTTTTGTCCAACTTTGACTCTCATGTGTCATTTTCAAAACCAACAACAAATCTTATAACACTCAACAACAAAACGACATCGTTTTGAAAAGAAATAGAAAGAGGAAAGAAACGACAACGTTTTGGGAAGAAGAAGACGAAAACAGAACATGTATATAAAGCAGAAAACATTAAAACAGCTGTCTTGACGAAAAGAGTCTTCTTCTACAATTTGGAGACATGGCGAATCAGTCGTCCTCTCTTCCTTCTCCTATCTATTGTGTTTCTTTCAATCAAGATAATAGGTGAGCTTTCTTATTTATTGGAAAATCATTGAAGAACAACGAATTCGATTCTCTTAGTAGATTTTCCAGGAAAAAACTTTACCTTTTTCTTTTCTCAGATAACGTAACTCAAAAGCTGCCCTTTTGTTGTTGTTGGCTGTTCGATTATTGCAGTGGTTTTGCTATAAGCTGGAAAGATTCCTTCAAAATATTCGATTCCACTACAGGCAGACTCTGCTATGAACGAGGCAAGTTTTATCATCATCATCCACTTAGAATTCTCTCTTCGTTTTGGTTCTGCAGTTTCTGGGTTTTAATCAAAATATCTAATATGTGTTGTCTATCTCCTTCAAATTGAATCTTTGGGCGTTTATAATTGATGGGTTTGAAACAAAATTTGGTTAGATGAATCGAAATCTTAAGTATGATCTTCTGATATTGAAGACAACTTCCTGTAATGCAGACATTAAATTTTAGATTGGCTAGTGTCTGAATATCGATACCTGGTAAAAAAGCTAATGCAATTGGTATAAGATCATCCTAGATTTATTTCAAGCTTCAATTTTTTACTGAAACTATGTGTTGAAGCTTTTTGATTTTGTTTGTTTGTTGTTGTTAGCTGCTGGAGCTTTTGTTATTGTTGAGATGTTGTATAGCTCAGATCTACTTGCCATTGTTGGAGCTGGTGAACAGGTTTGTGCTTTATGAACATTATTTTTTCGGTTATCGGATTTGATTAAGGAAAATTTCATATATATAGGCTTCTCTATCCCCACGGCGTCTTTGTTTGTTCAAGACCACAACGGGTTTACCTCTTAGGGAATTGAACTTTTTAACTTCTATACTCGCTGTCCGTATGAACAAGAAAAGGTTTGTTACTGAACTTATTACTTCTGACTGTTTTTTTTGTTTTGTTTTGGCTTTTGTGAGTGAATTCATGGTTCTGTGATTGATTCTTATCAGACTTGTTGTTGTGCTGCTAGAGAAAACATTCGTTTACGACTTGAATACCCTTGTCATGCTTGATACTATCGACACCGTGCCAAATCCTAAAGGTAGCTTTTAAAGTTTCCTTCGTAATAGTTCGTTGTAAACAGAAATATAAATGTCTATCTTCGTTCAGGTCTATCTGCATTCTCTCCATCTCTTGAAGGCTGCTACTTAGCTGTTCCAGCTAGTGCGACGAAAGGGTCGGTTTTGGTGTATAACGTCATGGATTTGCAGTCTCATAGTGAGGTTTACTAGATGCTTCACCAGATTTTGGATTATATTTCTAATTTGCATACTAAACTCAGTTGTTAATTATTGTATTGTTTCTCTGTTTGGTAAACTCGATTACAGATAGATGCACATCGTTCTCCATTGGCTGCGATTGCACTCTCGTCAAATGGAATGTACATTGCTACAGCATCTGAGCAAGGAACCTTGATCCGAGTCCATCTTGTTTCGGAAGCAACTAAGGTGAATAGTTGCTCTTTCAATACATGACCATTTTGTTTTTCTACAAATTCTTAATCGTTTCTTTCTTCTGTTTGCAGTCATATAGTTTCAGGAGAGGAACATACCCATCTACTATATACTCACTGTCTTTTGGACCATCGACACAGCTTCCGGATATATTAATTGCAACGAGTTCTTCAGGCTCCATTCATGCCTTCTCTTTAAGTTTGGCCATAAACCAAAGGTTAGGATTAAGAACTTAAGAAGCACACTCTCACTTCCCTTATGTATAGTGAGATTCCTAACAGTTGTAAGAGTTTCTCAGAAGCAAAAGGTCTACCAGCTTTCTTGGATCAGTTCTTCCGGACAGCGTGAGTGATGCACTGGATCCAGCTCATCATCATGTGCTTCAAAACGCAGTTTCTTCTGGGATTAGAAGGTGAAAGGCTATTCTTTTGGACGCTGCTAATGACCTATTAGGCTATATAACCCAACAGGTTTATTGTCTATCTCTTGCTTGTGTTTACAGTTATGCAGTGGTTAGGAAGATAGACAAACTTGAAGGAACATCATCTCCATCTCAGTTTACATCTCTTAGGTAAAATTTTAGGATATCCTCATTTTGAAATCATGGTTAGATGACAAGTTTTAATAATCTTTTGCGTTTCTCGTTCTTTTCAGAGCAACGGTATCGGTGATTACTTATAACGGGTATTTCCAGGAGTATACGCTAAGTATCAATAACAAGAATGAGTCTTTATGGACAATGGAACGTGAATTCAATCTCTTCTCCATAACAACTGGGTGATGTATAAAATCAAATACCAAATGTATGAAAGTACAGGGCAACTTTTTTGTATGTAACAATCTGTACCTTGGGTAAATCAAGAACATTATTATAGTCTCATGTTCTTTGGTTGTTCGCAAATATTATTAGCTCTTTCGTGCTATTTCTGTAGCTAAATCTTGATTTGTGTTCAAGAAATGAAATACAAAATGGTCTCTCTTGAGTTTCACAACTCTTTCCATCATTTCCCACTTATTCCATAGTCACAGTCAAGGCTCTTTAGCTATGAATCTGAATTTTCAAGTCGAATCATTTGTCGGTCTAATGGCTCACAAGTCGCAACATCACCATAATATCGCAAAAATTCAAAGAACAAAGTCTTATCTTCTGAGAATTTCACTGTATCCTACTCAGGACTATTAGTCTACTTCATCTTAACACATCCACTTAAGTCAAAATAGTGTAAAGACAGCTACATCCGTCAGTAAAACAGGTACATGCAAAGTCAAGAGTATTTTACCCACTGATTTGCATTTTGTATGTTTGAAGTAAGCTTTACCAATTGTGTTGCTAAAGATGATGTTTAAGACATTCATCGTGATCTTGTCTTGACGACTTGTCCCCTAGAAGCTTTTTTCTCCATCTTCTCCCTCTTTTTGCGAGTCTTCTCATCCTCAACACCTCCCTAAGTTGAGTCATAGAGACAAACACAGTCCATTTTAATGCTCATGTTGTATTTCCCCTTGTTCACAGCACTTTGAGAGTATTCAAAACTTAGTGATTACCTCTGAACCATGTGACAATAATCCCTTAATAAGACCAGAAGCTTTGTAGGCTCCAAATGCAGGAATCTGAAAAAAGAAAAAAAAAGCAAATGTAAATGGTTGCATCATTCCTACAGAGCAAATCTGTTGTTTGCCTAAAGTAGGCCAATAAAGAAAATTGAGATTGGGTATCATACCACTAAATACGCGTACCAAAACTTTCCAGAGATGATAGATCCGAGCTGCACAAAGCAGGTGATGTAGAGTACATCGTGCAAATATCTACAAGGAAAAAGAGAGCAGAGGCTTATGATATACAATCTACCATCAATCCAATCCACCATGAAGATGACGATTATGTAGCAACTGATAAACGATGAAACTCAGAGAGAACCAAAACTATGGTGACTTAAACATCACTCATTTCAAACAACTGATAATGAAACACTCCTCCTACTACTGATTTTGGTTATGGAGACAGAATCCAAACATACAGAACACTTGAGACAAAAGCAGGCACTTTCTATTCTTAGTTGATCAATTTAAAAGACAAAATCTTTTAGAACGTACCCACACATTCCACCAGTGCTCATGTCAAATCCACCGTCAAGAAGTTCACCATCATCACTAACACTAGGCTTTGCCATTTGATCAAGAAGCTTATAAGGAATGGCGTAACCTAACGATGTTACCACAAGACCAATCCAATGTTTCCAGGTATGGCTTGAATGCGAAATTATCACCCTCACTATGACATACAAAATCTGCCAAAAGAAAAAAATCAATCCTCGAATTCATCGAAACAAAATCTTCCGATTTTGAGCTAAAAATTGAAACTTTCAAATGCTAAAGACCAAATTCAATGGAATTTTAAGCTCAATGGATTAATGTTTGAGAAACTGAGAAATGGGGAAGAGGAAGTACGTTGCAGCAGATCATTATAAGACGGAGCTTAGCCATGTGTCGAGCGTTCTCATCTTTCCGCTTCTTTGCTCCTTGATTCGCCATCAATAAAAGAGAGAAAGATCAAACAGACGACGAAAATACTTTTTTCAGTTTCTGTAACTCTTCTTTTGCTTTGGATCTTCACAAATGGTGTGAGAGAAAACTTTTAGGTGTCTAGGTTTGTTTAATCCAATTATATATTGACACCTGTACACAACCTGCTCAAATACTTTTTTCACGCAGGAAATGTTTTGTTTGGCTGCGTGTCGTTGGGTTTAGGACAAAGATTCTTAATTTGGGCTTTCGATTCTCTTATCGGCTGTTGCTGTTGGAAAACTGAAACAGAGCAGTTCTCATCTCAATGGGCCAGAACAACTGATAAGGCCCAAAAAATATATTGTCTTAAGGCCCATTTACATTGAACTGCCAGCAAGTCACTGCCGATCGGAGAAGACATTAGACATCAATTGTAGAGTGTGATTGATAACCTTTTAGGCTACGGTAAACGTATTATCATATCCATTGTGATCAATCGGTAAAAAGATAAGTTATAACGGAACAAGAATAAAAGTGGTACAAAACTTTAACCGTCTTATATAGTTTACCGTTTTCTCCTATCTCTTTTAATTATTCCGTAATCACTTACCCTTATTTCATACAACTAATATTTTTAAAATTGTTTTGTGTTGTTCAAAAACAAAAAAAACTGAAGATAGCATATTTTGTGGGCCTATGTCCAATATTTGATTGTAGCCCATTTGGATGAAACATCATGTCTTACACTTACACAACATGGTTCCCGAATATCCCAATCTGCTTATGGTTTTAGCCTTTTAGGTGAATTCAACAATCAACATAGTATTATTTTGTCACCAAGCACCATTATAGCTAAAAACAAAGATGTATCAAAGAAAAGTAGCATTAGGGGTTGGTCAGAAAAAGACATGTTTGCATTGTAAGAAATGACGTCGACACGTGGAATCACACGCAATGCAACCAGTCACCATTAAGGTCCATCGTTCAACTTAGGCATCGAGATCATAACGAGAAGATATTTAGACCGTTAGATCATCATCAGAAGGACCATCTCCCTCCCACTTGGAATATGCTAAGCCCATGTATGGACACATTTGCTAGGTCCACCAGAATCCTGTACGCAAACGCAACATCGAGAAGCTTCCGTTTCCAATATTGTATACTATAATTAAAAAAATTAAAAATTGTTTATAATATATGTAATTTGACTGGTAGACATCATTAGGGTAAGTTTAGTAAATTTTCAAGTGAAAAGAGAAGAAAGATGTATCAAGACATTAGTTAGTACTTTTTTCATAAGAATAAAAATAGTCAACTCTCTTAAATAAGGGAAAATCCTGGAATATTATCATCTCCTGACCTGGAAAACAACTATGCAATCAACATTAACAATTGTAATTAGCGGATGCAACACATTCAATTTTGGTTTTTAAAAATGAAATTATATAAAAATAAAAATAAAACGTGTGTCTTAGTCGATAAATAACTCAATAATCACGTCTCTCTCTGTTTTAAGAGTTAACAGTTAAAGATCTTCTTCTCTATCTTCCTTATTTGACTACATCTCCGTTTATTCTTGGGTCTCTCTATCTCTCTTATCCAGATTTATCATCATCCATTACATATAAACACATCAAACTTAACTTTTCAATATTCTTCTCATCATTCACCCCAATTCTTATCCGGATCCGATTTCTCATACAAAGATTTTGTTTTTCTTTTGCTCTGTTTCCGATTTACCATACAAATTGAATTTGCATTGATCGTAGATGAGACCAGTCATTAGATCATCATCTCTCAGTAGGATTAGATGGGCTCTGAGGAACAATCAAGAACGCTATTCTTCAACTTTATACTCGAAAAGCCGTAAACTTTTGATCGGTGTCAATCAAAATCAAGCTCTGGTGAATACAAACACTGATAATTCAAGTTTGTATTCGAGGTTAAGTATCTTTAGAGGTTTATCAGCAGAAGCAGTAGAAGCTGCTGATCCTGCTGCCACTAGGCTCACCGTCTCAGGTTTTGTTTCTCTTTTCAATCGAATTCGGTTAACCTCAGAGAGAGTTTGTGTTTATGATTCACTGATTTTTGTTTAATGATGACTCACAGATGTGAATAGAAAAGGTCCGCTTGTTGAGTATGAAAGAAGAATCAATGATGGTGAGCTCATGACTGGTGATATCTGCCAAGTATGATCAAAAACACTCTTTTTTACTTCATTAAAGCTTTGAGCGATAATGTGATCCATGTTACTTGCGGCTTAAGGTTGTGTTTGAAATTTTGCAGATTGGTGCATTGAGAGAGCTTCAGAGACTATATGATGAGCTTGTGGATTCAGTAGATACTTGTCGTTTAGATCGGTATAATACTTCTGATAAATCCTCGAGGTGATTCTTCTGTTCTCTTAGCCTTGAGACGTTTCCTTCTCTTTTTAGGATTGAGAGAACTTAAGTCTCACACAAATCTGTGTTTTTGTGTGAAACAGAAGCCGTTGGTTTTGGTCTCGGCTCATGCCGCAGACTTCTTACTCACCCGTCAAAGGATTATACCTTTATGGAGGTGTAGGGACAGGAAAAACCATGTTGATGGACTTATTCTTTGATCAATTGTAAGTTTGTATGATCAAATTCTTATCTTTTTGTATCGAGCATTGCGGTTTCATGATCATTCTCTTGTTTCTTTAGGCCTTGCACTTGGAAGAAGCAGAGGATACATTTCCATGATTTCATGTTGAGTGTTCATAGCCGCTTGCAAGTATGGATAACTAAGTTTCCATTGTTTCTCTATTGACTTTAGTAGGAAAAGCTTTAGCCTTTTGTGATACCTCGTTTGATTTTAAGTCATAATGTTTGCAGAAGCACAAGGGTTTATCAGATCCACTTGAAGTTGTTGCCCAAGAGATAGCTCATGATGCAATCTTACTATGTCTAGATGAGTTCATGGTATATACTTCATTACACATATTATCTTCT
Source organism: Arabidopsis lyrata subsp. lyrata (assembly GCF_000004255.2). NCBI lineage: Eukaryota > Viridiplantae > Streptophyta > Magnoliopsida > Brassicales > Brassicaceae > Arabidopsis > Arabidopsis lyrata. The sequence goes on from NW_003302549.1 coordinate 4,731,603, forward strand.
TGAAAGTGATCATCTTTGGATCAACCCTTCTTAATTTTTATGGCTACTGTTTCTGTTGTTACAGGTAACTGATGTTGCAGATGCTCTGATACTTAACCGACTCTTTGGACATCTCTTCAGCAATGGCGTTGTAAGTGTGATCCTTACTTACATTACGCTGCTACAATCATCTCTGCTCATTGGGGTTAAACTGACTTTTGTTTATGCTTGCGATATAAAATATAGATTCTTGTTGCTACATCGAATCGGAATCCTGATAAACTCTATGAAGGAGGACTCCAAAGGGATCTCTTCCTACCTTTCATTTCTTCATTGAAGGTAATATAAACTACTTCCATTAGTCCATTTTCAGTCGTTTCTTTTTAATTCAAAGACTGCATCAAGATTCCATTTTCGCAGGAACGAAGTGTGGTTCATGAGATCGGTTCAGAGGTTGATTACCGGAAACTAACTTCGGTACTGCTCTCAAAACCCTTAAAAACTCCCTAGAGTCAGTGGGTTCAAGGTAAAGCTGAGTTCAATAACTGGGAAACTTCTTCATTTTTGCAGGCTGAGCAAGGATTCTACTTCATCGGTAAAGATCTTTCGACCCTATTGAAACAGAAGTTCCAACAACTGATTGGAGACAATGTTGTTGCGCGTCCACAGGTAGTAGAAGTGGTGATGGGAAGAAAATTACAGGTACAATTTATACCAATCTCTCTGTAATTCCAACACTTGTGTTTTCTGTATATAAGTTCTTTATCAGACCAATGCTGCTTCATGAACAGATTCCTTTAGGTGCCAATGGATGTGCATACTTTCCTTTTGAAGATTTATGTGACCGACCTCTTGGAGCTGCGGATTACTTCGGTTTGTTCAGTAAGTTACTTTGCTTTGGCTCTCTCTCATCTGAAATCTTGTCTCTAAACAGTGCTTCTTCTTCTTCCTGATGCTGCAGAGAAGTTTCATACTCTTGCCTTGGAAGGAATTCCAGTGTTCGGGCTTCATAACCGCACTGCTGCGTATAGATTCGTCACGCTAGTCGATGTATGCAGTTCATACTTCTTGTTTTTTTCTATTAAGATAGCACAACCAAACCATTCATCAAATCTGATTATGGTTTAAGAGCTGCAGGTAATGTATGAGAACAGAGCGAGGTTGTTGTGTACAGCTGAAGCAAGTCCTTTCGAACTCTTGGAAAAGATTGTAACAATCTCAGAGGCGAAATCGATGGCTCCAAGAACATCATCAAGATCAAGAAAGAACGATGTTACTGAGCTCTGCGTAGATAACGAATTAGGTTTTGCGAAAGACAGAACCATCAGTAGGTAATGTAATAACAGCCTCTGTGATTAACAACAACTAAACCTACTAGTTTCATTGGATTTTGCTCATCAAGCGAATTTGTTTGTTGTGTAGATTAACAGAAATGAACAGCAAAGAATACTTGGAGCAGCATGCCATAACACAGAATCTGTAACACTCACACAAGACCCTTGATGGTTTTTCATGGGATTCAATTGACATCCGAAATAGCTTGTTGTATTTTATGTATCACACCAACAGATTGATACGAACCATGAAAAGGAAATAATATCCATTGTTGTAACATTGAATTTTTTATTTACTGCTATATTAAATCCAAAAGAATTGCATCTTTTTAGTACCAATGCATCAAGAAATCTAGTTATATGACTACTGCAAATTAGAAACAGCTTTCCACAACCTAAAAGTGACTAGCTAGTTATGGACTGGGAATTCATTTGCTTTTGATCTTCGCCAACGGGTATAGTTAGAGACAAAGGTTTAGGTCTACGTTTGTTTAATCCAATCATGTATTGACACCTGTAAATTATATGTCGTCTTTCTCAAATACTTGTACACGCAGGAAATGTTTTGTTTGCTGCGTGTGATTACGCTTTTCTTTGGGTTTAGACAAAGACTTTTTGAGTTTGGGCCTTCGACTCGTGTCCTGGCCCATTTACTTCTGCTTCGGTTATGGTCTGTTTCCATTAACAATTTTGATAACCGCTACGGTAAAAACTATACCATTTCCAATTCCATTATGATCAATCGGCTTAATGTTTAGTTATAAATGTTGCAGATTGGTGCATTGAGGCTACATGATGAGCTTGTGGAATCGGTAGATACATGTCGTTTAGATAGGTACTGATAAATCCTTCACTTTGCTTAACCCTGAGACCTTTTTCCTTCTCTGTTTAGGATTAACAACTTAAGTCTCACACAAACCTGTGTTTTCAAGCCGTCTGTTTTGGTCTCTGCTCTAGCCGCAGTCTTCTTTCTCACCGGTCAAAGGACTATACCTCTAGGGAGGTGTTAGGCACAGGAAAATCCATGTTGATGGACTTACTCTTTGATCAATTGAAAGAATCAAACCTTTTGGCTGCTGTTTCTGTTATTACATGTAACTGATGTTGCAGATGCTCTGATACTTAATCGACTCTTCGGACTGCTGCCTATAGATTCGTCACGCTAGTATATGTATGCAATTCCCGGTTCCATCACTTTATTTTATTTTTTCTAAGAAGATGGCACAACCAAAACCATTCATCTGATGATGTATGAGAACAGAGCAAGGTTGTTGTGTACAGCTGAAGCAAGTCCTCAAGAACTCAGAGACGAAACCGATGGCTCATGGCTCCAAGAACATCATCGAGATCAAGAAAGAACAATGTCGCTGAGCTCTGCGTGGATAACAAATTAGGTTTCGCAAAATACAGTACCATCAGTAGGTAATGTAACGGTCTCTGTCATTATTCATTAACAAATAAATCTATTAGTTCCATTGGATTTTTGCGGGATCATTTTCTCCGCCAAAAAATATTTTGTATTTTGTGGACCTAATTTTGTTATATTTCCTTATATATTTGTGATATCTTTTATTAAAAGAAGGGTAATTTAGTCATTTTGTACATAAAAAGGCGTATTTTTAAAAATGGACAGCCAAATGGTGCATTTTTGAAAAGGGGTATTGAAAAAGAGGCATTTTTGTGAGTCTCTCTATATTATAATATTGTATGATATTTAAAAGTAAGCAAACAAGAATTTGGAATATGATTTTAATAGAATAAAATGGAAATAGAAATTACGAGACGAGATGGGAGGGGAACATATATTAAAAATCAAACTAAATACCCAACTGACATGAGTTCGGGTTATGAGCACTATATAAAATAAATTTGTTTACACATGTAACCATAATACATTTTCAATTACACATACTCTATTTATGACAGATATGGGACCATAATATTTTTATTTTACGTATACGTGACAGATTATGGGACAAAGAATTTATGACAGATACCGGACGGGATATTTTCATGTTCCAAAATAGTTACGCCTAGCTAATATACATGAAATAACCCAAACTAAAACCAAATTCATATCCTATTTAGCATATGTAATCAAACTGTTAGAACTGTTTAGATTAGTTAAGAAAATAAAAATGTAACACGACTTAACTTTTGCAACTAAATTAGTCCGGATCTTAAAATATAATTATGCATTAACGCATCTGAATTTTGTTCATTACTCTAACTTATAATATTTATACTATTACGAAGTTCACTAACACAACAAATATTTTATATTTTTAAATCTCTATAAAAATTTCTATAAAAATATCTCTACACGTATGTGGATCCAGATCTAATACACTAAAATATATATCATAAAAAGTTAAAAACAACAAAATAATCTACACTTAATTAAAATTTGTTAAAAAAATTTTAAAATATGAAACCCCGCACGTATGTGCGGGTCATGATCTAGTTATTCATTAACAAATAAATCTATTAGTTCCATTGGATTTTTGCTCATCACGCCAATTTACCCATTGTTGTAACATTATAATTTGAATTTACATATATACTATATCCAAAAAAAGATTGCATTTCAATACCAATGCATCAGGAACAATAACACATTGCAATACTAACCATATTGTTGCTAAACATTAAGTGGTAGAAGCAATACATCAAGACCACTACGACATTATACTAGTTCTGGAAAGAAAGAGAGTAGGAGCCAGTGTTGGGATCTTTAACAGCCTTGAAGTTGTCCACACTCATTCCAAATCGACCCAAAATCGAGTTTCCCATCTCCTTCAGCTTAGCTACAAACATAAATATATTCGGCATCAATGATTGTCTATGAATTGATGGATACATATGACCACAAGGAATCGATGGATATATATGACCACAAGGAATCACACTTGATGCCGATTGCAGAAGATAATAAAAGTTTGTGATGGAATACTCTCAGAACTTACTTATAGCCTCTTCTTTCATCTTTTCTCGCTTCTCAGCAGCAAGAGGTTCAAGACGTCGAATCCCTTTCTTAGCTTGATCATTTAAAGGATCAAGTTCTAAGATCTTCTTCAGGTCTGCATATGGGAGAAAACAGAGACTCAGTGTGAACTCTTCCACTAAACCTGATCTACCAAAAACTATCTATCCTGTAACAAGTACCAGAAACAAACCACCTAGAACTCCTCGCTTATTTTTCTAATAAATTGGTTTCATGAGTAAACCGCAAGGGGAAAGACGGTTATTGCTGGCATATAAGGTAGATAATGAACTCACCAGTGACAGCATCTTCGAAATGTTCAAGTTTCTCGTGTGCTTCTGCCCTTCGAACCAAGGCCTTAGTGTAGGTAGGATTTAGCTCTAAGGCTTTTGTGCATTCCTTGATCGTTTCTTCACATTTACCCTGACAAACATTTCATAGAAATCTTGAGTACTATACTCATTCTCAACCGAAATTCAATAGACCAAGAGAAGTAATCAAACAAAGGACATACCAATTTGAGGAAGCATACACCTCTGTTTAAATGGCATATGGATCGAAGCTCGATAGACTCAGGAAAGTCCTGAACAAGCTCTAAAGCAGAAGCATACTTTGACAATGCTTCTTCATAAAGGCCATTAACGAACAGTTTATTTCCTTCCACTTTAGCCTCATTTGCTTCAGCCATAGCTTTCTCCTTCAAAACAAACCAAAACACATTCAATATCTGTCAACAGTAGCCTTAAAGCATTCTCTACTAATTTCATCCAAAGGTTCAAACTTTCACAGCAAAATTGAAACTTTGTCAAACCCTAAAGATAAAATGTAACTAATTTCAATGTGGATTCACCTGGATTGATCCGTCGTCGACTATGACTTCTCCTTCACTCATTAGCTCAACACGCTCTTCCTTCTTCTCCGAGTGTTGTGGTTCCTCCTGACTCGTGACGGCGTCGTTTTTGGTACCATCTTCCTCTCCCTCTTCATCGCTAACTTCACGTTCGCTGGCAGTCTCGAATCCGTCGGAATCATCTCCGTCGACTTGTTTCGTCTCCGTGGGTTGCGGTGAGGATGAAGACGATGGCTTTGGTTCGTTTTTGACGACGATCTCATCCTCACCCTCACTTGATTCGATCAGTACCATCTTCAATCTAGGGTTCTTCGAGAGTTTGCTTGCACAAAGAGAGATTTCACCGCGAGACTTATTCGATCGTCGATCTAGCTTTCCTAAGAAATCTCAGAATCCAAGCTAGAGAAGAAGAAGGTCCAAGATGCTGTTATTAAAACGGCGACGTTTTACTTTAGATTGGTTAAAGGTTTTACTTACGACGTAGGCAATCTCAGGCCTCGTATTGGCCCATTAAGTATTATTACAATTTGGTGTTTTTAGTATAAATCCATTTCACATTATTCTCAGGTAAGAAAATATCATTTTAAAAGATTCGAAATTCTATACTTTCATTACAAGTTGATGATTCCGTAGCAAAATCATAAATTCTGTCACAAAATTGTGCATGATTTCATAGTAAAACAAGTTAGTATCAAACTGGTCGTAACATCGTAATCTAGGAAAACATGTTAGTATCGAAAATTCTAAATTTAACTAAAATATGTTATGTGAAGTATCTTATCATTTGCATATCAGATAAGCTTATGGCTTGCTAAGAAAATCATCTTTGTTTCCAACAATAATTTGAAAACAATATAATTCCTACATATAATTAAAAAAATATAAACTCTTTCTCAAATTTTTGAGAATGATAGAATGTGTTTGTTCATACACCAAAACAAGCACAATCTTTCACGGAAAGGTTCATACTATTATTGCACAATTATAGGGAACATCGCTTTATAAGGTTCGTATACGACAACTCTCCCACCAATTTTTTAATATGTTTAACAAAAATTAGAGCATTCATATTGTGCCCCCAGCAAAAAAAAAGAAAGACTACTCATATATTGAGAGGAAATGTGATTTTTCTTGTTTTTGATAGTTCACGGACAACACATGCTTCTATGAGAAGAAGATCAATATACAAATTACAATCCTTTCTTGTTTGTATAATCTCTTCATTTTGGATTTAAATGATGAAATCTTTCTTTAACAAGCAGAGCCAGCTTCTACCAGCTTGCTTAATTTGTTGTTCCTTAATCTTTCTTCGTAAACTTCACTTCCGTGCATCTCATTCTCATACCTAATTGACAATATATACTTATACAGTATTAGACTAAGTAGTAAGTTGCATAAATCAATAATACGGTAATTCAAATAAAGATAAAAAATTACACAAGAAATTGTACCTCGGTGGCATAGGTATCAAAGGAGACAAGCTCTCCACAAGCTTGAGGGCTTCTTCTTCTGTGTTGACGATTTGGTTGAAGCAGAAATATCGACCGCAAGCCGAAACATCCTCGAATGCTCTAATATGAACATCCGCTAAAAACTTAACGTCTACGTACGCTAACACACCATTCTCATACATTTGTGCAGCTCCTGTTACCAAAAATAACATATCATCAAATTCAAATCCCGAGTGCATGTATGTATGAATTAGTATGTTTTGTTTTTCAAAAATACTATCATGCATTGTTTAAAAACAAATTCCAAATATGCTATTAAAAAAAAAAAAAAAAAAAGGCTTCATAAAACCTTCCTAACTAATTCCGGAATTTTTATTACATGCTTCATAAACTATTTTCTGAGATTTATGGATTTTAATTTCTTTATTTGGATGTATGTACCTTTGAGGTATGACATGGTGGGCCTAGCGTTGTGTTGTGCGACTGATGGTCCGACGATGAGACCAGGGTTGATAGAGACCATGTTGAGTCTACGGTCCATGGCTAGTGCCCAAGCTGCTTTCTCCGACAACATCTTTGCCAGTGCATGCCACAACTGCATCCACATACAATTTCTATGCACGTGAGTTTGAATAAATAAACATTTTTATTACTACTAAATAGCAACAAACAAAAAAAAAAAGAGTGTAATGAAATTACTAACAATAGCCCACAACAAGAAACAACAAGAAGTAAAGGAATAGTCGTGGAAAAAAAAAAGTAAAAAAAAGAAGTAAAGGAATAGTCTTCAATTTCGTTTTGTTGACTGTTCCATTCGATGACATACAGCTATACACGTTAATATTGTCCCCGAATAATTTGTTGCATAAGTTAGCTAAGTGCCTAAGTCCATTAATGACAATCATAATTACATATCCAAACAAAAAAAAAACATGTCACCGTCTAATCTAAGTGATAATCACAAAAGACACTATTAAATCATCTATTCATCTGTATCTAATTATTCAATAAATAAAAAATCAAAATATATGCCCTTTAAATATCGAAAAGGCAACTGTAATCGAATCAAGAGTTGTACATTGTATTTACGAGTCATGGAAATGAATATATTCAATTAATCTGACCCCATACGAATTTTCTATGTCGCCCAATTAAATGATTCGAGATAGTATGACAATACATTTGATGAAGACAATTAAAAAGATACCACAAAATAATTCCTTATGTAGTATTTCAAAATTCAAAATTTATATAACTGGCTTCCTTTCTTATATGTATAATAATAATAATAATATGAGCTAGCTACATTAAATAAGATGTCAGAAAATAATTAGTTATTCCAATCCAGCCAATAAATTTAAACTGTGGGTCCAATTCATTTACCAAAATTTCAATGAGGATTAATATTTAATAGCCAAAATAAAGAAGTAAAGAAAATTTAGAAACCTTCTTGTTGCGACAGAAGTCTTGGTCACTCCAACACTTCTCATCAACATCCTTCTGAGTTCCAATGTTGTCTCTCCAAATTGAAGCTGTTAAAGAAGAAGAGAACACAATCTTCTCTATACTCTCTGTTCTTCCACATGCTTCCACCACATTGATGGCTCCTCTCACTTCCAAATCCACCTCCTTCTCCTATGATTTGATGATAATTCACACAAATCTTAATCTTGATCCAAACTCAGAATCTAAATAAGACATATATAGATATGAGAAATGATGATTGATGAAGTCACTCACATCGTACCCTTCAGGGCTATCTAAGCAGCAGAAGACAACGTTACATGTCTTGAGAGAGACAAGTATGCTTTGATAATCCAACACATCTACATCGTACACCACTAATCTCTCTTCTGTTGTTTCCATCTCTCTGATCATCTCCTCAATTTCACTCTCCCCTAATTACCAAAAACACCAATAAAACGAATCAAGAACCAAGAAAGACCTCGAAATCATCGGAAAGAAAATAAACCCGAAATCATTCGAAAAGAAGGGTGAAACAGAGAAAGATACCGTTTCTACGAATCGCTGCGTGAACAGAGTATCCTCTGCTAAGCAATTTCTTGAGAATCCAGAAACCAACATAAGTGGAAGCATCAAGAACGCAGCAACAAGAAGTGGACTTGTCGTGATCCATATGTTTGTTGCTTCTTGTGATTATTGATTGAATCACAGAGAGTTTAAACGAAAGCGTGTGTATATGTGTGTGATGAAGAAGAGGAAGAAGAAGAAGGTTAGAAGTAGGAAGAGAGAAGAGGCAAGTATTAATAGGAGAAAGTTGGGTGAACTATTTTTCTGTTGCACGTTCCCAGCTACTCATCTTTTATTATACCTCATCTCATCTCTTATTTTACACTAAGTTTTAGTATTTCTTAATTAATTATTATACCTCTCTAACCATCTTAATTAATAGCTTGGTTATCCAAAATCCACAAGTCAATCCCTTATTGGTTTTTGTTTACGTGTTGACAATTTTGGAACGTGTTTCTTCTTTCAGAAACACTCCAAAATTAGTAGTACCAGCTAATATCAAATTCCAATCGTCTTCTTATTTGTTTCTTTGTATTGGCTAATGAATACTACAAATATATAGTACGTACCAAATAAAATTATTATAAATTATAAAATTAATGACTAATTGAAAAAATATTAATGATTTTGATTATCGAAAAAAATACTGTTAATGTATATATATCGAAAATTAGTAACTAAAAGTACATTTATAAACTGGAAATAAATATGTCAAATTCTCATCGAATAAATATTAAAATTTGGATGATGGTGATTTTTTTTTTTTTTTGGATGATGGTGATTTTTTAAATTAGTTCTATATCTTTAGTTCAAACAAGACCAGTAATATTTAATAAGATTACTGAAACTCTTCTGATATTGTTAGATATGAGTAGATTATTGAAACAACCTGAATATAAATGAAAGTTGGAATTAGAAAGATGTAGTTAGGTTTGAGAATGCCAAAATGGAACAAACTTGGGTCGGCAATTGCATAAGCAAAACTCACACAAAGGTGGCTTTCTAAAAGATAACTATAATATAGAATTTAAAGATTGTAAAAAGAAAAATAAAAATTGAAGTAGAAAACTAAGGAGAAAAAATAAGAGAAGAACTAATAAAAGCAAAACAGCGAAAGGGCGCTGGACGTAAAGTAGTTAGCAGTTAGTAGGTAGAGATTGTGGTGGGATGAGAATTTACGTGGGGAAGTTTCATCACAAGCCCCAACCTACCAACGTCTCGAAACTCTTTGTATATACTCATTTACTCTAAAAATGTTTCCACTACATTTTCAGAGATTTGGTATTTAAGGGTTAAAACTAATGTTTACGTAGTTTGTGTAATTAACGAACGATCTATCATATTTATGTAATCGAAAAGTTGTGATTGTATAGAAAGATCCAAAAGATGTCTTGAATATATATTACGGAGTGTTTTAATGTGAATTCATTAGTTATAAAATTAGGTTACATGTTAGGTCTAGATAACATGTAACCTTACTCTTATTTTAATGAGAATGAACATAATTCTTTCAAATACAAATTTTCTAGAAAGTGATGATTGAGTAATGCGGCTTATTATATGTGCATATAATTCCTCAAGTTTGCAACCATTCTTTTTTTTTTTTTTTTTTTTGTTAGGGTTTTTAGCCATTCGGTTGCAAAGTTGCACTTGATTGAGCTGTGAAATTCTGGCTCTTAATTTCATACAGTGATTCAACCATTTGATTTGATGTTTCTTTTATGGGAAATTGGAGTGTATAACCAACAAAAAAACTATAATTCACAAACTAACCATACTAACCTATTACCTATAGTATTCTCTATATAATCTATATCAATACCAATTTACCCTTTATAATATTCAATATATTAATATATAATTTATATTTTATCTCCATTACAACCATCTTTACCACCAACACTAGCACTACCACACCACCATCACTACCACCACCACCACTATCATCGCTGCCACCGCCACCACCACCAACATCATCACCGTCACCACCATTACAACCCTCTATCATCGTCACTACCACCGTTATCATCACGACCATCACCACAACCACTATTACAACAGCTGCCACCACCATATCTACCATCACCACAATCTTCATAACCACCACCAACGACATAGCCACAACCACTGTTAAATAATATGCAGTATACTATTCCATTTTATATGTGTCTATATAGGGTGTTGTCTTTTTTTTAGTAGCAAGACTATTCATCATATTAAGATTTTCATATCCGATTTTAAAAATTCAAACTATATCGAATGCAGAAAAAAAACTGAACTTTTTTTTAATAGATTTTGGAGTTCAATTTAATTTTGCTGAAAAGATATGTTATCACTAAATATAAAAGGGTAAACATATTTTATTCCAAAAAGTAAAACAAAAATAATAGAAACAAAATAAAGCTGGTCTTCTCTTTCTTCCTTATATGCGCATCAGTTGATTTGAAGAGTGTTTTTATAATCTTACTGGATCCATTGGTTAGTCTCTTTATTTTCTACTTTAAGGTGCTATATTCTTTATTTTGTTATCAAATTTGGTTATTGAGCTAAATCACCCTTCTTTTATTGATGATGATGATGATGACTGATGAGAAGAGAACAATTCAATACCGCTCGCTGCATTTATTTCTTCTCTAGGTCAACCTCTGTTTTTTTATCTAATTATCTACAATCAATTTAGTACTAAAGAAAATAAAAGGTTAAAGAATAAAACTTTTGTGTGGCTAACGATTGACGAATCAAGAAACCTCCGGGCCCAATCTGCGTGTCAACTTGAAACTTGAAAAGTGAAAAAGGGTCGAGAAGAGAGTCGTCAGGGTAACACACGTGTCAGAATATCAGATGTTTTGGTACTTTTGCCATGTAAGATGATGAACATGCGTGTCCGTCTGAACAAGGAAAATCATTTTGTGAAAGAAAAAAAAAACACAAAATTGGTAACGCTCATTGTATCAATTAAAAGCTCAATGAATGAAACTGAACTAACCTAGAGCCACGTGTTCGTAAATTAGGATCGTAATTTGATAAAGACCACACGAAAGTGTTTAAGATTCCTTCTTTTGAGTTCAGAAAGTTGACTTGACTTGAGTTGCATTTTCCGTTAACCTAATTCGATTTACCCCTTATATAAGAATAGACTCTTTTTTTTTTTTTTTTTTTTTTTTTTTTTTAGACTTTGTTGAATAAAGATAATGATCCGATGGATCTTAGATGGCTGTTCACCACCGACTTTCGGCCCTATCTTAAACTGATTATGTAACAATTAACCTCGTAATCATTTTAAGAGCAGACTCCTAAGTGAGTGGTTTTATGGTGCGGACTAAGAGATGAGACATGCAACATTTTCTGGCTCTGTGCGAAAACGATCCTGCAACATTTGGTGGATGATCGAGAGTATTCAGAAGCGGCATTTCATGGAGGTCACTTTCGAAGAGAATGCGAAATAGTTTAGTGGAAGTACATATTGAACAAGGCAGATAGTTTGCTAAGTCTATTTAATATTTATTTTACATGAGATTGAGAAAACCTGACAAGTCTTGATTAGGGTGGAAGTTACATTTAGACCAAGGACTCCAATAAAATAACATGTTTTTAAGCAACAAAATCCTTTTGAGGAATATGCACTTGCAGTAGATTCTTGTGTACCAAATTGGTAAAGGGTTTGGTTAACAGCTATAAACCAGCTATGTATATTGGTGGTAAACGATTAATCAGCTATGTGTAGCAGTAATCATCAATAAAAACCTTCTGGTGAGAAAAAAAGTATATCTAACATAGTGAAGGTATGAGAAAGTATCACTGGCCAACCACCTAAGGGCCTTATTTTTGTTTCAACATTGTTCGGCCCAAATATCTCTGGGTCAAGTCCATGAATATATTTTCTTCCTCCGAATTTACGTGGTTCTAACTTCCAACTCCTAAACACGATAATTTATTCAACAAAAATTGATAATAGCATATATAAAATATAATTATAGAGGATAAATTTTATAAAAGACAGAATAAAATGAGGCTTCTGTTGTGTCTGTTGTCAAAAGTCAAAGTGCGAAATTTACTAAATCACTCTATTTGTCGAGTCGAAATGGCGTCATGCTTTAAATTCAGTAAAAAAAATCTGGTGAAGGATTAATCGACAATTACATTAATTCTAGGAAATTAGTTGGATGATAAAACTCGGAATCATTTTTGTGAAACAAAAAAAATTGCTAGGAGAAACAATTCTTCCAAAATAATTGTTAAATATTAAAATTAGATGCATGACCGACCTACTATAGGTCCCACTTATGGAGAGATAGATAGTGGATCAGACACCGAAGGACTGTTCATTGCAACGTTGTACATTTTTGAATCCACATATTTATTTTCGTGCAAAACAATCATTTACACGTTTATTATTTTCTTCTCGATCTCTATCTTCATCTTTTATGTAAAAGAGTTATGTGGAAGCAACCTTTGGTTTAATGTTGAAATTGGTTCAAGGGAGGATTAGCATTCCAGTTTCTGTTTACGTTCCGGCGCCGGTTCATCGTCATACTTAGACATTCTCTCCAACCTCGGTTAAACCCTATTCTCTACGTTAATGATCTGGAAACTATGTTTGACGTACGAGAGCTAATAAGGCTTAATGAACCAAAGTTAAATCAAACAGCGAAAAGATTTATACTTTTGAATGAATACTAAATTCGCGACAAAAGCTTCAAAAACTATAATAGAAATCGATTTGGGTGAAAATCAAATTTAGGGTTCGACTGGATGTAGATTTGGAGGATTCGAGCAAAGGCAAAATGAAGTTTCTATTTTAAACAGTAAAGAATAACAAAGGTATTATCCTCGTTGACAAACAAACAAAACAAATTATCCTTGTAAATATATAGATATTGACATTGTAGATGCGATAGGTCCATGTTTATAAAATTATAATATAGAATTTTAATTTGGTTAAACGTAATTAATGATTGTAAGCTTATATCTTATATATACTAGCAAGCTAGAACCTTCAAGGTTTGAATAATTTTTTATGTTGCTAAAATTTAAAAGTAATCTTATCTTTGTGGTGTAAGTTACCTAGAGTATAAGTATTACCCGTTGTGATTAAAAAGAATTATTAATCATTTGACTTTAATGTTGATTGAAAAGAAGGATGTTTTTTTTTTTGTTTTTTATTTTATTTTTTAGAAATAACGTGCTGAGCTATGATTAATAAGCAATATTGTAACGATTATGATATGGACACAACTTTTGACTTGTAGGATTTTCACTACCTTATTAATATGCTCTGGAACGCCTATAAATACCTTCAACATATTGTGTCATATTCATCAAGAGCACTGCAAAAGCACTCTAAATTGGGGGGAAAAAAAGCATTACCAAACACCAAATAAATATGTCTCTGAGTAACTTTTCATCACTCATTCTAATAACTTTGATATTGGCCACATCAGCCCTGGTCTCCGAGAGCCGGGTCGCAAGAAAAGACTTGGGTTTGGACCTCGGCGGGATAGGGATCGGTGCTGGTATTGGCATAGGTATCGGTGGAGGTGGATCCGGATCCGGAGCTGGTGCCGGGTCTGGATCCGGAGGAGGAGGGTCAAGCTCTTCTTCCTCATCTAGCTCTAGTTCTTCTTCCAGCTCCGGTGGTGGAGGAGGTGATGCAGGATCCGAAGCTGGATCCTACGCCGGATCACGTGCCGGGTCTGGTTCGGGAGGACGTTCCGGGTCAGGCCGTGGAAGAGGAAGTGGAGGAGGAGGGGGTCACGGTGGAGGAGGTGGAGGAGGAGGGGGTAGAGGTGGAGGAGGTGGATCCGGTAACGGAGGAGGGTACGGTGAAGGCGGTGGATATGGTGGAGGATATGGTGGTGGCGACGACTGAATAAAGAATATTGCATGCATGCAATATCACATCGGTGCAATATTGTGTTTTATACGTCATTATATTATGTTATTAGTATATGAAAAAATAAAATGCTAGAAAAGTAAATTTTCTAAAGTGTGTGAGTAAAGGAGATGAAAAAGGATGAATTCTAATGTGTTTGGTTACTTATTATATACTCTTCGATATTCGGATTGGATTCTTGGTGTTGTATATGTTTTACTTTTGTACTATAAGTTGTAATTTCCCAATTTAAATAGTTGAGAAAATAAATGTTATGTAGCATTTGTATTCCTTTGTTTTTTTTCCCTTCGTTATTTTGCTTATAGCAGCAAATAACATGCATATAACCTAAAATATGATTTTATGTATATCAAACAACTGAAAGAGCAAACACGTTTTGGAGACTCGTCGTTCAGCTAAACAAAAAAAAGACATCAACCAAACAAATTAAGGTTATATCTTGAACACAATTCAGCTCTGTTTTGTTTATTTTTTTAAGAATTCGATTTGCATTTTTATGTTTTGTCATGTGTTAGGTTCAATATCTTAGATAAAAACATGTATGTAAAAAAAATATGATAAACGAACCAATCCGTAATATACCTAATTTAGAGATGTATTATCTGCATAAGAGCTTCTGATATCTTAAGAGCACCTTAAAGTTTAAACTCAAGCATAAGATTTAGAAGTCGTTTACAATTACTGGATTTAACTAAGCAAACGTGTTTGTATTAGATCCAAAGAATATTAAATAGCATGATCGTTATCATAATTAGAACTATAACATACTTACAATTAGTTGAATCCAGTGATTAAAATAACCTTATTTTACACCTTTCTTAATTTTAAAAAACTAAACACAGATTCAAAATTGAAAAAATAAACATTTAATTTATGTTTAAACTTATCAATAAGTATTGGTGTCAGCAAAAATGTTTTGTAAGTGACAGCCAGAGAATAATTTTCTCTGTAATCAGTGATTTGTATATTCTATATGAGGATTGAACATTATGGGTCATTCATAGCAATAAAACATAACCAATGTGAAATGTATAGTTTCGATCTTTCTCGAACAATGATTTAAGCACGTGTCATAGGTTGAATAAATAATTCATAGCGGAACCATAGATTAGTGACCACATACGAGTGATTGGTTTCAGCGTGCATAATCCACTGCCACGCTTCCACTCAATTTAGTGGACCGTCGACTCTGGTGGGTTTGGTAGCAGCAAAAGATAATGCACACACATCACCGGCATCCACATTTTAAAAATATGCACTCGCCGGCCAGTTCTATTATCCTGAAAGTTTGGTTAGAATTAAACTAAAGTGAGATAATACTCTTATTATGCATTTCAGATTGATGTAATACTGTAAAATGTAATGACGTAGTGAAACCTCAATTTTGTCACTAAACGAGTTTTACTTCATCAGTAATAAACCTTGCGAATTGACTTGGGTTTAGCTAAGACTTATTTTCTTACATACTTTGTAATTCATCACACCTCGGAATGCAATTTCATTTTGCATCTTGCCAATCAAAACACATTTATCTAGACTAGAAATGTGTTTAATTAGTATTCGTGGTTCTTTAATGTAAGTATGAGTAAACTTATATATAACAAACCGAAATATGATATATTTGGTGATTTACACGTAACGGCTCACACTATCCCAAAACTTCTATAAATACACGAACATGTTATTCATTTTTGTATCTAATCAAGTTACACTATAAACTCAAATACATCGATCGGCAAGTCTTAACACACGAAGATTTCCAAAATGGCTAGGGCCCAAGGTCTTTTTCTTCTTGGTTTATTAGTTATTTCAAGTTTAGTTATGTTAACCGAGAGCCGAGTCGCAAGAAAAGACTTGGGGATTGACCTAGGCGGGATTGGAATCGGTCTGGGCGTTGGATTGGGGATTGGTCTTGGCGGCGGGTCGGGCTCCGGTGCTGGTGCAGGTTCTGGATCAGGTTCAGGTTCCAGATCATCATCTAGCTCTAGCTCGTCATCAAGTTCGAGTTCTAGTGGTTCGGGTGGTTCAGCTGGTTCATCTGCTGGTTCATTTGCTGGATCTAGAGCTGGATCAGGATCTGGTAACTAAATTATAATATGCAGTTAATTTTCTACTTAAAGTGTGAAACTATAAGTATGTTGTATGTTGTTGGTTTGTCGTAATTAGTATCGTATGTACGAAATTGGATGAATAAATTGTCGCCATAAGTTACGTTTTATTTGAGTGTGTACCTAGCTTACTCTCTCAATTCAAGTATTTTGCCAAAAATAATTCTTCAATGGCCGGCCGTAGAATCTCTTTAGATTTGGATCAGAGCATGTTCAATTAATCGTAAATTGGTAATTTGAATTTGAGAATAATCTTAAAAAAAGAAAACAAATAAGTTTCCAAATTTTTTAATAAGTTAATCAACCCATATGTATGACCACAGGTTATAGTTACCAGATGAATATAGGACCAGATTTTGATATTAAATATTAATTGTGATAGTCATATACTGAACTCTAAAATTAAAGGTATTCACAAATCTATGACAAATTGTTTAACTCTTTAAAAGTTCAAATGAATCCAGTGTTGCGTCATTTAAGAAAGAGTTCCATGTTTTTGTTACAAAATTTGGACTTCCTTTTCAATTAAAAGGAGTTTTTCAATTATATTTAATCGAGTTAGTGCACCTAATGATGATAGTATGTATTGTAAATAAATAAATAGAAACGTCTGGATGGTTTATGAATACCGGTGAATATGTTCAATATAGATGAACCAAACCGAATAGAAGACATGAAAGTTTTGATATGAAATTTAGTTACAGTTAGATTTGTTTTATTCTTATATGTATCCTCACCATGTAAAACAGTACAAGCGTCCACTTGAAGAAGAAAACCAAACCGGGAATCTACTGATTACCAATAAAAATTATAAAATACAACAAATAAAATAATAACTTTCTTACAATACAATCCAACATACTCGAAGGCCTACACCAACCTCAGTGTAATTTGGCCTCTCTAGGTACATATTGTTCCGCAAAACCTAACCCAATGATTAAAGTGTTAAACGTCCTAATTTTTTTTATTAGTTATTGCTGTTATAATATCAAAATTCCGTTATAATAAATGAAGCAATGCATTAGGACTTAAGCATGGTAGCTTCAAGACAAAGAATCAAACAATGGTTAAATAGTGCTATGTATATAAGTACTAAACTTAACAATGGTTAAATAGTGCTATGTATATAAGTACTAAACTTGATGGATCCTAATTGCTCACTCCATGCATTATTTTTTAAAAAATATAATTCGTAAATCAAACAGGATCTCGCAAATCTTTTCTTGCCTAAATAAAATTTTAGTCTGGAAACAAAGAATCTTCCCTATATAAAAATAAACAAAATAAGAATCATCTCGAATAAACAAAAAATAATAACTAATAAGGGAAGAAATATGAAAAAGCCAAAGCTAAACGTTTCATGTAAAGAGTAAATCCGAAATACCAAATAACGAATTCTTATCAAATTCTCTCTCTATATTACTTTAAGTGATGTTTTAGAGAAAATTTTTTTGTTTCACTTACGTGATGTATATATTAACTCTATATTTTACGAAAAAATATTTTTATAAAAATTATTAATCTATTTTTAAAATGCAGGAACAGAAGAACAATCAAAAAGGAACATACCAAATACGTTTTTTCACAAATAAATGATAGAAATATAAAGGAAAAACAACCATACCACACAAATTTATAAGATTAACTGTGCACACAAAAAAAAAAAAAAGAAAATGTAAGATAATTAGTTTTATTTATCTTCTTTTTTTTTTTGTCAACGAGATAATTAGTTTTATTTATCAAAAATAAATAACGATAATCAGTTCTAAAAGAAAATGGTGAATGTATCAAATAAATAGCAAAGCACCGTCCAAAATTACTGGGTAACGCCGGTAGATACAAGATCTGGAAAGACTACAGTCTCTCCCAATACTTCCGGTTCCCGGCGAGAGATGGCCCATCCCTTGTCTTTAATGGTGAAACCGTGACTTGGGGAAGCGGTAATTAGAGAAACGTGGAAACGGCACGCAGTTTTTTTTTTATGAACATGTCATTCTCTCATCGCTTTCCCAAAACAGCCAATGGTGGTGATGGCTGTGGTCCGCACGTCCTCCCACACATTATCCTGTTTCAATATTTGTATTTGTTTATATAAAATTATTATTACACTGATTAATTAAAAAAATATAATAGAGCTCTTTTTTAGATCTGAGTATAAAATCTCAAATTTATTTTGACCAAAGTGAAAATAATGTATCAAATTTTATTACACGTCTACTTGACCCAGTGCGGGCCAGTCGGCAAAATCATACAAAATCACTAGTAGTATGATTTAGTAAATTACTTTTATCACTATAATTAAGTAGTAAATTACTTTACTAATTAGTTAGTAGTGTGTTCTAAAAAGCGGTCTACGCGGTGTCTACACTCCGACTAGACGTTAGGCTCTCATGTGATGTCTAGAGCTTGACCGCCTAAAATTACATAGAACTTGTTTAATGTATTTTTTTAATTTTTAATTAAATTTTATTTATATATATAATTATAAATATTCATATATTATTTAATATAAATATAAATAAATGATTTATCTAATTTTTGTTTATGATTTCATATTTTTAGTTTTTTCTAAATATTTTATATAATTTTTTTATATAATATCATACTTATAATGTTTTATGTTGATGACAAAAAAAAAAAAATGTTTTATGTTATAGACGTTTAAACCGCCTAAAAATTGCCTAGCCCCGATCAGGGGTTCTAGGCACTAGGCGCTGGGTCACTGTCTGCTTAGCGTCTAACGCTTTCTTAAACATTATTACACATTTACTGTTTAAAAAAAAAAAAACATTACTACACATTAGTAACTTTTTTATTTATTTATCCTCTTTTGCTATATGAAATTCGAAGCCACCCACCCTGCTGTAAATACATACACCATTACATATCACAAGAATTACAACTTATTGATAAAAGTTTTTAAATGCCACCGATTATAAAAGTTTTTGTTTAATAAATGTGAATGTGGATTGAAGATAAAATACACTTTTTATCCACAGACCAAGCCTTTCGAGCCGGACTTTGTTTTATTAAACCACTATCCTAAAAACAAACCACACCCGGCGATGACCTAGGCATGTGGTGGTGTTTATGAAGTTTAGACAAAATTAGTTGTAAGTCGGTCGCACGTTCTTGTTTACCATTTTCTAATTAAATTTTGATTAGATATAACATGTGTTAATTGTTGAATGAGTTAAATGCTATGAGTGTTCTTAGACGCTTTCTTTCACACATTTATGTATGATTTCAAGTTGTATAGAAAATGCAAAATATTTCAAATCATAACAAAAAAAAACACATAATCTGAAACTCAAGTGAATCTCAAAACATATCTCACACTTCAACATTAGGAAAAAAAATAAAAAAACCAAGACGCCATAAAATTAACTTAAGGTTATTTAAATGCCTCCTTAAATTGCGGTAAATTGGTGAAAAAAAAGATTGCGGTAGATTTAGCATTAATCCAGGTTTTTACTACATAATTAGTAGATTCTTTTTTCTTTCTTTCTGTAAACAAATAATTAGGATTGTTTTTCTTTTTGTCAACAAATAGTATTAATTTTGTTATAAAAGAAAAAAGAAATTGACAATCTGTCAATCAAATTAACGCGTCTCCTTGTCCCCTAACCTCACCTGTATATATACTTCTCCGTCTCTTCCTCTTCTCCTTAGCAGATGCTTTTTGGAAAAAAAATATATATATACCAAAAAAAAAATCTGCATCTGTCTTCTTCCTTCTTCCCTCTAAATTTAATTACCCATTTTTCCCGATAAATTTTTGTTGAGGAAGAAATTTTTTGTAAAGAGAGTTTAATTAATTATGCCTTCAATAGAAGATGAGCTGTTTCCGTCAACGCCGGGTAAATTCAAAATTGACCGGTCAAACCGTCAGCTCCACCGTTGTTTCGCTTCTACGAGCACCATGTTTCTTTGGGCTCTCTTCCTCATCGCTCTCACCGCTTCTTACTTGAGTTTCCAAAGCTTCGTCGATTCCGGTAGCCGTTATCTAACCGCTTCTTGGGGCGGAATCCAGTGGGAGAAACAGGTTCGTACCTCCGCTCAGATCCATCGCTCCGGCGGTATCTCCGTCCTCGTTACCGGCGCTACTGGATTCGTCGGTAGCCACGTGTCACTTGCGTTGAGGAAACGCGGCGATGGTGTCGTTGGACTTGATAATTTCAACAATTACTACGATCCGTCGTTGAAACGCGCTCGCAGATCTCTGTTGTCGTCGAGAGGGATCTTCGTCGTTGAAGGAGATCTCAACGACGCGAAGCTGTTAGCGAAGCTTTTCGATGTCGTTGCTTTCACTCACGTGATGCATCTCGCTGCTCAAGCCGGAGTTAGATACGCTTTGGAGAATCCTCAATCGTATGTTCATAGCAACATCGCCGGACTTGTGAATCTTCTCGAGATTTGCAAAGCGGCGAATCCTCAACCGGCGATTGTTTGGGCTTCATCGAGCTCCGTCTATGGACTCAACGAGAAAGTTCCCTTTTCCGAATCTGACCGTACAGATCAACCGGCGAGTCTCTACGCCGCAACGAAAAAAGCCGGCGAAGAAATCACCCACACTTATAACCATATTTACGGTCTTGCCATTACCGGTTTAAGATTCTTCACGGTTTACGGACCATGGGGTAGACCGGACATGGCTTACTTCTCCTTCACCAGAAACATCCTACAAGGTAAACCGATCACAATCTACCGGGGCAAAAATCGGGTCGATCTAGCCCGGGATTTTACATACATCGACGATATAGTCAAAGGCTGCTTAGGATCTCTAGATTCATCGGGTAAAAGTACCGGGTCGGGTGGTAAGAAACGTGGAGCCGCACCGTACCGGATATTTAACCTGGGAAACACATCTCCGGTAACGGTACCGATTCTGGTGGATATATTGGAGAAGCATCTAAAGGTGAAAGCAAAACGGAACTTCGTGGAGATGCCAGGAAACGGCGACGTTCCGTTCACACATGCTAATATTAGCTCAGCACGAAATGAATTCGGGTATAAACCGACAACCGATTTGGAAACCGGGTTGAAGAAGTTCGTTAGATGGTATCTTTCTTATTACGGATACAATACTAAAGCCAAGCTTGTACATTAACCGTGACTATTATTATTATTATTTTTAATGAAATTATTTTTTTCTTTCTCCCATACATTTTATATGATTCGTTCTTTAGGATTATAAAATCTAAATTATTCGTTTCTCTTAAGACAAGCAAAAACCAAAAAAAGAAGGACAACGTATATATCGCGTTAATTTAAAATTAATCGTGATTGTGTTAATCTTGAAATGAATCAGAACATTTTTGTTTTCTTAATAGAGTATTGATTGATGTAAGCAAATATTTTCCTACCAAAATTATTTGTTACGGATCTAAAAAAGGTACTATATAAGTATATAAAATAAAATAGAAAAAAGGGAATAAGGACAGCTGGGAAGAGTGGGGACAGCAGAGAAAGTGGTGGTGTACGGTAACCGTTGGATCCGGTGAGGAATTTAACTAAGGGAGTCGTAATCTTACGGTCCAGCTGTGAAGTACTCATGCCACGTTATCTTCTCCACCGACAGTTCATTGTTGTTTCTATAGCTAATTAAATCATTTGTATTTTAATTGTAAGGCAAGAGGAAAGTACTGTAAGTAGAAGTTTCTTATAATTTCTCTCGTCTTTTAAGTTTATGGTCTATAATCATTTTTTTAGTATGTGAAGGTGAAGGTGAGTTAAGTATGTGATTTTTAGTATGATTTGGTTGATAACGTTTTCACTTGACTAATAGTACTTCAGAAGGATAGTTATAGAATAATTGAATGATTGAATAGTGAAGACATTTTAACCGATCTTAATAGACTAAAGTTCTTTTTAACTATAATATTGGGATCATCACTGTTGGAAAACGTGAAATTTGATACTACAAGTTATGAATGATTAGAATGTAAAATAATCATATTTCCAAAATGTGAAAGAGTGATATACAGCTATTCATCATACTTTATGACATTCTTTTAAATTTCCACTCTAAACTCCAAAAACAAAGACTCAATTTCTTCAACTAAATCTTGTGTGTGTTTTTTTTTGTTTGTTTTGCCCACCAATTACATTTTTGTAAACCAAATTAATTAGCTATTTATGGTGGGTCATTGGGTGAAATCATGTACATAGTTTAAGAATGATAAACTTATCAATTTAGTCAGGGCCGGCCCATGGGTAAAGCCTATGAAGTAAGGGCTTTAGGCATCAAATAATTATAAGTAGTTTTAAGGGCATTAATTTTTAAAATGTTATTGTGGTCTAGTGGTTAAGTTGAAGTCTTTTGTTGTACAAGTCATGGTTTCGAATCCCATACATGTTAAAACTTATTTTTTTTTTTTATAACAGCTTTTGTTAATGGGCCAAAATTTTTTTTGCTTTAGGCACTCAAATAGTTTGGGCCGGCCCTGAATTTAGTTGTTAGAAACCAAAAACAGATCAAATAAAAGTGGTCAAATGTACAAAAGAGATCTCTTAATAATACTTAAGAGACCCTAGTGATCTCGACCGTACGGAAATATTATGTACCGTTTTTCTGTTTTTGGGAGATTTAGTTTAGTTCGTTAATTACGCTCTAACCGTTATTGTATATATATATATATATATATATATATATATATATATATAATGATGCATATGCAGCTGAGGAGCATATAATTCCGTTTAAAACTTCCAAATCTTATATCCGTATAGGTAGGAGTTTTATAATCATTGTGTCATGGACTCATGGGTTATGCTTGTCGGGCTTTGACCATAACGCAGAGATAGGACTAGCTTTTACATAACTTTGAGAGAGTTAACTGGTTGGTCTAGAGTTAAGTGGAGATATATAAGTGTCTTTGAGTTTCAAGTTAAGAAGAGAAGGCAAGAGAAGACTCTCAAGCAATCAGAGGGTTTGATTGACAAAATATCCACAAGGCCCATATCAAGTTGAAGCCCATCTTGTACAAGTCATTCAAGATCAAGCCGAAGCCCATCTCGTACAAAAAAGGAAGAGTTTTTTTTTTTTTTTTTTTTTTGCTAAACATGTAAATATCATATAAATGAAAAGAGGTTTTACACAAGCAATACCTAAACAAAAGTAGCCAAGGCAAAAAAAATAAAACAAGGCTACAATATTAAGAGAAGGATATGAAAAACTAGCGAATCCAGAGAATCATGAGGTCACGCCACCGCTTTCGCTTTCTCCTAGCAGAAATGATATTGCGTACATCACGATCAATCATCTTAAAGACAAGAGGAGGAGACAAACGCTGGGAGTTGTGTAAAACATTGTTCCGCTGCCGCCAGATGTTGTAGACAACCACTTGAGCGATAACCTTTCTGAAGATAGAAGGAGGAAAGAGATTTGTAAGCAAGCAACAAATAATATTCTTTGATAGTATACATAATGTGTAAAATATTTATTAATCAAAATCTATAAATCTTGAAACTCAATCACTCCCTGGAAAAGCGCGTGAGAGTTATGAGACATTCCTTAAAAGTTCTAAGCGTTTGAAATCGAAACAACCTTTGATGAAGAAGAGACATTAGTACTCGTCGTGTAGCCATATTAGGCAATAACGAAACTTCTTTGCTAATCTCTTCACCTTCCTCTACGCGTTTTACTTTCACTTATAAATCCAATTCTCTTGACAAACTATAGTCTCTTCTTGACAACTCTTCATATTGAAGAAGTTTTTTTCATGCAGTGTATTGCTTCTTTTTTTTTTGTTTTTTTTAATATTTCCATTGTTTGATCCTGATATTGATCAATCTTTACTTTTATTATGTATATAGTTGATATTTTTTTTAATATGAAGATCAAGATTGTACCAAAAGAATCATCTGAAGATAAACTTGATTAGTTGGGGATTATATAATGTAACGTCATATATTAATTTTCTATAGTCACAATGTTCCAATAACTTGAACAAACGCGTGGGAAACACGTTACAATGATCAGCTTACTCAGCACTTCCACTGTCCCACACGTTAAGTTATGTCATATGTGACACAGTCTCGATACCACTTAATATTTTCCATCAAAAAAAAGAAAGAGATCTGTAAGAAATACATTCTTTGATATTCTTATCAAAGTAAGTGTAAAATATTTATTAGTCAAAATCTATAAATCTCACAATCACTCCCTTGAAAAGCGCGTGAGAGTTATGAGATATTCCTTAACTCAAAAGTTCTAAGCGTTTGAAACCGAAACAACCTTAGATGAAGAAGAGACATTAGTACTCGTCGTGTAGCCATATTAGGCAATAACGAAACTTCTTCGCTAATCTCTTCATCTTCTCTACGCGTTTCACTTCCACTTTATAAATCCAAATCTCTCTTCAGAAACCTAATCACACAAATCCCTTTCTTAATCTTAAATTCTTCTTCAATAATCACACCATGGTACGTTTTAGTAACAGCCTTATAGGAATACTCAACTTCTTCGTCTTCCTCCTCTCGGTTCCGATTCTCTCAACAGGAATCTGGCTTAGCCTTAACGCCTCGACGCAATGCGAGCGATTTCTCGACAAACCCATAATCGCTCTCGGTGCTTTCCTCATGATAGTCGCAATCGCTGGAGTCGTTGGATCTTGTTGCAGAGTGACGTGGCTTCTCTGGTTCTATCTATTTGTTATGTTCTCCTTAATCGTCATAGTCCTCTGTTTCACCATCTTCGCCTTTGTGGTCACTAGTAAAGGCTCCGGTGAAACTATCCCTGGAAAGGCTTATAAGGAGTATAGGCTTGAGACTTACTCTGATTGGTTGCAGAAGCGTGTGAACAACGCTAAACATTGGAACAACATTAGAAGCTGTCTTTATGAGAGCAAGTTCTGTTCTAACTTGGAGTTATACGCTGCTCGTGAGCCTGTTTCTGCTTTCTACAAAGAGGATCTCACTCCTCTTGAGGTAACCAATTTTGAAACTCCTTTTAGGCAATTTGATTTAGAGAATGAGAAAAATAAAGGATAGAGTTTCAAGAGATGGCCCCAAGAAGTCTTTTTTTTTTAGGGTTTTTAGTCTGATATTTTCGTCTGCCTCATGAATTTCTGCACAAGTTTTGATTTTATTTCTGAAATTTTGAGCCATGCACAATGATCTCTGAAGTCTAGAATAATACCTATATAGCTATGTCAAAGCTTTTGATTTCACTGACAAATCTTTATTGTGCCTTAGTTATATATAATGAATCTAAAAGCTTCTAATCTAATCATGTGATTGCTTGTGTTTACAAACTTGAGGTAACAGTTCTGAGTAATTTTAGACCACATTGATTAGAACTGTATAAGCTCAGTTTCAGAATCTGAATCGATATATCAAAAAGTTACTTTCTTTTAAGGGTTTTAGTCTTGACCTTTTTCATTATTCTAATTCTATGATTTGAATCTTGATTGTTTCTTGTATACAGTCTGGTTGCTGCAAGCCCTCTAATGACTGTAACTTCATCTACATAAATGCAACAAGTTGGAACAAAACATCAGGAACACAAAAGAACTCAGATTGCCAACTTTGGGACAACGAAAAGGATAAGCTTTGCTACAATTGCCAAGCATGCAAGGCTGGTTTTCTCGACAACCTCAAGAGCTCATGGAAAAGAGTTGCTATTGTCAACATCATTTTCCTTGTACTCCTCATTATCGTCTACGCTATGGGATGTTGCGCCTTCCGAAACAACAAAGAAGATAGTTATGCCCGTTCCAATGGTTTCAACAATCCTTGATTTCGCCGGTTTTTATTCTCGTTAGGATTATGCTAGTCTTTGTTCAAGACTTTGATTTTTCATTAATAAGTCATTTAACATTTATTATAGCAAACACAGCTTTCAAAATTTAAGAAACAGTAGAATGGAAGAATCTTGAATTTAGTCTAGTTGGTGATGTGTTTGGATTTCTTCTGTTGATTTGTGTTGGACAGAAGAGGATTCTTCAGATCTCTGTTACAGATAATTGTGTTTGAAGAATCTTCTATATGAATCTTTACTTCTGAGTTCTGATCATTGTCTCTCTGATCTTGATTAATCATAACATCTTTTGCTTTACCCCATAGCACAGTGTAAAGTCCCATTATCACCCCTAATCCTCCGAGTAAACTATTCAAAAAGATCAAACAGATTATTGAATTGTAGTTATCTTCAGTTTTTATAAGAGTATGCTTTTGTTACCTTCCAGTGTAAATCTCTTCTTGGAAGAACAGAGCAGCCAAGATTGTTACAATGACTGTACAAAGAGGATTAAACAGTGCAGAAAACACAGGACCTCTCTTTGCAATAGCCCAAGCTTGGACTGTAAACGAAAGTGCCGACGCCCCAATTCCCTGACAAACGCATTTCAATATTTGAATTTACGTTAATCGACTGCCAAAGAAAGAAAGGAAAAAAGAACAGAGGAATGTTGTATGTGCATACTGCGTAGAGACATGTCGCAAACTCGGAGTAGGAATGGAGAATCCAAGCGTTTGGATCCTTCTCTAGGAAGAAAGTGACGACTGCACATTGTATCGTTCCGAATAAACACATCCATGCTGATAAAGAGAGGTTATCTGGATAGTAGGCAGAGATTGGAACCTAGGGTTTTGTTGAAACAAAGTTTAGTTTTCTTATAAGGCAAGAAACTTTACAAAAGAAAAGTTTATGATCTTTGATTTATTTAAAGAAGTTTACCTGAAGTATAAGCCAAAAGGACCAGCAAAGAGTACTAGAGAACAAGAACAAACAACCAATCAACCACGTGTTCTGGTCTTTAAGATTTCCTAATACCGATTTATCGATTGGTAAAGCGGATTCTGAGTTGAGAATCTTTGGTCCACGAAGCAGAGTCATGGAGATCGCTCCTGCTACACAGAGGATCGTCCCTGCGATCTTTGCTAAGCCTCTTATATCTCGGATATTCAGTTTCTCGTATCTAAAGATCAGAGATAATTAGTAACACATTAAAAAAAAAATAATAATAATAATAATTAGTAACACATAAATCTTGTTTTCACAAAATTCCATATAAATGTGTATATGCATATACCCGGCGAGAAATGAGATGAGGAAGGTGATTGCAGGGATGATGTTACCCACTGCACTTCCCATCGATGATGAAGTTAAGTAAAGGCCTTCAAGATATAGATTTTGATTGATTGTAATGCTGCAAACACATAATAAGAATAAGCAACATTGTCCAAGATTCATCTAATTGGAGTTCTTAAGAAATTAAATTTAATATACACTTACCCTATAAGCGAGACCAAGAATATTAAAGAAAAGCTCTTTAGATCCAAAGAAGATATGGCTATCTTTGATTTTCTCCTACAATTAATCCCAAAAAAAAAATACATCGGCCAGTAAGAATTAACTATGTTAGGAACTCACATAGTGAGTTAGAAAAAAAACTTATAAATAATATATATATACGAAATGTGAATCAATTCACTCATTTCCACTTGTTTTGGGTTAGAAAGAAACCAATGAAACTTAACAAATTTTATTTTCACATAATCATTTAGAGGATATAGAGAAAGGTGATTCTGAAGCAACTAAACTCACAAATTATGAATTCACATTTCCATTTGGGAGAGAGGGATGATTTTAATTACCTGGATAAGTAGAGAAATGGGAAGATGAAAATGGTTGCAAAGGCTTGCCTATAGAGGATAAAA
The DNA here is from genome assembly GCF_000004255.2 of Arabidopsis lyrata subsp. lyrata. Taxonomy (NCBI): domain Eukaryota; kingdom Viridiplantae; phylum Streptophyta; class Magnoliopsida; order Brassicales; family Brassicaceae; genus Arabidopsis; species Arabidopsis lyrata. Next base: position 4,759,896 of record NW_003302549.1, read on the forward strand.
ACCCGAGGGCTTAATCCATGAACCAAAGTAGCTCTTGCAAAGAGAGTCACTCCAGCATAACACAGTTGAATCATCGTCATCGCCATTACCGGCTTGTACTCCTCTATCTTTCCCATCTCTTCTCTCTTTCTCCCTCCTCGTGAATCTTACTTTGTGTTCTCTTTAGATCTTTATGCTATGTATACTAGTGTATATATTGTTAGGACGATCTTGTTAATTATATTAACTATTAATCATCATGATAATAGTTAATTATATATGCTTAACGAATAATGTTTTATTCGGTTGGCCAATACGTACTTCTTTGTCTTATTGTGGTTTTAAATAGTCATTTGGTTTTTGGTCGAAGTTGGATGTACTCGGCACGACGGCATCGTATCATCTATTGTTGTTGGAGTGAACAAATCCTTTACGAAAGACTAAACCATAATTTGTGTTAAATTATATATGTTCAAAATCGAAATTATACGAAAGTACAACTAAATTATGCCTCAATTGTTCATACTAAAAACATTATGAAAACTTGTTTTATGACCTTTTCCAAATAGCTACAATCACGATCGTACACAACTATAGCATTTATTAACTATGGCGGCTAAATCAATCAATTTGATCTATATCTCATTTTGTTTAATACCACTAACAATTTGTTAATCAAAATCATATGTGGCTACTTAAAACTGTCTACGGCTCTACGCCATTAAAAAAACTAGAGTTTCTTTTTGTTAATGTAAAATTTTATTAACATGTCATTTTTCTAATGTTTCTTCTGGCATTATTTTAAACCGTGATTTTTGTTTTCGAGATTAAATCAAACTTTGGATCTTAGTACAAGAGATCTGATCATCTTAACATGACAGCTCTTTCCACACTTGATCTAAGTACAGACAAGTGAGTCCATGAGTTAGCACCAATTTCTTGTTTTTTTTTTTTAGTTGTATATTTGTTTGATTAATTTTTAATAGTTGTACCAAAGTGTAGGCACTTATTTATTACTATCGATGTAATAAGAATATCTGCTACGTACAGATCTAGAAGATGAACTAAAATAACATTCTAATGCAATCCTAATGATTCACCCCCAACTGGCCGTTCAATTAATATTTTTCTCAACCTTGGTTTTTGTTAAATTTGGTGAAACCAATTAACAACGACATTAATATCATTGTATAATGGTATTTTCAATTAACACAGTTCCTCTTTGTCAAAAAGGTAGACGATATTCCTGAAAATGATAAATATTTAGCTAGCCAAGACCTTTTTCTGCTTTTGAACATTTGTATTAGAAGTTCATAGTTTCACATTGATCATTTCTTGGTGCAGAAAACCCAAAAGGGAAAAAGCATTACTTCTCCATGGACATGCGTTTGAAATTATAGAGGACAATGAGGATGCCTTGGACAGATCTGGCTGAATCATCAGAGAATATAAAGAAGTCATGAGTAAAACTTTGATTAGTAACTATCGAAGACCTCTCCTACCTCTAAAGTAACTATAAATAGCTCCATTAAAACCAACAGAGAAGGATGTAGATGTAATGCATGTTTTTAGCCAAAATATTTATTAAGGAACTTAGAGCATATATAAAGGCAGTCCAAAATAAAGTCTCCCTCTTGTAGTATTTAATGTCTTAGCTATATCAACCTTAACGAGAGAAATTTCCCATGTGGAAACACCCACTCCTCCAACCTCACTAATTAGCATTAGCACAATTTTTAATCACCATTGAAGACTTTGTTTTGTTATAATTTTCTTTGCATGTTCTACAGTCTACGTACACTAATGAATCTTTTTGTTTTAACATGTTTTACATTGCTTGTTTGGTTGTTCCTCTATTACCATTGCAATTAATGATATGTTTCACAGTTTCATATAGATAACTTATATACGCAACTATGCATATTTTCATGTAATACAATGACTTTTTTATTCTTAAAAATTTATCGCTTCGTAGTAAAGTCTTAATTAAGCTTTTCAATCTTCTCTGATAAACAACTACTTTAACTTATTTAAGTAATTAGGGCGGGAGAGTTTTTTACTTTTGTCCTTGGAAGAGTACGGAAGAAGCCACTAATCTACCCTTGATTTAAGGGGACAAACATATCATTAAAAGGAGATTATGTGTGTTGATTTTAGATTATACCCAAAGCATTATCCAATTTAAATTAAAAACAAAAAGACAGTTACTTTAATTGACTTTTAGGCTGTTTTGGTCGTAGACTCGTAGATAGTAGTTGATACTATGAAACTGAAGCTAATCTACTCACCATTCCGTCGGTTCTTCTACCTTTTTAACTTCAAATTATTTCACATGGCCTACCTGTAGTATACATTTATCCAAGACCATGCGTTATATGATTATGATAAGAATGGAGCTCGTAAATAGTATATCATATAAAGTTGGATGAAAAAATAGTTGATCAGTAAAATAATATTTTACTTCATTAATTTGAAACATGTTAATAAAATTAGTACATTATATTGAGGATAAGCTAGAGTTACCCTTTCCTATAATTATTCTACTTAGACTAGGACTCTTCTCTTCTCTTCGTATGAATCATATGTTACATTTTATATACAGTTTGATAAAAAAACTATTTGTTTTGCATAAAAATTTGTTTTGCATCAGTGGACTAAAACAAAGTTTTCCATTTCTTAAAAAAGTTATAAATTCTTACGATTTCTATGTTCTCTTTCGATTCCGTATGCACGGGAGTAGATTTATCCCAAAATTTTTAAGTATTTTAAGTTCTCTCTTGTGATTTCGTCTGTTTATTCACCATGATGAGTGATGAAACCATCAGCCACGCCACCAATGATCTCAAACATTATTTTTATATTATAGTTACATCTGCCAATTGTCAACACTCAACAGTAACATCAGTGTATTGTTCTGCAATATCATCTCAAATGTCTTTTGCGAATTCAAAGTACGAGATATCTCTCTGTAGATCAGGACCATTGGTGTTCTTGATTCAAGACACTAAAAACAACTTCATTGTACACCAATCCTCAAATTTTTGAAATTTATACAACAAAGTTAGGACAATCAACCTGTCAGTGAATCTGAAATTTTTATATGTTAAATTAACTTAAAGCAAATCAAGCCGTCCCTCAGAGAGAGGAGTGAGAGCCACCGTTGGAAAATAACTCTTTGGTGAGTGAAAATGTCAAAATAACAGCACCCGTAGGCAAGGGTCCCGCCACGTGTGCACATGCGCTTCGGTGGACGCGTGCATGCAAGAGTGTCGCCACCTTAACGACGTCGTAGAATGTGTGTTTAAGGCACAAAAACATTTTAATCAAAGAAAATTAGACAGATGGTGACGACAATGAGATGGTGGGCGTGTAGAGTTCAGAGAATGATTGTTGAGATTCCCGTAAATTACGGAGGTCCATTGGAAACAAATTCCCACACCAGAAGATCCATGTTCGATGTATTTTGTTGGAGGAAAAAGCTAATTTTAATATCAAAAATATTTCTCTTCCATAGTTAACTTACATATATTTTAATTTATACAGCATCAACTTCTATATTCATGTACATGATCTATCAATACCATTATCATCCATGTGGATTTAAATGTCCAATATAAATGAATTATTATTGTTACTTTTCTTTTTTGTCAATAATTATTATTGTTTCTTTCTTCTTTTTCAAAACAAGGCTTTCCCAAAGTTTGCGGATCGCCACGTTTTGACCACTAAAACCATTGATGTTATTTGTTGTATGTGTATAAAAAAGTTATGGCACAGTTAATGTGGTGACCATGCTTTTCATATTTGATACCTAGTTGTGAATGTATCACTATTAGCACTAAAAAAAAGATGAAACAATTCACCGTACGTATAACCAGGGTGTGCAGTGCAATAAATCATAAAGTTCTCAATATTTTAACTTTACGTATGTAGATTATTGATCTATAATTGGGTATAGGATTCACAGATTCACTCATTTTTCGACAATAATCAAACTGAATATTGCTTCTTAATAACTGAACTGATTACATTAACAAATTACGCACTCCCAATAGTCAGAACCAGCCATTATTCTCAGCTACATTCAGAGCCGATCCAACGTTTTCGAAAGCCTTGCTCAAAATTAACATTTAAATTTCAAAACTGAGATAAGACTTTTTAAGTTATTATGTTCTAACTAAGTAATGACACCAATTCAAAGATAATCTAGATTATTTAGCGTGCTTATATAGGCCTTTATTTGCTTGGAGCTCTTATGTGGTGACAGCGCTGCAGATTGATAAGGTTGTCAGATAGAGAATTACATGTAAAATCAAATATGTGAACATACATTACATACATATATATACGATGCGAGATCATTATAAATCACGGAGTGTGGAAAAATTAGAAAACAAACCCCAAAATGAAGTGAATTTTTTTTTTAAACAAACCTCATAATGAAGTTACGCAGTTGACCAAAAACAAAAGAAGATACGCATAAAATGTTATATATATAATCCGCATAATTGCAAGACTTAAAACATCAAAACGTATATCACCACAAATTTTCGGCGGAAACAAATAATAATGGACAAAAGTTTCCTAAATTATAGGGTAATACAAAAGGGTACGTGGGCCATTCGTAGCATGTGCATGCATGTGCTTCTCCTATCTCCTATTGCCCCCACCATTTTCCCTCTCCTTTTGAAACAATTAAAATGGACCCTTTCCTTCTCCTTTCTCTCTCCCTTACCTCTCTGTCTCTTTCCCTCTCTCTCGTTGAATTCACGAATTCGTGAGGTGACCGCAGATTTGTTCTTAGCAATCTCTGACGACACTAGAAGGAAAAATTTCCTTAAAAAGGTATGTGTTCATGTCTCTTTTGGTTATGATAAGGAACCCTAAACGGAAAATAACCAGTTTGGTTATGATTTGATGTATATTACATGTATCCCTTTGATGTATAAAGGCATCATGGTATTATTACTTTATAAGAATTAACTTACTTTTTCTTGAAGAGAATGATTCATAATTGAGTATATTTCTACTTGATTAGGATTAATTAGGATGCAGCCTACGAGCTCAATGAATGAAGAATTCCTAAAGAAATGGCAAATGGGTCTTCAGATATTTCATCCTTCGATAGACAACACGAGTGTCCACGAGAGAAAGAAAGCAATAAAGCTCTCTGCAGACGTTGCAATGGCGTCTCTCAGAAAAGGAACAACTTGTTGGAGCCGAGCCCTAATCGAGAAAACCGCCACTGAGGACAATTTCCTCGTACGTCAGATGCTTTCCGGTATCAAAGCGGAAGCGCTAATCAACAAGAAGTTGCCTAAGAGGACTGTGTGTCACAGAAAGATCGTGAGGCGAAGCAAGAAGATCTTGAGGAGGAAATCGAAATCAGCGAGCGAAGAGGCGGCAGCAAAAGCTAAGAGACTCGTCAAGAGACGGACTCAAGGATTAAGAAACGTTGTCCCCGGTGGTGAATTGATGAGCAATGACGTCTTGTTGCTACAAGAAACCTTAGATTACATTGTGTCGCTTCAAACGCAAGTAAATGTTATGAGAAGTATTGTTGATGCTGCCGAGGCCGAAATTGAGAGGTAAATGATAAAAAAAAAATCTTGTTTTGTTTTTTTTTTTGTTTGCGGAGATTAATTGCGAAAGCATGATCTTGATCGGATCTCGTTGTTGTTCATTAGAACCGTATGTTATTTGGACAATGCAATTGTCATACGAGGATGGAGAGATTATAGTAAGCCATTTTGTACATAAGGAATTTTTCACAATGCTTATAGAAAGTTTCTGCTACTTAATGGTGTGATTCTGATTGCAACATTTGTTGGCAATTTTGTTTTGTTTATTGAATTTAGTTAATGTTATTGAATTTTAAGATATTTTTAACGCTTCGATTGCTTTTCTTGGCAAGTTTTTTTATTTGAAAGAAAAAAGGCATATGTTATTTAATATTATAATAGGTCATAGGATATATGGGAAATACATTAACATTATATAGATACGTAAAAATATCTGGTTCCGTTTTATTAGTTAATATACAACTCACTCATATTGGAAATGATATTAGCTCATTTGACATGTCAACCCAAGAATAATGATACTAGCTCATGTGAGTTTTTGATTTTTGGTTTTCAAATTTTCAATGTTAATTAGCTCATATGAGTTGTCCAAAATATATTTGACTTTTTTCTTATGTGTCTTTGGTTTATTTTGAAAGGATAGTAGAACGGAACAAACAATCAAGACAGCACGTGTTAAAATCAGTCCTTTTTCATATATACCCCCATGTTCCATCAATCAGCATCATTTAGTATTTGGATCATGAACTTTCTAATTTGGGACGATTTAATCATGAACTATAAAGAAAACATATAAATCGTAAAGTTTTTGTTGACTTTAAAATTAATTAACAAAGTTTGGTTGACTAGCCATTTTATTCATAGCGTTAAGTAGGCTAATAGAAAACTAAATTTCCGTTTGCCTTCTATGTTATGTCAAAATGATATCGTTTACTGTAGCGACAAAACGACGTCGTTTCGACGATTTGGGGAAACTTAAACCTAAATCCTCAAATCGATTTAATTCCTTAACTCTAGAATTTTTCTCTCGCTCCTTCTGTTGAACAACGAAGAAGTTGGTGAAGAGGGACAATGGGACATGGTATGTGTTCCACAAGAAAATGAAGGAGGTGGTGTCGAGGCAGAAGAAAATGATGTAGGTAGTGTCGATGCAGAAGTAAATGATGGAGGTGGTGTCGAGGCAGAAGTAAACGATCGAGGTGGTGTGGAGGAAGAAGCAAACGATGGAGGTGGTCTCGAAGAAGAAGTTCTAGGGTTAAGGAATGAAATCGATTTGAGAATTTAGGTTTAAGTTTCCCCAAATCGTCGAAACGACGTCGTTTTGTCACTACAGTAAACAATATCGTTTTGACATAACAGAGAAGGCAAACAGGATTGTAACACCGTAATCATTTTCTATTAGCCTACTTAAAGCTATGTCTAAAATGGTTAGTCAACCAAACTTTGTTAATTAATTTTAAAGTCAACAAAAACTTTACGATTTATATGTCTTTTTCGTAGTTCATAATTAAATCGTCCCAAATTCTAAAGTTCATGATTATTTTAACATTTTTCCCTTTAATATTTAGCTAAGGAAGAAGACGCATAATGGCAACGGAAAAAAAAAATCGTACATATAGTCATATTCAGTTTTTTTCCTAGCCAAATTAATTAACACCTTCCAAAGATATATTGTCTCATGAGAGCCATGCCTCCCACCGATGGTATTTATCCATTTATATGTGCATCTATGCATATGACTAATGATTTTCAGTTAGATCATGTAAAGAGGTGTATAGTTCGGGTTTTTTTTCTCTCCGTATAAACTATAAACACATATTTATAACTTACAAGATCAATCAAACTACATGAGTTCTAAACTGCGAGATCTATTTACAGCAATCCCAATAGTTTTTCTGTAACAGCTAGCTTGCCAACATTTTCATTGGAGATTATTATAGAAACAAAAAAAGAAATCCATATCATATTACACATTTTGAGAAACTTGATTATGTCTTGTTAGGCCCAGCCCAGCCCAGTTATTAATTGTACTCTTAAATGGTTTGTTTAACAGTTGGACTCTTGTTAGCAGTCCAATTTAAAATGTCCACACAAAATAAAAGAAGTGAATGAAAGAGAAACAACAAGGCGTTGCCCTTCATTTTATCGTAAAACGACATGTAGTCTTCCCTTTTTAATGTTTTTACTCATGAGGAATTGTGAGTTGACTTATGTGACTTTATTTTTGGTAGTATAATTGTTGAGGAGCAAGGAAATTATTAAGTAGAACTGACTTTTAATTTTAAAGGTTAGTCAAACATTATGACAAAGTTGTCTCAAACTATTCGGGGAACTCTAGAGTTCAAGTCTAGAGATCTCTAAGAATTTTAAAGTCAAACATAAATTGAATGTTAAACTTATAAGAAAGCAAGTCATAATTCTCATACATATTAAGGTTTATTTTAAAACCCAAACGTTTATGCAATAACGCAAATGCACCATTTATACATAATATATTAACGGTTTTGAGTATACGATAATTCTAGCATATGGTCCAAGCTAGAATCAAGAATCATCACTTTCACAAAAACTACTCCATCCCGCTAAAATAGAAGGACACGCCATATCTGGTAAAATCTTCTTCTTCTTCTTCTTCTTCTTCTTCTTTGGGATGAATTAACGTTGCACATAAATCAATGTTATTAACGTTATAAAATTATATACTAGTATGTAAGTTGTCACGCAATAATGACTAAGAGACTAGTGGGCATGTAATCCAACTGCTTCCATGCCCGTTATTAATTCACCCATTAATGCAAAACTTTAGCCATTCAACATTTAAACATTATATATATATATATATATATATATATATATATATATATTTTTTGATAAACCCTATCGGCTGATCCGGTCCCGGTAGAAACGCAAACATACATATGTATATAACATATCGCACAAGAATCGAGATGTCACTCTTTTGTCGTACGAAGAATTGCCTCAATTCAATGCAACTGTCTTACCACCACACCCACTTCTTATCTAATGCTCCAGAAAAAAAGAAACAAAGAAACAACCAAATAAACAAAGAGAAAATCACTCCTTCAAGATTCATAGAATGATAGAATAATGGTTTGTATCTCAATTGCAAATTATATGATTAATTATTTTATTGTAAAAAGAAAATTCATATTAGACATAACAAATTGTATGATTAACAGTTTCATTGAACACATGTAGTATTGATGGCCAACTTTAGTCTGAACTTTAACCTAACAAAATCAAGTTCAGGAATTTTATCTGAAGAAATTTGCTTACGAAAAATAATTATCGCAAATTAGAATTGTACTCACCGGTTAAAATAGTCGCATAAGATTTTTTACGGTTTCTTCAACAATCTTTAGCTTTCACATGACCAAACAATAATCATGCATATGGTTTGAATCTTTGGCAATTTTATTTTCTATATGGAACTCACTAATTCATGATACTTAATTGAGTCGTTTTCTTGTTAGATGGAAAGCTTAAATCGACAATTAATTGTTGGGTGTAATATTTAAGAACTGAAAAAGATTTGCCAAAAAATACAAAGACGCACCAAATGTTCTCAATCTATGTCTAAAAATATATGTATCTCAACACCACATTTCTACAATGATTCATCCTTTTGCACTTATGAGGACTAACACAAAGAACAACTGAAAAGAAAACTAAATTTGAAAAGGAAAAATAGAGAAACTAGACATTAGTTGAAGAAGAAGAATGAACAACCTTGTTTTGTCTCCCTGCAAGCCAAAGCATAGTCCTCCTAGCAAAAGATGGTGTTTTAGTCTCCAAAGATTCCGAGTTTTCGCACTTTTGATTCTCTTCTTCGCAGCCACTCTCATTCTTCGTATCGGGAGGATTACGCTGGTTCGGTAACCTGAAAGAGAATGCTCTTCCCGAAGACGACGAAACCAATGAACTATCTTCTTTTCCTTGAACTTTACTATGCTTCTCCTTCTTCCCCCTTAGCCAAATTTTCGATACCGAAAAGCTCTCTCTTTCTACTACATTCTTTTCGGTCGCTTCTTCCGCGATCCTCATCGATCCGCTCCCATTGAATTTCAATCTCCCTGTTGGATCAAACCCGCATTCGGACATCGCGGTCCTATGACCGGGCAAGCCACGGTTCTTGCTTGATTGTTTCTTAGTTGAAACATGAACTTTAAGAGCCGTTTCTTCATCCATTATATACTCATATGATCCCATTGAAAAACACCTCCTTTCATCTAAACTACTACTATTACCAATGTTGTTGTTGCTACTAGTTCCTTCACCAATATCTATATTCCTAAATTTCCCAAGCTTAACTGCAAAAGGAACAACCTTTCCAACCGAACCACCCAATTCACCATCCGGGTATTGATCTCCTTGACCCGAATCTAACCGGTGTGATCCAAGGTCATTGTTTCCGACAAAACCAAGATGAGAATTGGAATGTGAATGAGCATTAGACACATCATTATCATCATTTGCAGCCACACAAGCTGCACTGTCTCTATCTCCTCCAATCTCTCTGGAGCTATGATCACTCGCAGACTCAAGAACAAGGAGGAAAGAAGAACGAGGATCTTGGTGAGAAGAGAGATCAGAGAGGAGACTAGATCTACACAAAGGACAAGTTGAGTGAGAGAGAAGCCAAGTATCGATACAATCCATGTGAAAGGCGTGGCTGCATTTAGGTAAAAGCCTGAGCTTGTCCTCTGTTTCGAACTCACAAAGACAAACAGCACAATCAAAAGGATAGTTCTTGAGACCGATTATGGACTTGTAATGGAAAACAGGTAACGTGTCGATGAAGGATTGGTCAACTCCAGAATCATGGAGATGAAAAAGCTGTTGAAGCTGGCCTTGAAGAGCAGTGACGTTGTCGAAGTAATCTTCTCTGTCTCTGCTTGATGGTGTGAGAAGGAATCTGACTAAGAGATGAAGAAGACCAGAGATGAAGAAGATGATTGAGAGGATTATGATTATGAGAAGAATACTTGGACTGATTTTGCTGTTTAGATCGAAGTTTGCGTTGTTGGATCGGAGAGATAACGGTGGTTCTTGTGGTGGTGGTCGTGGAAGTGATGAAGGAGAGAGGAAATTCTGACTTGTTTTGATTTCTGGAAAAACCCATTTCATATTTTCCCGAGAAAATTTCATAAGTGTGAGAGAGAAAAGGAAAAGGAACAGGAAGACTCAAGCTTTGTTGTTGTTGGTTTCAGACATGGAAGCTCTCAGAACAGAGAGATAGAGAGATAAAGAGAGAGAAAGATTGCTCTGTTTTGTTTTGTTTTCAAGATTTGGTATGAAAGAAGAAAGAGATAGAGAGAGTGATGAATTAGAGAATTACAGGTTGGACCATTGATGATGACAGAAGAGAAAATTTCATTTAAGATTCAACTGTTACACCAAGAAGAGTTTGCTTCTTGAATCTGCAGATTTTAAGAAAAAAATTTAAATATGTCAAAATAAATGAATGGGATTGGATCTGATTAAAAACGTCCATACATGCAAAGTCAATCAAAGATTAGTTTAAACTTTAAACGAAGATACAAATCAGAGAATTAGCGAAATTAATTAATTGGTTTTATGTGGATAATATATTGTGATCTCACCAAATCCTATGCTCCCTCATTTAAATCAACGAGACAAAGAACACCACCACTACTTCACAATCCACAAGATTAAGAAATAATATCGTATTTATATAAAATTGTATTTTCGTAAAATAATAATTCATCATTTGTCCGCACACGAAAATTAAAGAGATAAAATGAAAATATCATGAAAAGAACATGACTCCTAATTTTGAGCTAGACAACCAAATCCCGAACTATTATTTTCATTTCAAGATGTTTTAATTATATGTTATTGCATTCAATTTATTTGTCTTTCTTTTTGATGTATAAATATTTTATACATTTTTTCTGCTTTCGTGTTATGGTGTAATTTAATTAGGTAAGGTTCAAATAATACGAGTGGAACGGGCAGGGAGGAAATTATTATATACCTTTTTTCAAATAGAAAATAAATGTAAGTAATATAGCTGAATGAAGAAATTTCAAATTTTCTCATTAAATTTCGAACGAACCATCAACTTCTTTATTTATTTATTTTGGTTTACGGAAAGAAAGAAGCAAATTCAGCCTCTCTTTTTTTACGTCAGCCAATTTCAGTCACTAGATTTTATTTAAACGTCAGCCAAACGTATTCAGAAGCTACACATAAATAGTTTTAGTGTATGTGAAATACTAGTCTTTATAAGAACAATTTGGAAATTGAAAGATGAGGAACGGAAACATAGGACAAGTCGACACGGAAGCGATAAGCAGAGCAACTCTGTTTATCGAGATTTGGTGGGTACCACTTTATTAAGTCAAACCAGAAGAAAACACTCTCCTTTTTTTTCAATTTTTTTTTTTTTTTTTTTTTTTTTTTCATAAACCTTATTTATTAAGAACCAGTTGAGTCCATGACATTATGTCATGCAGTTTTTCAAAAGCTACAAAAAATATAAAGAAAGGATACATTAAACGCACAACTACAATCGAATCAACCGCTTCGATTGATTTAGTGGCTAGGTTATAGGTTACATATTTCACTTGTTTACATTTTTTTTTTTTTCGCCTTTTCACTTGTTTACACGAAACTCTCAAAAGCCTATTATTTGTTTACTATTAGAAGTCTAGATATACACAATATTTGCATTATTTTGGGCAGTGGATCAAATTTCGATTGCGCTGAAAAAGGAGAGATATATTATAACGGACGAAACAAGAAATCAGAATTATAAGAAGGTTCAATGCTTTTGTTGTGTTACGACTCAAGGCGAATCTTGTGTTATGCACTTTTGATTAAGTTTTATTCTGTGGTAAATGAATTTACCATAAAAAGGTGTAGAAAAGGTTATACTTGTTCATACTATCCCTTATTTGATATATGATGCAATCACATTACATTGATTATTGTGTTGTGTTAAAATTATTGTGTGACGACGTTAATATAAACCGGTTTTAATCAAATTATGATTACTAAAAATTTATTATTTTGTAGCTCATTTTCAGTCAACATATGTTAACATAAATCGATTTAATTCTATCAACCAAAGAAAAGCCTTATACACTTTTCGTTATCATATATGGATATACCTACATAGTACTGAATTACATTTTTTTTTTGGTGAGCCAGAGGGGAAAATTCCCTCCAATTTATTATAAAAAAATAGAAAATTACAAACGAATATGACGGGAAAACTCCGTCCCACTAGCATCTTCCAACATAATCTGTTTGACTACATCGGGACAAAAATCAAATAAAAGAATACCTAACTGCAGTGAAAAAAGCATAGTTAGCTAATCCGTCTGCGAGACGATTAGCCTCTCTATACCTGTGGATTACCCGGACTAACCAGTCATTTGAAATGAAACCGTGGCATATACGTACCAGGAAAGCTAAGGGATGCACATCACTTATCCCTGAGAATAGAAAACAAACAATCAACTCGAAATCCACCTCCAACACCACTCGTCTAAAGCCTCTCTCCCATATTACATACGGTACCTTTGTTTAGCCGTTATTTGTTGTATCATTATTTTCAGGTATTACAAATTTATTACAATATACATATTAATTGATAAATCTTGCTTAGCAGAACGGGAGTTCATCTTTATCAGAAGAAAAAACAACAACGGGAATTCATATATAGTGTATTTAGTATGTTTCTTATAAGTCATAATTTAGACAATCTATAGGGACGTAATTTAATTTTCTCAATCTTATATTATACCCCGGAATTACAAATTTTCTTCATTTCAATATTTTCTTTGAAGTTTACGAAGATACATATAAATATTAGACATTAAAAGTTTTGGTGCTCGATGCTTTGGCTATAGTTAGAAAGTCCACTCACTTTTGACGTACATCTCCATAACCTACAAATTTCTACCTAATTATTTATTTTTTTCAAGCTACTTTCATAACTTGAAGGAGGAAAACATGTAAAAAAGGTTACCTTCCAGAAGAAAAATAATATACTATGTATTGAAGAAATAACAGATACGCTGTGTATAGAATTTAGTTTCATGTTATTTTCTTTCGGAATCACCTGCTCCCTTTGACCAATAAAACCGAGTTACTAATAGTAGTATAACAACTACATGAAATGCTGCATTTATATTTTATCTAAACAAAAAATAGATTATTTTTAATTTGTAGAACGACAAAAGAAAACGATTGTTTGGAAATATAGATAAGAGTTTTCTAAATGAATTTGGTGCTTGGAGTGGCGTTTTTCTTACTAGGCAGGTTTGCAAAATGCAACATGTTTGACTTTAGTTATTTTGCAAGCTTTTCTACTTTCTCCAATTAAATAGAGGAATAAATTAGAATTCGATGAATACAATCATCCCGTAATGATGCAATTTCTCTGTAACGACAAATATTGTAAACGATGTTGACAAGATAGACCCATGAGCCAAAAACCTAATTGATAGAACTTTTATCTTAAAACTCGTAGTGTTCTTACAAGAGTAGACAAAAACACGGATCAGTTGGTTTTGAATAATACTTTGATACTTAAATGTGAAAATAATGAAAAACATCAGGATCATTGGGACAGTGAACTTTTAAGTTAGATCTCCCACGATATTGTAACAACTAATTTGTCATTACATGGTTTTAAATTCTTAAAATTTTCCACCTAAATTTAAATTTAAGAGATTAGTCAATAGTTTGAAATGTTCTCCATTCGACACCTTTTCTCACGAAACATTATTAAAATGTAACAATACACATTTAGGAGATATATAAAATGAAAAATTGGACCTTATAAAGAGGAAAAAGAATCCCCATGTGCATGTGCTATACAGATAACATTTATTGCTTTGCCAATAAATTTCAGACCCTTGCTTAACTGTCCATCTAAATAAAATCTATATAATAAACATGTAAAATATATCATAGAATGTCCTCGTAAGCAAAACCATCCCAAAAACTTAATATATTGTTCAAATGAAGACTTTATATTTTGTTAACTACTCCTAATTGTTAATTGATTGAACTATTAGACACTTAGACACACATTCACATAGGTTATGCCTCGAAAGATTTCCAAAATAGTTCTAACAACTCATTTAACAGGTTTTATGCACAATTTCAACAGCATTTTGTTTGCTTACGACCAGTTCTAACATACATAAAATTTTGGATTAACAATTTAATCTTCACATCGATTTTATTGACAACCGAGTATACTCATAAAGAGTCGTAGTCATCTCAAAACTGAAGAAAATCTATAAACATAAAAATTCTCTAGTATCTTTGCTGATTAACTCATTGTGGTACTGATACGTTAGACTGACACAATAATTTTAAACTACAGTATGCTCCAACAATATTTATGTCGCCATCAATTATACTTATCTTTTAATAGTTCCGTAATTGTCCTATCAGTATGCTTTTCACAAATATTAAGAAACTCAACTAAAATATAATCAAGTCCGCGAATCCAGAGATTAGTGGGCTTGAGAGTATAGTAGATCAGCATTTTAACGAAAACAAAGATCTATGGCTTTGTTTCGGCCCATCGTTAGGGAGCCCGTTCACTGAAACACAATCTCTCTAATTCTTGTCAAGTATTGTACTATGTGTTATGGGCCTATGGCGAGATAACAATAGTACTAAGTATTAACACAAACGCACTACTGAACTTACATGTCATGGTCAATATGTCATCTTTATCACATTGATTGATATTTAAATATATAAATTTCTCTTAAGTTTTCAACTATTTTTATCTTAGGATCAATCAATAGAATAAATAGAAGTGAAGCAAGTAAAATGAGCTCTCAAATGGTTTGAGTCTTTGAGACCAAGCCATATCCTAGGTTGCATTATGCCTTGCAGCTGAAATAATAGCAATTTCATGGAAGATGTCGTGTCTAACATTTCGGCATGCATTCAACAAATTTAGTTAGAGAGTGACTCTAAAGCATCGATACATGCGCGGGAAAACCCTCAAAGTTGGCCTCGACTGAAGAGTATCACGATAGAGAATTAGAGATCATTGAGAAAAACCGACAACATCTACTTGTTGCATTCAAAAGTCGGCCGGCCAATCGAAGTGTCGATACCATTGCTAACAGAACTTCTTCCTTTCCGATTTATCACGCTAATTTGGATACATAATTTTGGATATTTACACTTTTCACACTAATCTTAGTGATAAAATGGTAAGTCAAACGCAGCGTTTTGCGTTTATTAGACAAACGCGAAAAGAAAAGAAAAAGTGAGAAGAAGAAAGATTGGCCCTTTGGCACTTTTCCTTTTCTGGAGACGTCCTCTTAGAGACCGACACTGTATAGATTTCGATCGTGGAAAATTCAGATTCCATAGCGACGAAAAAGAAGGCGGCGGATTCAATAGAACACACAAAATCAAAGACGGAGCCTTTAAGCAATTTCGTTTAATTCAGCAATCTTTGGAGCAACAAATTCTCTCAAACTGATTGAATGAGAAACCCTCCTCCGTCTCTGCTCTCCCTCACCGTTAACGCCGCCGTCTTAAACCTCTCTCGCATCAACGATCTCTCACATCTTCCTGATCACATCCTCCTTGACCTCTTCGCGGTAAAAACCCTAATCTCAATCCTCTTTTTCTATTACTTGGTTTGATTCTGGTTCTGGGTTTTTCGATATTAGTGTAAAGTTGGGATTTTTAGGTCATCTTCCTTTGATATTTAGTGAAAGTTTTAAGCTTTAGGGTTCCAGAATCGTAGTCTACTCTATATGCTTTGTGAGGAACAGTTGTTTGTGTTGTTGATATCTCTTATCTGTTCTTAAATCACTGGTTGGTTTAGTGGATTATTTGAGATAGTTTGTTGTTGTTTTGCTTCATTACATATGGTTGATGCTGTTTCTAATTGATTCTTTTGTTGTTTTGTGATGTTAAGAGGACATTGAAAGCTGGGAAATTGAATGAGAGAGTTCTGAGACTCTTTATGGCATCTGGAAACGAGGAAGTTCTTTCTGTTATCGACGCCCTCAAAATCAAAATCAACGTTTATCCGATCCTTCCTACTCGTAAGTTTTTAGTGTTACTCTTTTCCCCTTTTGATCTTTACATGTGTTCTTGAGCTAAGAACTTTTTGTTGTTACACTTTGCAGGATGTGATGAGAAGTTTAGATTGAACGGGACTAGACGATAGGTGAAAGGTGGTAGATTATCGCGATGAGCGAGTTTGGAAACGCGGTCCGAAGTGTTAAAAGGTCAGTTCATGATTGCAGTTTTCGGATCATTTAGGCAGAAACAACAAATCTGGACAACTGCAGAGATACATTGCCTGATTGAAGTCTGTATTTTTCTTCTCTTTGTGTGTAAATATTAACTGAAGGGGTTCAAATTATATAGTATAAGCTTCTTCTTTTTTTCTGTTCCTATGAACTCTTATGCAATCATAGAAGCTTCTTGTCTGCTGCAGAGTTTTGTTGTAAGTTTCCAGTTTTGATAGCTTGGTTATCTGAATTCCAAGTCCATGTTTCCTCTTACTCATGTAAAGATCTAGTAATTTAGTCTCGGGTTTGTTCGGTTTACTTCAGGGTTGGTTTTCTTTGACAACCAGAGGGATTTTTATCGAAGTAGCCATGATTTAGTATGGATTCAGGTTTTTGTTGAATAGTGCTTTAGTAGTTCGGCATACAGTAGTGAACATATATTGTCATTTTAGTTTTTACAAGGTCGTTCATGTCTCTGAAACATATTATAGATAGGAACTAGGAAGAATTCATCGAGTTGCGATGATATTTCTAACGTTTGTTGAGATGGAACCTTCGATATACTTTTTTGGAAGAACCAGAGTCGCAGTAATACGTTTTGACACCTCCTGATTTCGAATGTTCAAATGAATCTCCAAGTTAGAGCAAAGCTAATTTCGGCAAAACTCTTACTTGCAATCCACTGTTTGGTATATGAGATATTGAGAGGGTACAAGAGGAATAAGAAGAAACTTTTTGATCCAACTACAACAGATCAAAATAGAACTTAAATATGAAAACTAAGTATGGTATATTTTGTTTGTTTCTCAAACCCAAGTAAAAAAAAAAGGAAACAATACAGATGAGTGAAAAAAAAGGAAACAACCAAGAAGAATTAAAAAAAGGAAATAATAGAGAAGAATTAAAAAAAGGAAATAATAGAGAAGAATTAAAAAAAAAAAAAAAGGAAACTCTGAATCCTAAACCACAGTCGATGATGAGTTTATAAATAGTCTCTCGCGCTTCCTCTCTTCTCTATGTCTAATCTTTTTAGTTTCATCATCAGAAACCACAAAGAAACAAAAAATAGAAACACGAGTTATAAGAGTGTTCATACGTGATTTCTCTAAATTTTTGTTTCTCTTATTCGATTTCTTCTTTCTTGAACTCTATTCTCGTCGATTTCATCTATGATTTCTTCGAATTCTATGGATTTTTCCTCATCAGAGATGAGCGTGATGGAGGATGAGGAAAAGGATCATAAGGTTATGTTCGTTTAGTCGTTGTTACCTACGAAGACGGAGATGACGATAGAGAGGGAAGATCAATGAGAGGTTTGAGGGATTCAAGTTTTGATCATCGGATTGCTTTGCCGCGAGATTAGAGATGGTGCTATCCTACAAAGCCCAACAATAATAACTCCAGCCCATAAAAAAAGGTCAATTTCTTGAGCCCCTTTTTTTTTTAATTAAGAATATTAATAGCTTTAAAAACAATTTACGTTACGTTAAAAAGAAGTAGGGTTTTTAATTTTTTTTTCTAATTTCTCACGGGTTTAAAAAAAAAAATCAAACTTTTGTTTTAAGATCTAATTTTTAGTTTGTTTTAAAAATTTTGATTTTTTTTTAAACGGTTTTGAACGCTTTGAAAACTTTAATTATTAAATTTACAAAATAATGTGAAAACTAACCGAACTTTGGATCCTGTCATTTGACCTAGTCAGTTGATCGTTAGCCGATTCCTCAAGTTCAACATGTTTTCGCATTATTTTGTAAATTTAATATACAGGTTTTTAATTTGTTTTAAAATTTTGCTTTTTTTTTACTTTTTTTTTTTTTACGGTTTTGAACGCTTTAAAAACTTTAATTATTAAATTTACAAAATAATGTGAAAATTAACCGGATTTTGGATCCTATCATTTGACCTAGTCAGTTGATCGTTAGCCGATTTCACAAATTCAACATATTTTTGCATTATTTTGTAAATTTAATATACAAGTTTTTATTTTGTTTTCAAATTTTGTTTTTTTTTTCTTTTCTTTTTTTTACGATTTTGAACGCTTTAAAAACTTTAATTATTAAATTTATAAAATAATGTGAAAACTAACCGGACTTTGGATCCTGTCATTTGACCTAGTCAGTTGATCGTTAGTCGATTCCACAAGTTCAACATGCTATCGCATTATTTTGTAAATTTAATATATAAGTTTTTAATTTGTTACAAAATTTTGATTTTTTTTTCTTCTTACAGTTTTGAACGTTTTAAAAACTTTAATTATGAAACTATTACAAAACTCATGATGTGTGTAGTGTACATGTTCCATTAGGACTTTCTAGACTTGAGCATCATTTTCCTTGAGAACTTCATCGACGTTTAGGCCGTGAAATACAAATAAACAATCTCATAATTAAAATCCTGCTTCTTTAAATTAACAAAGAATATACTAGGTGATAAGGATAGGGAGTAATGATTACGGAATATAATCAATGTTAATAATCCCAGCGACAGGATTAGCGATCTGAGCAAAAGCTTCTCGGGAAAGATCGAGCGTAGAAGCACAGCTACTGGGACAATGGTCAACAATTTTGACCGTCATGGATTTCCCAGTGCAAGGATGAGGCACGGCGTTACGAGGTCCGGTGCATTTCACTGTGATCATTTTGCCACAAACTCGACCATTGTTCCATAATCGATCACTTGCTGCAGCTATCATCACTCCTTGCGTACCTCTGTAACATGCCGATGCTATCAAACACGAAATAAAAGAAAAGTGGTCGTTATGATTTTATAACATTTCCCTATAGTTAGATAAGTTTGTTGCTTATATTTGGTATATAATTTAGGTAGTAAAACATAAAAATAGAATGTAAAATAGTACGTATTCTTACGAGTATAACTTGTGTAGAAAGTTGTAATTCCGGGAGTTGCATATGATAAAGAGAAGAGAAAAACAAGAACGGTAGAAAAAACCAAAAACTTTTTACTCATGATACGTGTTTATTTTGTTCTTTCTCTCAAATCTATATTATAAGAGTGTTTATATTTGAAATGCGACATATCTATATATATAGCAGATGTATTATATGACTAACTCTAAATATGCATGTAATCTAAATGCTTGCCATTGAAATTTCTTTGACTGTTCCCATTTTAACATGTGTGTATAGTTGTAATATTTAATTTCTACTTATCTGTGTTGACTATAAAGGTTTAGAAACATTGCTATAACCTCATGTGAGAGCAAATTACAGCCAAGTGTACTCCAGAAAACGTTTACCAACTACGATGATCAAATTTGCCACATAAATTTCTGTTAACACTCTCATCAAAACAATTTATCAAAAGAAAAAACTCTTACAAAAAAGAGTTATATGATCCAATACGTTCATGTAAAGATATATTGTGGCCCTTTTGTATGTCCTAAAATGTAGTCAATTTATGGACTATTTTATCAATGGGACATATATATATTCAATAAAAATTGCAACCTATAAAAAAAAAAAAAAAAATTGCAACCTATAAGCCGGTTAGTAGGCGAGAGTAATGGGCCTAATAACATGATAAGGAGACATTATTCTAAACCAATCTCAACCACGGAGATAACCGCAAAACGAACCGGAATAAAACAACGAGATAATATTAAAAATGATGCAAAGAATTTCAGAATGTAAAGGTATGGTGGGTGACATAAGGAATGGTGTTACCGAGGAAGCTGCCCTTGTCGGATTGTCCTTATCACTTCCCACTCGGCATTACCAGATAGGAAGCTCAGAGATAATAATTGGAACCAAAACTGAACCCTAATTTTTTATGATCAGAAATGTGATCACCATTTCTTTATCCTTAAATGATGTCTGGTTTCGCCCTTTGTTTTCTCCTCTAGTCCTCTAGTCTTTTTTTTTTTTTTTGTAACGCAAAACCTCATTATGTATGAATTATGATAAAATTTAGTAAGATAATTTATTAGAACCCCATTGTTTGGAAACGTGTCTGTATTTGTGTTTTTATACGCTTAAATAATCTTCTTCTTTCTAGTTAAATTTATCACTTTTAATCAGAAATTTGGTTTAAAACAGACTTTTCTCACGACTGTCATGAGCTCCTCTCATAAGGGCCAAAAACTAGTTAAAAAGAAAAAGATGTCCGAATATTCCCGCATATAAATATCTATCAGACAGCATACTTTGAATCCATTAAAAAAATTTCGATCTTTAAAATCTCTCCTTTATCTAGCCCGTGAAAACAGGATTAGAGTTTGATTCGTATAAAAGAGAAGATTTTTAATCTCCGCCGCCATCTTCCGATGTCGATACATATTCCCTACGATGGCTCAAACTCCGGCGAGCCATCTCCGTCTCCTCCGCCACCAAAAGCGAACACGAATAATCTACCGACGAAGATTCTCTCTAACTTCCTCATAGGTCTAATTATGATCCCTGTAGCTGTAACCGCCTTTCTCTTTATCCTCACGTCTCTCGGCTTCACCTTCTTCTTCGCTTTCTACTGGTTTCTTCAACGAAATTATCGCCACCGTCTCCGTCGTCATCGCCGTCACCAATACTCAGATGGGTTATCTCCAAGATGCGTGAAGAGGCTTCCTCAATTCAAGTTTTGTGAGCCTAATACAGAGTACGGAAGCGATGATTGTGTGGTTTGTATCGATGGATTCAGACAAGGACAGTGGTGTCGGAAGCTGCCTCGATGCGGACATGTGTTTCACCGAAAGTGTGTGGACTTGTGGTTGATCAAAGTCTCGACTTGTCCGATTTGTAGGGATAGGGTTTATAGATTTGATTCAGTGAAGAAAATTTAGTTTTGTAAGTGTGTTTAATTTCGTTATGATCATGTTTAGCAGCAATTTTGGTTTTCATCAATAGTCATGTACAGCGTCTTTTTTTTACAAAGCTCCACAATTGAAAGCTTTTTTTTTCACTGTTTGAATTTGATCCAATAAGAGAATGATGAATTTCTGTAGAATTCAACATAGTTTGAAGTTTGATTATTATGCCAATTGTTTAACAATGTTTTTAACTCTCTGTTTTACAGAGTTCAGCAAGTGTGATTTCGATTTACCTGCTTCACCTCTAAAGTTGTGTCATGTATGTTTTTAAATGTGTGATTCAAAGTTTATAAGTGATTGTGATTGGATCTGACTACAAGACTGAGAAAAGTATTTTTTTTTTTTTGTGACGTAACATTTGTCTAATTAGTGTGATTAGTATTGTAAACTAATAATGACTTTGATTAGCTAAATTATGTCACTTTTAGTCAAATGTGTTGACTTCTTGTCTTATACCGATGGCTCAAATATTCCCAAAAAAAACAAATATCCTTCCGAGTTGCTTTTCTTAAAGGTGAAAAAAAAAGCAAAGAAGGTACGCTCTCTGACTCGTCCCCGTGACTCAGTGGTTCCCTCCTTCAATCAATCCTCTCCGGAGGAATTAAACAAAACCAACAATTTTTCTCAGATTTAGAGAGAGAGTAAGAGTGAGAGTGTCAGAGACACGAGTCAAAGAAATGATTTTTAAAAACTTCTGTTCGTAATTTTGGTTTGTTTAGATCAAAAGGTTTTTTTTTTTACTCGAGCTTGAGCTTCTTCTAATGGAGTTAAGGAAGGACAAGCTTCTTATGTAAGTTCTCTCATCTTCAGTTTCTGTGTTTTCCTTAGATTTACGTTCCTGGAAAGTCTTCAACTTTGATTGCCCAGAAATAAAAATCTAGACTTTGCTTTAGATTTATGTGGAATTCTATTAAATCAAAACTCAAGCTCCGATTTTGGGTACTGGGTTTTACTTAAAATCTCTATTTAGGGTTCAGATTACAGATTTAAGTTTTGTATTGCTTTGTAGGTTTTATTCAGAGGGGAAAGAACGCAAAGAAGCTATTTGGGCAGTGAATGATCCAATGAGCAAATCTTATAAGCTCTCTTTACCTTCAGCACTAAGACCTGATAATCTCTTACCTGGAAATAGACTTAGATACACTGATGCTTCTAAAGCTAGTAATAACAAGTCCAAATCTTCCAAAGTCTCATGGTACAAGACAATTCTTGATCCAGGAAGTGAGATTGTCTTGAAATGGAATTGGGTCTTCATTGTCTCGTGTATGGTTGCTCTCTTCATCGACCCGTTGTATTTCTTCGTGCCAGCTATAGGAGGGGATAAAGATTATCCTTGCGCAAGGACTGATACGAGTTTAAGCATCCTTGTTACCTTCTTCAGGACAATTGCGGATCTTTTCTACTTGCTGCACATTTTCATTAAGTTTAGGACTGGTTTCATTGCGCCTAATTCAAGTACTAGAGTGTTTGGTAGAGGTGAGCTGGTGATGGATCCTAAGGCAATTGCTTGGAGGTATCTTAAATCTGACTTCATCATTGATCTCATTGCGACGTTACCACTTCCACAAATAGTTATCTGGTTTGTTATATCGACCACAAAAAGTTACCGGTTTGATCATAACAACAATGCTATTGCTTTGATTGTGCTCCTCCAATACATCCCAAGGTTCTATTTGATAATTCCGTTAAGTTCTCAAATCGTCAAAGCGACTGGAGTGGTTACAAAGACTGCGTGGGCTGGAGCTGCTTATAACCTGTTGCTATACATGCTAGCTAGTCATGTATGAATTCCATTCCTTCTTCGTCCATCATTTCATTCCTTATTGCGATGATAATCAAAGCTACAATGTTTTTGTTGGGACAGGTACTTGGTGCTGCGTGGTATATATTATCGGTTGATAGATATACATCGTGCTGGAAATCACGATGCGACAGAGAACGTGGCCTAGTTAATTGTCAGCTATATTACTTAGACTGTGATTCAATGTATGACGACAATCAGATGAATTGGGCAAATGTCACAAAAGTGTTTAAACTCTGTGATGCACGGAATGGCGAGTTCAAGTATGGGATATTCGGGAACGCAATCACGAAAAAAGTTGTGTCTTCAAACTTCTTCGAGAGATATTTCTACTGTTTGTGGTGGGGATTGCAGCAGCTTAGGTAATTACAGAGATCATCATAATGTAGCCTTTGATACCAATTACTACTCTCCTTTTTGATTACAAGTTTTAATATCTGATGTTTTTTTCCTGTTATTATCATATCCTAGTTCTTATGGACAGAATTTGTCCACGACCATGTTCATGGGCGAAACCACATTTGCTGTTCTCATAGCAATCTTTGGTCTTGTCCTCTTTGCCCATCTCATTGGGAATATGCAGGTATGAATTCCTGTATTAAGATAAGTTTTTAAAAGTCTCTGCTTTTGTTCTTATATTTCTTAGGTTTTCCCTTTTGTTTGTTAGACATATCTGCAATCTTTGACTGTACGGCTTGAGGAATGGAGATTGAAGAAGAGAGACACGGAGGAGTGGATGAGACATCGCCAACTTCCTGAAGAATTGAGAAACCGTGTGAGGCGATATGAGCAGTATAAGTGGCTTGCAACAAGAGGAGTCGATGAAGAGGTTCTCCTGCAAAGCTTACCCACTGATCTTCGCCGTGATATTCAACGTCACCTATGTTTAGACCTTGTTAGAAGAGTAAGTTTTTCTATTGATTTGTTTATCCTACAAATGGTTCAACTTTTAGAAAATTATTATCCAAAAGAGACATATTAGGCTAACTACTATCGTGAATCATGCAGGTCCCATTTTTCTCTCAAATGGATGATCAGTTACTTGATGCGATATGTGAGCGCCTGGTTTCTTGTCTGTGTACCGAAGGGACTTACCTTGTACGTGAAGGTGACTTGATCTCAGAGATGCTCTTCATCATCAGAGGTAGACTGGAGAGTTCCACAACCAATGGAGGCAGAACCGGTTTCTTCAACTCGATAATACTAAGACCTGGAGATTTCTGTGGGGAAGAGCTTCTTTCTTGGGCTTTGCTTCCAAAATCAACCTTGAATTTACCGTCTTCTACAAGAACAGTTAGGGCTTTAGTTGAAGTCGAAGCATTCGCTCTTCGAGCTGAAGATTTGAAGTTTGTTGCAAATCAGTTTAGGCGGTTACACAGCAAGAAGCTTCAACATACTTTCAGATTCTACTCTCACCATTGGAGAACTTGGGCTGCTTGCTTCATACAAGCGGCTTGGCGCAGGTACAAGAGAAGAGTTATGGAGAATAACCTCACTGCGATTGAATCAATGGAAAATGAAGAAGGAGAAGTAGGAGAAGAAGTAGAAGAAGAAGAAGAAGAGTGTGTTGAGGAGAGTCCTAGAACAAAGATGAACCTTGGAGTTATGGTTTTGGCATCGCGTTTTGCAGCTAATACAAGACGCGGTGTTGCAGCTCAAAGAGTTAAGGATGTCGAATTGCCTCGGTTTAAGAAACCTGAAGAGCCTGATTTCTCTGCTGAGCATGATGATTGACTGATTTATAACCAGGAAAAGAAGCTGACTTTATTTCACAGGAGATTTGTATGACAAGAACACTACAGATTAAGTTTCCTGGTCCTTTGGGAGACAAAGAAAGAAACTCAAGGCGGGTTTTGATTTTGTACACTAAAACATCTTTGTAATATAAGCTTGGAAATTTTGTTTTGTTGTACTATTAAAGAACTCGTTTTTAGATCCTCTAAATGTAAATATGAGGAACTTGAAGTGGATTACGTACAAATCACAGTCAAACCTACTGCTAACTTAAAAGAACCTTGCAAATTCATGGATCCAACACGGAAGTAAAAGGATGTCTAAGCCCATTCGTCAAAGCCCCTATATGTCCAGTCCTGGTTACTGTTACATTGAGAGATAAGATGGTAAGAAAAAAAAGGGGGTTATTTATTTTCTTTGAGCATGTTGCATATTGCTATCGACAGAAGTTTCTTTTTAAAGAATATTAAGAGAGATAGACTCACTTAATCTATGGACATAAAAGATCATACAAATGATGAGTTTGGTCCATGGGAAAAAGTTAGAATGTTTACTTGCTTTCTCTACTGACCTGGATGTCGGATCAAATCATAATCTATATTTCTTGATAAAGAATCATAATCTAAATTAAAGGATTACATACATATTTGGGGTTATCTTTTCGGAGTGGCCACAGGACCAGCTCAATGTAATCATCGATTCTAGTAGATTTAAAAAGTTTTTTATAAATTTTCTAGAAATTTCTTGTCCCATATAATAATATATAAATAAAATTTATGGTATTCAATGATAATGTCAATATATGGCATAAAAACATCGGTTTTCAACAACAATAATTATATTAACATATATTTAATACTTGAAATCGTTTATTAATTATGTGAAAAAGCCTTTTTAAACATGCATGCATATATATGTTAAGAGATGACATAGTAGTTGTACCTTATAGTTTGTAGTTGCTCACTAGAGAAGTTAAGTTCATGTCCCCTTTCTAAAAAGCTAAAATTCAACATTAGGTTTCAATCATGTAAGGTTGAGATCTGCGACCCCTTTTAGTTATAATATAATTTAATACATACTTGTATTCGTAAATGATTTAATTTCACATCCTTTTCATGCCCTATAATTACAATAACTAGGTTATGAACCCCGCGATATCGCGGGGGAACTCATTTTCAACAAATATATTTTATTATGTTTATGTATTAAATTATTATAATAATATATTCAAATCATTGAATTATTATATAAAATTAACTATGTCTTAAAGTTATATCGTAAATATTTTCTAAAGATATTAAAAAAATTTATGAATAAAAATGTAAAAAAAAAAATTATGATTAAAAAAACACTTTTGAAACATTTTTTGTGAATATAAAATCATTTATAAGTGACAAAATAACTAACGAAGAGTTATAATATAGAGAGAAAAAATTCTAGCGGGTCAAAACCAAAAAAATATAAAAACACAACCAGAAAAATAACCGTCAATAAAAAAAGTAACCGTCAATATTTTAACGAAGAGTTGCGATAAAAAGATATAACCGAGAAAAAAATAACCGTCGATATTTTAACGGAAAGTTGAGATAAAAAACACAACCGAGAAAAATAACCGTCAATATTTTAACGAAAAGTTGCGATAAAAAGACACAATAAAAAAAGTAAATGTCAACATTTTTACGAAAAGTTATGATAAAAAGAAACATCAGAAAAAATAACTGTCAACGAAAAATGTAACCGTAAATATTTTAACTAAGAGTTGCGATAAAAAGACACAACCGAGAAAAAATAATAGTCAATATTTAAACGAAAAATTGCGATAAAAAGAAACAAACGGAAAAAAATAACCGTCAATATTTTAATGAAGAGTTGCGATAAAAAGACACAACCGAAAAAAATAACCGTCAATATTTTAACGGAAATTTGCGATAGAAAGACACAACCGAGAAAAAGAAACCGTCGATATTTTAACGGAAAGATACGTTAAAAAGACAAAACCAAAAAAAAGAAACCGTCAATATTTTAACTGAAAGTTATGATAAAAATAGACAACCGAAAAAATAACCATCAATGAAAAATTGTAACCGTAAATATTTTAACAAAGAGCTAGGACAAAAATATACAACCGAGAAAAAATAACCGTTATTATTTTAACAAAAAGTTGCGATAAAAAGACACAAAGAGAAAAGTAATGCTAATATTTTAACGGAAAGTTGCGATAAAAAAACACAACCAAAAAAATAATCGTCAACAAAAAAGAACCGTCAATATTTTAACGAAGAGTTGCGATAAAAAGACACAACCGAAAAAAAATAACCGTCAAACTTTGAATGGAAAGTTGCGATAGATAGACACAAAAAAAATGACCGTCAATATTTTAACGGAAAGTTACGATAAAAAGACACAACCGAAAAAATAACTGTCAACGAAAAAATTAACTGTCAATATTTTAACGAAGAGTTGCGATAAAAAGATACAACCGAGAAAAAATAACTGTCAATGTTTTAGCAAAAAATTGCGATAAAAAGACGAGGAAAAAATATCGTCAATATTTTAACAAAAAGTTATGATAAAAAAACAGAAACGAAAAAAGTAACCGTCAATATTTTAACGGAAAGTTGCGAGAAAAAAATACAACCAAAAAATAACCGTCAACGAAAAAAGTAACCGTTAATATTTTAACGAAAAGTTGCGAGAAAAAGACACAACCGAAAAATAACCGTCAACTAAAAAATTAACCATCAATATTTTAACGAAGAGTTGAGATAAAAAGACACAACCGAGAAAAAATAACCGTCAATATTTTAACGGAAAGCTGCGATAAAAAGACACAAACGAATAAAGTAACAACCAATATTTTAACGGAAAGTTGCAATAAAAAAATACAACCAAAAAATAACTGTCAATATTTTAATGAAGAGTTGCGATAAAAAAACACACCCGAAAAAATAACCATGAATATTTTAACGAAAAGTTACGGTAAAGAAACACAACCGTTCAGAATTGCAAAATGCATTTATTGAGGTTGTTATTTTGGTTAATAAAACTAATTTGATATGTAGTCTAATGGTTGATGTAAAAAAACTTCGTAGTATTACTAACTATACAAAAAATGCAATGAAATTATATAATAGAAAGACGTAACTTTAAATGAATAAATGCAACTATAAAGATATAACTGTAAACTGAAAAGATACGACTGTAATTGAACAAATATAACCGTAAATAATTCAAAGAGAAAATTCAATAAAAAGACATAACCGTAAAAATTAACCGATTTAAACGAAATGTTGCGATAAAAAGACGCAACCGTTCTGATGTGCAAATAGTATTTATTAGATTGCTATTATATATAGATTAAAAGAGAAAAGACTAGAAAATATATTAAATAGGACATAGGTCTTTGAGTAAAGTTTCAGCATTTGCTACATTATTTTATTTTCCACTTGAAGGCTATTCAATTACACCCTCACATTGGTGTTATAATGAGTTTCTTTTTGTCACTTCAAGATCAAGTATTGGCATGGTGTATGATGAATCTTTCTGTGAGATAAATTGAATCTAATTTAATATTTAAGAATTTTCAACTACTATAGTGTCTAATGGCTTAATCTTTCTCACTTTTGGCAGATGATATATTTAACTAAGAAAAACTATTTAACTAAGTGAGAAGACATAATGCAAATCCACTAAAAAGATAGAGAGAGGCCATAAGGTCCATATACATAACTAAATAATTGAATGATATAAAGGCATGTTTTGGTTTGTCTTCTCCTTGTTCTAGTGCTTCTCTTTGGCAAAAATCCTTTATTTCAAATATAATATTAAACTATATCCTCTTCAATTTTCATTATTTTTTGTCAATAATTAGGTTATGACCTCTGCTTTATTTCAAACAAATCCATATTTTAATATTCGAAAACTATTGGATATGCTTTTAGTTATGTATATAACTAAGTACCACAAAACTTCAGTCTTATCTTCCACTCATAAAATATTACTATATCGTATGTAATATCTAAAGACACGAAGGAAATAAAAGGCAGTTTTGGAGGCTTTGTCTTCAAGTGTCTAGCAGGGAACCGGAGTTATATGACCTGTAAAAGCCAAAAATACAACACGACTACTGCAACAACTTGTTTGAGTAATTCAAAATATATATCAAAAATTTTTTGTTTACTTAATAAGTCGTCTAGGAGACTTGCAAACAAATAAAGACTTCTAATAAGATCTCGAAAATTTTTACTGTGTCGAAAATTGTGTTTCATCAATTAGATTTAGATTTACTATATATAGCTAATACAATAAAATATATATAGGCATATGGACCATGTGAATTCACTAGGCATGCATGTAGTTGTTAAGTGGTAGATTTAGATATTAATGTCCAATACATATGAATCAACTTACATATACGAAAGAGGATGTGACTACTCCTTTCTTCATATTAGCTATTAAAGAAATTCGCTAGACTGAAAAAAGGGTAAAACGTAGTTCGTGGTGACATATGATTAGCTTGTAGATGTAATTTATTCTAATTCGATCTAGCAGTCTAAATTGAACTTGAAAAGCCATCGCGTCATGTAATTTAGATCACTAGATATGATCAAGTGTCGTAGTCGTTTCTTGTTATCATACTCTTAGTTGGGTTTAAATTTATTATCGGTAGTTGACCGGTTTGTAGGCTGAAGCTTTGAATCAATGGTCATCATCATAAATGATAAATTCAAAGTATGACCCCAAGAGCACAAAAGGACCGATCACTACGTGTGGTCCGATCGCTTTACATTTTGAATTTTGGAACATGTTTTGGTCAAACCGGTTTGGTAGTTTTCAACTTTGTTTTGAACTCAGATTTCTCTAAATCGCGTATTGACCAAATTGACACTCAACGACGACTAATTTCCAGTGAAATTAAATCCCAAATATCCTAATTTAAAGCATATAAACTATACAAAAAAACTTGAGTATCTAGACGTCAATACACTATTCAAGATCCGATAACAGTGGACAAAACAAAATTGGTAGCTATAGATGGCGTAGATCAATTAAAAACGTGACTAAATGTGCATAACATTATTATGTTGTTGATTTATACTTTAGAAAGAGAGCAGATTATACAATATATAAAATATAAATCCCTTTTTTTTTTTGGGCAAAACAATATATAAATCCTAAATTCTAAAAACTATGGTGGTTTAGAGAATATTAGCTGTTGAGTGTTGACCCAAAAACGGAAGAATGAGCTAAGAGTAGAATTTTCTTTCATGCTAAAAATTATTATAACTAAGACCACACCATGTGATTTGTTGTATACGAATAAAGTGATTAGAAACATCATATAGTGGAACAGCTCCACCGGAACTATACAAAATAACGAATATAAACATGCACGAGGTTCCTTGAATTGGCTATCAAGTAAGAAACATTATCAACCTTTTTTTTGGTTAAAAAAATCATTATCAATCTTCCTTGTATTAATATCACTAATCACTACTTTGATTTAGCACGAATATTCGCTTTACTCCAACTTATCTCGAATGATATTAAACCATTAGCTACAAAATTCCACCAAAAATGTCATATAAATGTATAAAAAAAAGCTATGAGTTATTAATTATTAGTCTGATATTGTCGCAGGATTTTATTTAATAAATATTGGGTCCATGGGAGTGGTTGGATTTGCTGCTTTCATTCTAAAAAGGTGAAATAAAGACAAACCACATACTAGCCGAACCCACCTAATATTTAAAAAGTACACAACTTTCTACTGAAATTAATGTCTCCTGAATATTACAAAACTTATTATACAGTTTTCCATAAAATTCGATCTGCTAAGAGACTATAATATATTCCACAAAACACCAAGAAGAAACATACGAAAGAATAATCAAATGTAACCTTGAATTAAAAAAAAATATCCATTGTCCCCAATGAAAACCTCTATTTTTAATTAATTTTGTGCTCATATTTTTCAACATTTTAATATCTTGAGATTCCTCCATTTCTTTTTGTGGAAGTAGTATCTAACTTTCTACTTTCTTTCATATATAAGCCTGTATATTCTCAGCCGTTGATTTTAATAATAAACGTTTTTTTTTACTGTTTTTAAATGTTTTACCGAACTCTTTCCCACCCCGCCAAAAAGACGGTTGGGAGTCATCATAATATTTACATCTTTACCCTCACCAATTCTCATAATTACGAATCTACCCCTCACCGGGAAAAAAGGAAAGAAAGAAGAAAAACTCAAACGACCACCGTCCTGATACTACTCGGAAGATACCCTCCGGAGATTCGATCATTTAAATCATCTTCAAGCTCAATCCTAATCACAGAATCTTCGGAAGAAGAAGCTCGAGATTTCACGCTATTCAAGCTCGAACCCATTGCTTCTTCAATCCATTCCTCTAAGCTAATCTTACTTAGCCAAATTGCACCGGCGATTCTCTCCAAAGCATTGTCTTCAATCTCCACCTTTAACCCATCCGCGAGACCGTTAGAGAAACGTTTCTTTAAAGATTCCGCGGTTTTGCCCTTGATCGAATCAAAATCAACCGGTCTAAAGAGTATAGCATCATCTACTAAAGCTACTAGCTTGTGAACGAGGTTGCCATTATCTTCTTGATCGTGCTCCACTGTTACATCGCTTGATGAATCGAATTCGGCTGCTTCGTTCAAGTCGAAACAGATCTCTTTCCTCTGTTTTGTTTGGTCATTGTCGCTATAAAGCCAATTCGGTTTTCGTTTTCGGGTTTTGCTGCTGTTGCAAACAGAGAGCCTTAACTGCCATCTTTTGTTCACCAGAGACTCTAGTCTCGTTTCATCGATAGAAGCAACATTTTCCGCTGAACCGAGCGATGAATTTACGGTAAGGATTATAATGACGTTCCCTAGACTAACCTCGCGCCCATACGAATCACAGATTCGCCCTCGTTCCATCGCTAGCTTCACGTTGTTACGTAGCAATATATCTGCTTCATCAATGTCTTCCAAAACAATAACTGCAAAAGGATTTCTCCTAACCACCTCTGCGAATCTGTCCAACGCTGTTTGGCCACGGATGTTTAAACCATCATCTGTCCTAGAACCAGAACCGAGGCTGATGGTTATCGGTTGGCTTCCCGATACAAGATCCGACAACGCAGATGCCATTCTGCTCTTCCCGGCTCTGTCTGGACCTGTGAACATCAACCATATATCCCCCTTCGATTTCCCATTACCGTGTTTGCATTCTGTAATCGCTGCTGCTACAGAAGACGCTGCATCGTGCTGCCACCAAACACTTTTCGCTAAGCCTTTTAGCAGCTTCTTGAATAAATCGATATCGAATGAATCTCCTAGCTTTCCGAAACGCGCTTCTCTGGTCTTCTTCTCGGGTGAGGATAAACCTCTGCTGGGCCGTCCAAGAACCAAATCTGTCCCAACCGGACTCCCTGGTGGAGTTATTTCCGATCTTGAGTTTGATTTCATCATATACAACGTAGAAGGAGCCATTCTTTCAGACACAGACTGATTCGGATGTAAACGCAAACATAATTCGTTCCATTTCTTTTGCAACTCCACAATCTGTTGATCTTTCGTCTACACAAAAAATAATAAAGATTCAATTCTCACTCTCTTTTCTTAATATCTCTTGGAAACTAATTTGTCAAATTACTTACCAGTTTCTTGTCACCATCATCCTTAGCTTTAGCGTTCTGCAACCACTGTGGCAAACCCGACCGGTTATCTCCGGTTAAATCTTTTTCCACCTTAGCTACGTCGTTTTCATAACTCTGCAAACACCGAGAGCAACAGCTCATTTTACCCGTCGGAATCTGAAAGCTTCTCGTCGGAGATATCGATTCAATAGAAATGATGTTGTTGCTTAATAACATAGCGTTGTGATTGTTATTGTTGTTGTTATTGCTCCCAAGTCTAATCAAAACAAAAACTAATCAGAAAAACTGAAACCTTGTCAAAAATCCAAACTTCAATTTGAATAAAGAACTAACCTTGGGAATATCGCCGGAAGAGATGATTTGGCGGCGATCGGAATAGCTTGAAGATCCCAATCATTCTCCATTGATGGATAATAAACTTGACATCGTAGATAAGTCTCACAAGTAGCTGTACCAATGAAACATAACCTCCCTTTGAATCTCTCCAGAAGCTTCCTCATCTCCACCACAGCTCCGCCGTTCGCCGCCGGATGTTCCACTAACCATTTCAAATCTCCGAGATCAAGAACAACGCCTCCACCACCGATCCTAGTCTCCACCAAACCGGAGATTTCACCAAACCTCGTCGCTAATTGTGAAACTAACTCTTTCTCTAAACGAATCACCTGAAAATTACGAAGCGGTCCGTCGGAGAATTCGCCGTTCTCGATCTTCTCTAGAATCTCTTTCACCAGAATTTGAGGCTCTGAATCGCCGACGAGAACCGGGTTACGTTTCCGGGTTCGGATCATTATCTCAATGACCCGTTTCGCTTCATCCGTCCTCTGTATCATCATCCCACTTTGCATACCAACGCCGTGTTGTTGTAACCGGGGATTAAGATAAAGATTCCGGTTAACCGGAGCCGGTACGGATCGATAACCGAACCCAATTGCAGACGGGTTAATAATTCCGGGTGACCCGGTTTGTCTCGAACTAGAAACAGAGTTACCAATCAACGACTGTTCGATCGCTGATTTCACGGCGGGGCTAGAGAAGCTAGCTTCTCGCATGACCCGACTCACACTCGGGTCATCAAGAATCGACATAATAAGCTGTTCAAGCTCCACTTTCACGGCCAAAAGCGGTTGTTGCTGTTGCTCAGGACAACCACGTCGTTGATGAGCTTGAGCACGTTTTAAAGCCGCGGTTAAAGCGTTTGAAAGAAGCGGTTCTTGCGTTTGCGACGGAGAAGAAGAAGACGATGAAGTAGTGGTGGTTATAGTAGTTGTAGGGAGACGTTCGAGGGCAACGCTGAAACAGAGCTCAAGAGCTCGACACTGAAGTGGGTGAGAAGAGTTTGGGTGAGATTTGATACAAGCTTGTCGGAGATAACCAGAGGAAGAAGATAAGAGAGTAGCTGCCACGTGTAACGGTGTCGTGTGGCCATGGTTACGACGTGTCGCTTCCGCAATCGACTGGTTAAGAACCGTCGCTGCTTCCGGCGTCAGCGTTTGCTGTATAGTAATCAATTCCGCTCTCATCTCAAAAAAACTTTTCTCAACAAGAAGTGTTTTTTTTGGTTTCTTCAACTTTTGTTTATCTTATAAAGAAAGAAGAAACCTTTGCATAAAGAACTTTTTGGACCGGCCACAAGATATTTAAAATGTTAAGGGTCACGAAAAAATGCAGAGGAAAAAAGTTGTTTTATCAGGTAAAAAAAAAAAAAGGAGAAAGGATCAAACACAAAAGATGGCTTTTTACAGAAAAACAAAAAGCCGATCAACAGAAAGGTAAAAAACGAAGCTTTTGTTTGAATTGTCTTTCTCTTTCTCTGTTTCTGTGGTTTTTGCAGTGTGTGTGAGCGCGTGGGAAAAAGAAGAAATCGTTGAAGAAAAGGGAAGATTGGATCATTTGCCTTCACAAGAACTTAAAAACTCTCTCATTACAGCTTTTGTAATCTATTTGAATTTATTCGACGCCAAATATTATAAGGAGCATCGGTTGAAATTACGGAAGTGTCCTTTTGTGTCTGCGGCTATAGACTATAGTGGGACAAATGCCTCAAAGTCATTAACTTGGTTTGAAAATTGGTTAATTTCTTCATATTTAGACCAATTATCATCTACTTTAATTGTTAAGATTAAAATATTTGTGTTGACAGAGAATTAATACTCAAAATAGGTACTGAGATAGGTCTAAAAAAGAGAGTAAGATGCTCTGTTTTCAGTGTCATCTTTCGTAATTCTTTTATTTAGTGTATTGTAGAAGATATTAGTGTTTCTATTTTAATAACCATCAAAGACTACAAGTTCATGCACAAGATGGAAGAACATTTTAACGTTTTTTGTAAGTTGCTGCTATACGGTTGAGAAATAACTTTATATGGAAAAGATTAGAAATTTGATATTGATGTTTACTAGTACTAATTTAAACGTTTGGAAAAAAGCAAAAATTAAATTACTAATTTCAGATGAGAGTGGAAAATAAAAAAGGTAAGCAACTAATAAAGTTTTGATGACGAAATAAAAGTTTGAATCTAGTCAGAGTAATGAGACAAAAGTGATCACGCGTTTTAAAGTAGCGAGTGTACGACAATTGCTCGAGTGCTTTTGTGACTCGTGATCAGCTTAGGTGCTGATCCGTGTATGTCACGCGCTGTTGAAAACGTGTGAGTTTTTTTTATTCCTTTTTAAAATCTTTTTTTGGGTTTTGTTTAGCTTTAAAAAACGAAATATCTGTAATTCACACGCAATCCCTGCAAAAGGAATCGACTCAAAAAGCTTTTTCACCTTTTCGTATTTGCCTTTTTATCTCTCTCCTGTCTCTTTTCCGCCGATCCAAAAGGTCTTTATTTTTATTTTTATTGGAGTATTTTATTTTAGTTAGAATTTTGGAAATAAATTGTAGTAGTAAATTTTGGAGTAAAACTTAACTTTGAAGTTAAAAAACAAAAATAAAAAAAAACAAGAGAAAATTAAAAGGTAGAACACATAAATTTTACGAGTTTGAATATTTTTCTACTTCTTTGGACAAACAAAGAAGAAGATATATTTTACTCAAAAAAGATCACAATTTTGATGTTATTAAAAAAAAAACTCATAATTTTGATTCATGTCTTTTAAGCTATTTATTACTGTCATAAAAATTTACATATTTATAAAATTGAGAGATTTAGAGTACAAGTTTTTAGACAATTATTGCTTCAAACTATTATAGTTTCTGTGTGTTTAATGTATGGATCATGTGCCAGTCTTGCTTTTAGATTTGGAACTGAAATACAATCCAAAGTGTCACAATCATTTTGAAAAGAACGTTTAACTTTTCTATCAGAAGAACCGGAAACAAATTGAAAAGAACGTAACATAAGGGTTACGAATGCATTTCCTCGATTTAAAGATCATAATTTTTTTTGTTAAAGATCATAATTCTTGATTAAATGTCTTTCCATCGAAGCAAGATAACGCTAAACTTGAATTATACCAAATCACAATAGCCAATGGCTGCACGACAACTTGACATCCTTTTGGAACAAGGAAAGAAATTACAAAACATTGACGATTGATTTTGTTACCAACTTCACTTGTATCATTATTTGGATAAAGAATATTAAATGCAGAGACAAGAATGGTAAGGTCATCACATGTGCCGAGATGTGCGAGCCGACCCAATAAATTCAGAGACCATTTAATAGACAATCTTTTTGTGCTACATGACTCTTACTTCTACACCAAACAAATTGTCCTTATTTCATTTGTTACATCTCATCATTGTAGTATGTCTACGAAACTTAATACTCCGTATTTGAATAAATGTCGTTCTACCATTTTTTCTGTGTTTTTAATTAGTTGTCATTTTAACAACTTTTGCATAAAATTTCCTAAATTACCCCCAATTAATTGATCATAATTAATCAGTCTAAATTACCAAAACTATATATACCAAAAATATAATTGTAAATAATCGTTTCTCATAAGGTTAGTTTTGTAATTTTGTGCCCTTTCTTAATTCACCCAAAAACAGTTGAAACGACATTTTTTCAAATACAGAGGAAGTACTGTACTTTTACGTAAGATTTAATTTTCAGAACCAATAATGCTATATAGCCTATAGACTACACATACAAGGAAAGTAAAATACATATATTCATGTTTCATACAACAATTATATTTATATACGTTTTATACCGTCTTATTGATCTACTATGATATCTTATTGTAAATGTATTCATTTATAAACAACGATATTCATAATCGAATACCCAAAAACTAATCGTTGACAACTTCAAAACAAAGGGGAGGAAAAAAGGCATAGTAGTCGAATCACATTACTCTTTTTCATGCGATTTACCATCGTCATGAAATATTGTAGTCGTTATAAATATAAATCAAATACTAGCTTTAAAAATGCGGTAATCATTTTCTATAGAAAGATAAAATAAAGTAGAAGAGATAAATAATTGGGGTAAGAGTAACGCACGCTTTGCCTTTAGGGTTACGCGTTTATCGAGTTCACTCACTTTTTAACAAACTCCTTTGCAGCCTTTTTACACCAAACTTTACTCTGTTATACTCTTCTCTTGTCCAATTCTACACCTCTTCTTTCAGCTTTCGAATCATTTCTTTTAATTATTAATTAGTAGTATTAGAGCATTAGCACCATGAGGATAGATGTTAATAATAGATTTATTATAAAATTTATTGAAGAGAGAGGAGGAGAATTGGCAGGCGGACAAAGAGAGAGGAAAGATATAGAGAGATATTTATTTTTCTAATTTTTCCATCCACTCAAATTTTGCCACGTGGACTTTACACCCGATGCATACAACTTGCAACTTAACATCCGTTTCTCATTTCTACACACTCAATTCTAATATTTTAGGTTTTTTATTACTCACACCCAGGCAAATGTGTTGCCACTGCGCATGGTCTTAGCGTGGTAATGATTTAGAAAAATATATATTCCATCCGTTCCTGATGTTTTAGTGTTTTAGGTTTGTTCCACAAAGATTGATTTTCTGGCTTTTTATTTTATTTTTTAATAATTGATATTAACAAATCGTAGATTTCAAGGCGTAATGATTACAAATAATTAACTGTTTTAGATTACTATTGGTTCATATATTATTAAAAATATTTAATAAAAAGAAAAAATTATTAAATGATTAAATTATGATTGTTTCTTAATATATGTGTAAACTCTAAAACATCAAATTTTCATGAATAGAGGAAGTAGTAAATTTGCAACTAATTATTATAATTACTAAATGTATGCGCTAACATTGTCAGTTTGTCACTAAGCTTACATAGAAGATTCATTTAGCGTTGTAGTTTAGATTATTCGAATTAGTTAAATGAAATTTATAGCGCTAATTACTTATTTTATTTTATGGTGATCTCTAATAAACTTTACATGTGTTTATATCCGATTATATAAAAACATTTGAAGAACTATATGAATAAGATTTATTCTAATTTGTGTTCCTCAAAACGCTTGGTTACATCGTCTTTAGCCACATTATCTAATATAAAGATTATTAACCAACGTAAGTTCAATCTTTGATCAAAATCAAGCCAAATAAATAACTCACTATTGCTTTTAGAGACTGATGAATAGATCTTTGAAGAGACAATGCATCCGCGACTCGAACTTATTGCTATTAAAATCCTCACACATTTAATTTTCTTGTTATGTAAATGAGACATATAAGATTAACTCAACTAACAATAACATAAAGTAGACCAATGCGGACATAACATAACGAATAAACTTCTTCGTATTCAGATTTGGACTATATTCGATTGACCTATTGTTCTGGTTTACATTGCAAACCGAATATTGTGTAATTGTGTACCATGTCTACGATCGGGTCTTCGGGTTCTTGGATCCAAAATAATGGTCTCCGAGAAAATGGAAATTGTCGTGTAGTTAGAGAGAAAAGGGAAAAAAAAAAAAGCTGACGCAAAGAAGAGAATAGTTTTATTGTGAAGACCGATAAACAAAAAAAGTGCTTGTTTGAAAAGAAGTTAAAGAGTTTCAGCTTTCTGCATTTATTACAACTTCACGTACAACTCTTGTCGACCTACTGTGTCTTTTATGCCTATCTCAGTTATTTACTATTTTGCCCTTTATTTCTTTTCTTTTGACAGCAATACAAAATGTTTGATAGTGCTTCAATATTACTAAATAATTTAATACTCAGATGTTTATGTATAAGTTTTCAATTAAATTTGTTCCGAATATAACATAAATTTTCATTTCGATTTATAAATGGAAATTAAAGTTTGCCTTAGTTAAAATGCACTATCTTATGCGATAGAATTTTGAAAACATAATTAGAGTGAGACAAACCGTAAAATTGATCCACTCCTATAGCCATCAAATAAATTAAACCAATAGCTTTTTCATATTCAAATTAAGTGTTGGTGTGTTACTAATCATTAAAAGAATGGTAGAGTGTAGAAAAAAACAGCTAAGTACTTAAGTCATGAAAAGGAAACTTGAGTTTTCTAAACTTCACAAAACATTTTATAGACGAGCTTGTAACATTTTGCTAACAAAACAGCTAACACTTTCTTTTCTAAGTTTATAAAATCTACTGAATGTTTGAGTCATTTTTTTTTCACCATAATATTGTAGGCCAATAAAAGATGTGAGGTTACCGACTAGTTGTGCAATCAATGCATTCATCATGAAAAAGTTGAATTCTCTTTGACGCGTTATGGACTCCACAAAAAGGTCTACCTTTTCCATTTTAAAGGAGCAAAAATTTTAAATGCGATTTCTTTTCTCTCTACACTTATAAATGTATAGAGAGACTATAATAAGTCTAAGATTAGATAACGCAATTTAGTTCATTCACTTGTCCAAAGTTTTTTTTTTAATTATTCATAATTCACGAAATATCGAAACATCCGAGTACTAATGGAATAGAACCCCGAACACAAGAATTATTGAGTAAAAACGTTTTATTTAGAATATTTATTTTGCGATAAGGTTTCTATTAATATATTTCACCAAATTCTATCATTTGTTCTATTCTCCAGTATAATAATTTAATTATGCCCCGTCACAACGATAATCGCTTTTTTTAAAGTCATTTTATTTACCAAACCCTACGTTCTTCTATCCGATTATGCGGTTTTAACTTCATGCGATTACCTCTTCAAGCCAAATAGAGGTGGAATCTAATTACTACTTTTAAGTGTGAAATTCTAAATAGGAGTTATCGACCATCAAAACATTTATTCCATGGAATCTTTTCTGTTGTTCAGCTATTTCAGACATTTTTGAGAGTCCATGGGAACACCTAACGATAAAAAGCCCCCACATTTACATAGTTAAAGAAAAACCATCACTGTTTCAAAACCACATTCTTCCACTATGGTATTGTACAATACCTATTTTTCCCGAAAAACTTATTTGTTTATATAAATATGAATTGAGAATTTCATCTAGTACTATATATAAGCGATGGTATGCTAACGTTAGTAAGAGGTATTGTATTTAAAAAAAAAATGCAAGATATTTAAGCAGTTAAATAATTTTTGAAACGAAATTCATTTTGCAAATGACCCAAAATGAATATAAACTAATGTAAGTTGACGTAAATGATAAAAATCATAATTCATATAGAAAGGGCTTCTCCATTTGATGCTCCAATGATCAGAGGCAAATCAAAATCTGTAATGAATGATTTATTATAAAAATTAAACTAAACTGTCATTAAGATAAAAAAAAAAAAACCCATTCTTAAATCTCAACTAAACCCATTAAGTTCAATATTGGTAGGGCCGAATCACATTGATGGCTCGCTTTTCTTTCTTATGATAAACACAAATTCTTATGTGTACTTTGAGTGATTCAAGTGTCACATGATGCCACACTTATTTCTTTCAAAACATCCTTAATTACGATCAATGAATTAGGCATTTTTCTATTATGATCAATGAATTATTAATGATATTTAGTCAGACTAATCTTTGAGATTACATATATTAAAAACTTGGATATGCATGATGCATCCATGCATAATTGAATATTAGTATATATCATCCCAATATTATATATCTAGCTGAAGCCTCAAACCTGAATTACCCTTGTTTGGGTTCA
The DNA here is from genome assembly GCF_000004255.2 of Arabidopsis lyrata subsp. lyrata. NCBI lineage: Eukaryota > Viridiplantae > Streptophyta > Magnoliopsida > Brassicales > Brassicaceae > Arabidopsis > Arabidopsis lyrata. The sequence continues at coordinate 4,800,845 of NW_003302549.1, forward strand.
TATGCCGACTCATTACGTCCCACTACTTCCAAATGCACGAGTCCATGTAGATTATAGCATGACGTGTATTTGTTTTTTTCCCTTACAATTTAAATTCCTCATCTTGAAGAATATAACTAATTTGATTCCGTTCAGAAACAACGAACTGAAAACATGTTGATTCGCATGATGTTTGGATTTTTGTTTTCCTTATAACTCGTAAAATCTTTTCTTTGACGCGGTTTCAAGACTTTGACGTTGATAAAATGTGAATATGTGTACATGTCCACCTTCCCCTCTCACGTCGACGGTCGACAACTTTCTGCAAGTCTTCCAATTTCCTTCCATTTATATCACTATATGCACTTTTTCCCCTCAACCTATTTATACGCTAATCTACTCATTTTAAATACTTTTCAATAAAGATCCAATTTAAGATTAATTTGAAAGCTACCAAGTTTTATTTATGATTGGAAAAGGATGCCTAACCAATAACAAGAATGACTTTCATTTGCATTTTGATTTATTAAAATCCTGAAAATAATTATGTTGGTCCTAGACACAAAACTAAAATATTTCATTCCCCCACCATCATCATATAATAGAAGTTTAGAAATGTTTAATTTGAATTTGGTTCAGTTTTAATTCTTTTTTTTTTTGGTTTTAGAAATTCTTAACGAATATAAAGACAGCTATAGATGAAGCGATGTTGATGCGGATTTGATCTTTAATTAAACAGCTCTCAATTTTTACAAGAATTTAAGTTTTATTTCGATTAAAATTTGGTTTAATGTCTCTTATCTATTTACAGTTTAAACAGTTGAACATTTTTTTTTTTTTTTTGAATTGACAAGGCCCGATCAATAGGCAATCTCTACTACGCGGGGTAACGCGACTTACTGGAGTCGAACTTCGGTGGAGAAGGCGGAGTCAAATGGACTTAACCACTTGACTAAAGACACATCTCTATAACAGTTGAACATTTTTAACCATAAACAAATACATTCTTTGGATCGACTATTCAGTTACATTTTCGGTTCGGTTTATCCAAATTACTCACCTTTGCATAAGATTGTTTATATTGATGAATGAACTACCTAACGTATGAGAATTAATATTTAGAGCATTTGTGGAAAGTTTAGGCCCCCTTTATATCACTATTGGACTATAAACCATATTACCCATATTCTATAATGGGCTTTAGAAATATAAGAAAACTGTTGTATGGGTCCTAAAATTCAACACCTCGGCCCATACGTGAGTTATATAAAATGAAAATTCAAATAAATAGTTAAGTAACTCCACCGGTTATAAGATGCAATAAATAGACATGTATATCTCCTAACCAGAAAAGAAAAATGAATATTGGACAGCTTCACGATTTAATAACACAGCACACCCAGTAGAGAAATAATCATAAATATGCGGCCCATATGTCACATCCTGACACAGTCCACTGCTTTTAATTGTCCCTTTTACCCTTTTTACTATCTTATTCCTAACGTGACAAGTACAGCATTTAATAGTCTATCTATCTTTCCATAAACTTAACATAGTTTTGTATTACAAGTCAAATATCAAAATATGCAGGTATTAATTAGGTGGTTAATTGGGGTAAGAAAATAAAAATCCTTTAAATTTGTTATCTTACAATAGAAAAAAGTGAAAACTTCCTTATCACTCGCCTTAAAATATGGTCACATAAAAAATCAACGAGACTTGAAAATAGTGGCAATTCTGTAAATTCGTAGTGCTGATAAGGGCATTTTCATGTCGTTTTTTAAAAGGTCATAAAAATAAAACTCTTTTCGGGAAAATCTACACACGTTTAAATACGCACATCGAAGTACACCGATTTTGATTTGCTCTGTCTTGGAAAACTAATCTTAAAAAAACAAAACACAGAACTGTCAATTTTAGTCTTATTGAATTGTCTTCAAATTTCGATCATTTTCATTTCTAATATTAATTTGTTTCTCGAAGAATTTGATAATGGAGGAGACGCCGAGATCAGTCGGCGAAGCATCGACGACTAATTTCGTGGCGGCTAGACCGTCGGCGAAGACCGATGCAGTGACGATGAGAGGTTGTGGTTTTGCTAATCTTGCCTTGGTTGGTATAGACAGAGAAGAGCTTCGAGGGAGACTAGCGATGCCTGAGTATCTTCGTCTAGCTATGAGAGATTGTATCAAGAGGAAAGATTCAACAGAGATTCCTGATCATTTGCTACTTCCTGGCGGCGCCGCCGCAGAGATGGCTCCTCACGCACCAATGGTTGTGTTTATTAACCCGAAAAGTGGAGGTCGTCATGGTCCTGTTCTTAAAGAGAGGCTTCAACAATTGATGACTGAAGAACAGGTCAGTTTTTTAAGATACAACTTTTTTTTTTTTTTTTTGTAACTTATGAAATGAGCTCACTTAACTTTTGAAATGAACTTGAGATCATATTTTTGTTTGAAGAAGATTTAAAATCTAGATTTGGGTTTACTTTCTGTTTGACTTCACTGGATTTTGGTTAGATTGTGAATGGAATCACTCTGCTTTGGTTTTGGGTTTAGTGGGTTTAGCTAGGACATTCTTGTTGTTCTGAAATGATCAAATGTTCTGTTTTTTTTCTTCTCTCATCTTGTTTAGGAGAAGTTATAAACTGTTTTGTTTAAAAGATTGTGATTCCAGTGTTTTTGATTAGCTGATGTTCTTGGTAGTAAAAGTTAGAACCTTTGTTGTCATGCAATAGTACAAACTTTATTTCTTGAATTGTTGTAAGCAAATTTTTGTTGTTGTTTGAAGGGTGACATAATTTGGAGTTTTGTGAAGTTATTCTTTGTGTTTTTTTTGGTATTTGTACCTAGTTTGTGAGCTCATGTTAATTTTTGCAATGACAGGTATTTGATCTCACTGAGGTGAAGCCTCATGAATTTGTACGGTACGGTTTGGGGTGCTTGGAGACATTGGCATTGAAAGGAGATGAATGTGCAAGAGAATGCAGAGAAAAGATGCGTATCATGGTGAGTATTTATGCACTTACTTCCAAAGAAGTAGTTAGCAATTGGAATTAGATTTGTTAAGTTAGATGTGATTATGGTGATAGGTAGCAGGTGGTGATGGTACCGTTGGCTGGGTTCTTGGATGTCTCGGTGAGCTTCATAAAGACGGAAAATCACATATTCCTCCTGTTGGAGTTATCCCTCTCGGTACAGGAAATGACCTCTCCAGGAGTTTTGGTTGGGGTGGTTCATTCCCTTTTGCTTGGAGATCTGCTATGAAAAGAACATTACATCGAGCAACTTTAGGTTCCGTTTCTCGATTAGACAGCTGGAAGATTGTAGTGTCAATGCCATCTGGAGAAGTCGTTGATCCTCCTTATTCTTTGAAGCCTACAATAGAGGAAACTGCACTTGATCAGGCTTTGGATGCTGATGGAGATGGAGATGTACCTCCTAAAGCAAAGTCTTATGAAGGAGTGTTCTACAACTACTTTAGCATAGGTTTGGATTCATTAACTAACTTTATCTTTTCATTATTTTAATAAATTTCTACAAAGTTAACCTTTTGAAGTAATTTGGTATTTTCCTTGTGTTGTCAAGGTATGGATGCTCAAGTTGCATACGGATTCCACCATCTTCGCAATGAGAAACCGTACCTAGCTCAAGGCCCTGTTACAAATAAGGTTGTTATATATCAGAATCTTCATTCTTGTCTATGTTGCGCTACTTAGATGTTTTTTTTTTCGGTTTGTAATGAGATTATGAATCACACTCGTTTCGGTTTTTGCAGATTATATATTCAAGTTACAGTTGTACTCAAGGTTGGTTTTGCACGCCTTGTGTCAACAATCCAGGTTTAAGGTTAGCATTTCAAGTGAAGAGAGTAAACTAAAAGCCTTTTCTTTTCCCTTTTTTTTAACTCAATTCCTGTCTCTTGTTGTGTTGACATGTTGTGGTAAGATGAATTTGCAGGGGACTAAGAAACATAATGAAAATCCACATTAAAAAGGCAAATTGCTCCGAATGGGAAGAGATCAATGTCCCTAAAAGGTACACAAAAACTAATCTTATCATTGATTAAAAAACTTAAAAAATGGCTTCACTTACAATCTCTCTGGTTTGGTTTTGTGTAGTGTGAGATCGATTGTGGTATTGAATCTTTATAACTATGGAAGTGGAAGACATCCATGGGGTAATCTCAGACCAAAATATTTAGAGAAGGTAAATTTTTATTCAGTACACTAATCTTCGGGTTTATCACTTTCTCCACAAGCTTTAACAGAACGGTTTTCGGGTTTTCTATAACAGAGAGGATTTGTGGAGGCGCATTGTGACGACGGGCTGATAGAGATATTCGGTTTAAAGCAAGGTTGGCATGCTTCATTTGTAATGGCTCAAATCATCTCAGCTAAACACATTGCTCAGGTACAAAATATACCCGCAGTTTCTCTATAACGAACTGGTGTAACCTCGGTTTGATCTTCAACCGTTTATCGTTTCAGGCGGCTGCTATTAGATTTGAACTAAGAGGAGGTGATTGGAAAAATGCGTTCTTGCAAATGGATGGTGAGCCATGGAAACAACCGATGAAGAGTGATTATTCGACATTTGTAGAGATCAAAAAGGTTCCTTTTCAATCGTTAATGATCAACGGCGAATGATCGAGGAAACTCTTTTATATCTTTCGCATTATCGAGAAGTTGTAAAAGAAAGAAAAAAAGAGGCTGTTTCGTTCTGTATTTCTGTTCCATCAATTAGTCAAAATAGTGATCTATGTTCAGCTTTTGCTGCTACTGTTGTTGTTGTGCTAGTGAATCATTTAACTTTGTGTAATTTATTAAAAAGATGGTAATCTAAAGGTGAAGTTTCAGTATTTTTATTCAATTAAGATTCAAGCAAACGTCTTCAGGTAGACTCAATTTCTTGTTTTGAAATATTGTAAACATGATGATGTTTCTTTCTTTAAACTCTGTTTCTTATGTTTTGGAGATAGGAGTAATGGGTCTACAAAGTCAACAGATTTCGGAGGACTAAAGAGTAAAAATATATATAAAAAAGTTGAAAAGTGAAAATATTTTGCTCTCGCTACTAAGAGTAAGAGAGAAAAATCAGAAAATCGAATTAGAAATTGATATTGCAAGTTTTAGGGTTTTAGAAAATCTTCTTCACTGAGTTTTCGAGCTCCGAAGAACACTTGCAACTTCAGCAACCATGGCGAGCACCAAAGTTCAGAGGATTATGACCCAACCCATTGTAAATTCTTCAATTTCTCTTTTACTAATTTGATTTGTTTTTTTTTTCTCTTGTTTCTTCTATTTAGTTCACTGACTCTGACTTTTGGTTTCTTTACTTTTGATTTCAGAATCTGATTTTCAGATTTCTCCAAAGTGTAAGTTTTTCGATTACTCTGTTAATTTTCGTCACTTGTAACTCTATTTGGGAAGAGGGAACCATAGAGTTGTGAGATGTGTACTTATATAGAGTCTGGTTCTTATAATGCAGAAAGCTCGGATTCAGATTTGGCTTTTTGAGCAGAAAGATTTGAGGATTGAGGGACGAATCACTGTAAGTCATATCCTGTTTCGAGCTTAGCTCAAATTTTTGAACTTTCTTGCTTTGTTGATAGGTTAAACTAGAAAATTTGACATACTTGTGTTAACCTTACCTGAGAAGTAGAGATTGATCTTTAAAGCTAGAATTTTTAGGTGAAATTTCTAACACTTGGAATTTGTCATATAATGTTGGTTCCATTTCTTGTTCGAAGTTTTGGTACCACTGATTTATTTACACCATGGAGCTAAACTCTGTACATTGTTTCATATTAGTAAAGGACCCATTGATAGCAATTAGTTCGATTCTTTCTGTGAAGCTTATGATTTAGTTGACGTTGAGTGTTTCATTGTTCCGTTATTTTAACTTTCATTGTGCAGGGTTTTGATGAGTACATGAATTTGGTGCTGGATGAGGCTGAGGAAGTGAGCATCAAGAAGAAAACCAGAAAACCACTTGGTGAGTTGTTTTACGACTCTCTCAAATTACTCTTCTACAAGGCTCTGGTTCACATTTCTCATATTGTTATGTGTTTCCGTAATGGTTGGTGCTAACACTCACGCAAAAACTGGATTTCAGGAAGGATTTTGCTTAAAGGAGACAACATAACTCTGATGATGAACGCGTAAGTATTATCATCCTCTTTTAAAGATACAAACTTTACAAATCAGTTTGCATTTATAGGTAACAAAAAAATTGAAACTCAATCCTTCTAATATCTTATTACAGGGGCAAGTGATGTCTGTTGCAGTGGAAGGAATGATCTAACTATAAGGGATGGTTTAAGAGTTCTTGTTCCCTTCTTGTTTCTTCTGTTGGGGGAAAACTTGTCTTTCTGTTGTTTACTTACTGTCAAATTGAGATATTTCACTTTGCAATTTTTTTTTATGAGAAAAAAGTTTCTTCAAAAAAGCCTTGCGTGTTAACAACTAGACGACATAGAAAACTCAAATCCAAGAAGATTGTAGTTGTTAAGAAATGTCTAATATTTGGTTAAGATTACGGTCCAAAATCTGAGATTAATATGATTGTTAGTCTTATTAGCCAAAAGAAGGCTCCCACATCAAACACACATAAGAAAATGTTTGGAAAACATACGTTGTGTAGTTTTGCCCATCTCACGTTAAACTTAAACCAACAAAAAAATACATTTGTATACAAAAAGAAAGTTAAAACACAAGAACAACCTCTTTTGGCATGAGTATTTCTTTAGATATACAAATAGATCATTCTCAATACGGCTTAGTACCAAGAAAATTTCCCGGCGGATCGTAATTGCAAGTCAAGAACACGCCTCCTCCGCCATTGCAGATCACGTGAGCACAGCCAATCTTCTGTGTTTTTTTCCACACGATTTGTGTGTAATGGCCACACATCTCGGAGTTGCACGAGTTGGATCTATAGTTATAGCTCCTTGCTTCGGACAACCATCCATAGGCGGCTTGGGCTGGACTCCATCTATTTCCTGAGCCCCAAAAGAGATTCTCACCATAGGGTCCATTGGAATGGATCAAGGCGCAGTCACGGCGTCTCTGGTTAGCCCACCATTGCGCATAACGGGCCAATTTGGCGTCCCATTTTAGCGGTTTGAGCCTTAAACGAGCTCTTGCTGCGTTTTGTGGAGCCATGAATTGTTCTTGGTAGGTTGCGCAATGACAACATGTTACAAGTAGTATCAAAGCCGTGATTGCAACCGAAACACAACTAATGTGTTTTATAGGAGCCATTTCGGGTGAGGCTTGAGCTAATGGTATTTGCTCATGGTTTTATATAAGCTTGGAAGAATCGTTGTTAGTATGATTTTTAAAAAATATTATAAGGGAGAAAGTGTCAACTCTATGATTAAGTGGTGTACATGTTCGATTATGATAGCCACACCTGAATTTGTTTTGAAATCTTAGCTTTTGTCTATAATTAAGCATGTATTCTAATAATTTATGTGTGTTTTAACTTATAGTTTATGCATAGTAGGTTGGTATATTAATATTATAGATTGGCCACCCCGAAAAAAGTCTTTAGGGTAAGAAGATTTAAAATAAAGAACTTTTCGTTAACAAAAGTATAATACTATTAATACACGATAATAAGTTTATTATTTGGAACTAAGTCAGCCAGCAGTATTTAGATATCGATGTTTCATCTTCTTTATTATTTACCTTTTGACATTATTGAAACAATATAGACTTTTTATTCATCAGGAGTGTTTACTTTTTTATAATAGAAATAATGTCTTAAGTGAGAACAAATATAACATGTAGTGACTAGTGATTTGTTACGGGTTTGGTTTCGGTAGCTCACACTGGTTTTTTGTTTTACTTCCAATTTCTCAAGTTTCAGAAACATTATTGTATTATTCTCTGCAGAATTGCAGATAGTCAAGAAGAGCAATCAAAGCCGATTATTATTAATATTTGTAAAAGTTGCAAAAGAAAGGTGAATGATGCTGAGAACTATACAGTTTTTGTTGATCAGAAACATTAAGCAAGAGCTTCGGCGATGATGGAACGGTGAGACAATTGCTGTTCGTAGAGGTTACGGAAAATACGGTATTTGGCATCGTGATACTTCGTAACCTTAGGGTCTGATGATGGATGGACAACCTGAGATTCATCAAAAAGTGATGCAGAATTGTCATCAGATTTGGAAAATGACATGATCAATGTATGAATTGGGTAATCAAGCAAAGTAGTTAGATCAGAGCATACTTGTCCAGCTGCGTTAAGAGCTTTCATGGCATCATGGAGACTCGGATAGTTCTTGCCAGCAACTGCTCCAAGAATTGCTGCTCCTAAGAGAACAGACTCGCTTTCTCGGGGAAGAATAATCGGACAACCTGCGAATAGATCAGTCCAGTAAGATTACTCCTGGGTTGGTTAGATATAGAAGAGGAAAATGAGTGTGATTAGTAAAATACCAACTATATCAGCATGTTCCTGGATGAACAATGGGTTCTTTGAAAGGCCGCCACAAGCAAGCAGTGTATCAATCTAACATCACATGTAGAGACAGAGAAAGATTTGTTTCCTGTGGAAGTGAATGTCTTGTACTGTTTCTATAGAACCGATGTGGGAAGAAAGGTGGAGAAACTTACTTTGTGACCATGAGCATTGCAATGCTCTACGATATGACGAGTACCATATGCGATTCCCTGGATTGTGGCGAGGTATAGAAGAGCCAACTGCTTTTCGGATGAGTCAAGAGACATTCCGAATATCACTCCTTTCGAATTTGGGTCAGCAACGGGAGATCTGTAACACAGATTTGAATCAATATAGCTCAAAAGGGAAGAAACAGAGCAGCACTCTCTGTTTTAGTCACCTGTTTCCATGAAAGTCCGGAAGGATGTGCATGTCTGAGGTAAGGGCAGATATAAATGGAGAACTCGTATCTTCAGCCATCGTTTTCAAAAGGTTGTTCAGGAGTTCAAACACAGAAACTTCTGCAAGAGATCGAGACAGTGGCAAGTGCAAAACAAACTATAAGACAACTATAGCATCCAATCAAATATTTCACCACGAGAAGTGAAAAGAGGAAGATTTTATACTCTGGGAAGCAGCACGATTTGCAAGACGGGGAGAAGCGACATGATTTTCGATGATGTGATCCAGTAAAGCTCCAGTAGCACTTTGTCCTCCTTCTGTAAGCCAATACTCCGGAACCATTGCTACAATAGTTGTTTGTTTTGGAGAAACAAAAGTGAGATTTCATATATCAAAAAGTAAGAATAGAAACCAAAAGTGTATGTACCTGACCAAAAAGGCCCCCACACGCCAGGAATAAACAGCTTTTCACGGGAAACAGCCATATGACAAGTTGATGTGCCACATACCAAGACCATTCGAGAGCACAAGGTATCCACATCTGACTCTGAAAATGCCAACTCTTAGAGACTTATCTACCACGTTATGCCTGCAATACTATAATAGCAAAGTATACCTTTCGTCAAGGAGTCTGAATCTGATTTACTTTCCATGACACCAACACCACCGGCATGAGCATCAATGAGTGAAGTCCCAACAGGAGTTCCAGCCAACAGACCCAGTTCCTGTGAAATGTAAATAATGAAAACAATAGGATAAAAGGCAAATATGTAACAGAATGAAAATATAAACCTAAGAAGTAAGCATTCTCTAAGACCTGTAGAACAAATAAAGTGCTTGCTCTTGTATCTAAACACCTCTATTTTCTTAATTTTAAGTGGTTGCTCTGTAAAAAACTTACCTTAGCAGCGGTTGCAGTTAGACCGTTACCCAGTGGATGTCCAGGAAAAGCCACACTTCGTCCTAATTAACAGTCGAAATAACATTGTTACAAGGTAAAAGTAGTGGTTTCACAGCTCCTCTAAGAGCCTTTCTTAACAGCTAAAGCAAACAGAACCAAAAATGCATACCGATCTTAGCATGGTGCCCATCTACCAAATCGCCTAAGCCAATTTCTTCCCAGAACTCATCATCCCATCCACACGCTTCCATATCACGAGAAGCCTTCTCACTCATCTGGTGCATGTGTGCATGGCCAAGATAAGTCCACTTACATACTGTGGTGCACAAACTACGTGTATCATCTCCAGTAGCTCTGGGAGGAAACAAAAGGAATCAGGGAGAGCAAAGACAATTATCTCAACAGGGCGATAAGGTTAAAAGAGCGAAAGGCCTGGCGGCACCTGTAGGACAGCCAGTCACTCAAGTCCATCCACTTATACACCATGGACCATGACTCCTTAAGATTTTCTTTCACCCATAGAAGCTGCAAAAGAAGAATCCTTTTTTCCGTCAAGCTCAAACAAGCTGAAAGCAATCACATAATGCATCCTTAAGAAACGTCAACCTACTTTTGGTGGCTCCATTTCTGGAGAAACACCGCCACCACAGTACTGCAAGACTGGAGAATTAAATGAGTTGATTCTCTCTGCCTGCTTTACAGCTCTATGGTCCATCCATACAATAATGTTTCTTCTTGAATCACCACTCCAAGACACTGTAACGGGGGATCCCTCAGCATCGACCGCCACTACAAACAAAAACAACGTTACATTGCTATTGTTAAAGTTTCTCTTCCTTAGCACCAAAAAAGAAACACAAAAGGGTTATAAGCAGATGCTACAAACCGAGAGAGCAGGTGGCAGCAAAGCCAATTCCTTTCACTTCGACTTCCGAAACATTTGCAAGAGAGCAAGCAGATTTCACAGCAGCACAAACTGCATGCCAAATATCGGTTGAAGATTGCTGTTCCAATAAAATTATGAATGTCAAAGTTAAATCTCTAAACAAATAAGTCATGACTTAGAAGCACATGAAATCGATCTCCCTTATCCAAAATAATTACCTCAACACAGTCCCCATCCTTCCAAATCTGTATCGGGCTACTAGCAGATCCTAGCAGCTTCCCATTTTCATCGAACAAACCTGCATCAAGTAATCAACTTAAGCTACAAACCAAATTTGCATTTCCTTAATTTGGAGCGATCGTGGAGCGATTGAAGTAAATTGTTCCGGTGCAAAAGAATCGATTATATAAGACTGATATCAAATTTCATCGCCACTAAATCAACAGGCATCATTCTCAGGAATCTAAGAACACCACAACTTTTTCAAAACTGACGAAATTTTAATTCGGAAAAAGGATTGAAGAGGATTACCGGCACGGGCGCTTCCAGTGCCAACGTCGACACCGAGAAAAAAGGAGCGAGACGGAAATGGATTTAACTCTGCGGTGGTCATCTGAACGGCGACGGCGAAAGCTACGGAGGTGAGCTCACTTTCCTTTATCTAATGTCATATTTTTTTTCATTAATTGTTTTTTTTTTCATTCGTTACGAAAAAAAAAAAAAAATTATGACGTAATTTTTGGATCACATGTTTAAATATTTAATCTTGCTTGATAAATGCATTTTTATGTTCAAAAAATAAGCTACTTAAGAGCACCTCCAATGGAAGGTTCTCTTCTATATTTTGATGAGTTTTCATCTGATTTTGGAAATAATTCAAAACTGAATAAAGAAGAGAGAATCGATTCTCTTGAGGGAGTTTTGAGATTTTGAGAGAGCCGGACACGTGTCAGTGTTCGATTGGAGGGAGTGTTTTAACAAAAGAAAAAAAAAACACTCAATTTTTTTAGTTCTCTCTCTCGTAAAAAAAAAAACTCTCTCTCTCTCTCTCGTTATCGCAACTGCGAAAAAAAAACTGATGAACAAACCTCAGAAACATCGCGATTTCCTGAGATTCCGATGAGTCGACGCCGGAATCGTGGTTTGTGAGACTTACCTGCCGCCGGGATCATCAGCTGGATTCACGGTAAAGACCATCGGCGAATGGAGTCAAAACAAATCGAAGATTGGCGATGGAGAAGAAGGATTCGTTGAAGGATGGTCCAATTTCTTGTTCCAGGTATGAATCTAGCCCGTTTCCCATGTGTATCGTGACTTAGTTCGTTGTATTTTGTGGTCTCGATAGAAATTAGGGTTTGAACAAAATTAGAGTTTTGATTTGTAAATTAGGGTTCTTCATTTTTAGCGACAATAGGGTGATTATTAATCAATTTGGAGGCTTTGTGTTTGTAAATTTTCCATGATTGTTGACGAATTTGTCATAGATTGTTTGATTTAGGGTTCATAGTTTCGGAGAAAAAAATTATAATTTGGTTTTGTCATTTGAGAATTATTTGGGGGCATTGAATAGCTTAGGGAGAGTTCTACAATTCAACTTAGGCTATTTTGGTTTCTGGGTTCTTTTTTATTTTGCACCATGTCTTGTTCCTTGATCGGATTCTGATTTTAACAGATTATGCTTTGCAAGTTAGTTGAGTCTTGAGATCTAATAGAGTAGTTTATTGAAAGAAGAGATAGAATTCCATAAATGGTTGTCTCTGTTTTCATATGATTTTGTCCTATAAATGGTTGTTGTCTTGTAACCAAAATTTTGTGAAAGAAGTGATAAAGTTTTGTGAATACCTTTAGGTCTTGTGGATTATTTGGATTTGTGACATTGTTCTCTTTGTTTTGATTGCTTAGTTCTATTGTGCATCTAGAGACTTTGTGACCCTTGTTCTAATCAAAGACAGTCAATTTTAAATATTCTAGGATTTTTGTTACCAATGTTGAGATGGATCTTTGTGGAGATAGCTTGATGCACCTACAGCTAGTATCCCATTGGCGCTTCAGAGTTTGTTTTACAAGCTTCAGTGTAACGACATTGGCGCTGACAAAGTCGTTTGGTTGGGATACATATGATTCTTTGTTCTCTTTAATGCTTTGTATCACTCACTCTCTTAAACACAAGCACAAAAATAACCTTGCTCTCTCATCCTCTCAAGTCTTTGGTTAGTTTCTTGTTTTATCACAAAGATATAAACGTTTTAGTTAGAGAGAAGAGAGAAAATATTAATTGTCTACATTTTGTTTATTGGATCACAAGATAATTCTTACAAGACACAACACACACATACTTACACTACATCTTTTACTTGCACCTCACATGAACCCATACTTTAAATCATACTTCCATGAATACAAGTACCAATCACCTCCCATGAATCAAAGAAAACATCAATTAAAAATGGAAGCTTAAGATTGATTGAAGATTCTTGTTCCACCAATGACCCGTGTTTAAACCTTTGTGCAATAATTATTGAGTTTTATGAAATAAAATATTTTTTTAAAAACATCAATATTTTTTTAAAAACAAAACTTTTGTTTTTGCACATCTTTTTAAAAATGTTTGAAATAATGTATGTTTAATATTTTCTGAAATGTAATAATTATTAAGTTTTATGAAAAAATATTTTAATTATTTTTTTTTTCTAAGAGAACCTCACTAGAGAACCTACCATTGGACTACAGAATTTTTTTTAAAAAAATAAAAGTTCTCATCTCACATTTTCAAAAAATTTATAATAAAAAACTTGAGAGAGACTCATGGAGAGAGCTCCCCATTGGAGATGCTCTTAGATTGAGATTTATGTATTTGGGTTCTCTGTTTACATAAAATGGATGACAATTAAAATTTAAAATTTTAGTAACGAGAGATGTTAAATAGTGTTATTAATATTATAATATTTATAGTAAAAAAAATTGGTTAGAAATTCATTTGATTATGTGAGTTTTGTGAATAGAAAGAAAAATCAAGATTAATGTTTAGAATTTTATATGATTTCATTATTTACTAAAAAATAGTCTTTAATTAAGGCTATATATGATTCAAGCCACGATAACGATTAACGACATTGGCAACTTAAAAGCCCAAATAAATCGAACGGCCCAATAGACGAACCCATCTCGCAATCTAACCCACGTGGCTTTCCAAATCCAACATGGCGAATTTATACGAATCGTTTTGAATAGTTTTGAGTAATGAATAAATCCAACATGTAAGACGATATCTTTGTAATATTAATTGATCGTTTCAAATTCCCAATTGATTATCTAGAATTTTGATGAAAAGATATTTGGTTTTTTTTTTTTTGGACAAAAGATATTTGGTTTTATTATTTAATCCTAGTTGTTTGATTTTGACAAAATGTTGATACCCTATATCTTAGAAAATGCGTCCAGTACCACGTGACCGTCTTAGTATCATACACATATACCATCTTTCGCTTCATGTGTTCACCATTTTATTTGTATTTGATATACAAGAAAAATAGTAAAATGAAGACAAGACACAATATTTCTAAATGGTGAGGTGCGAGTTAAGTACGGTGAACATATCATTATTATTCCGATTTTATCTACTAATAAGCTTCTCCATAGATGAAATTTGAGAATATTGTTAAATCATCTTTTAATAGATTTAACTCTGCGGTGGATGGATGAGACAGGTCACGTGGGTTGTGGGTAAGAATAGATAATCAAAAACGAAAAATAGGTCATTCGATCTTAATCAAACGGCTAGAGTTTTTCCAGTATTCATTGTCACGAATATTCTCTCATATAACTCTGTTCATCTTTTTTTTTTTATCAAAAATAACTCTGTTCATCAAGCTCCTGATTTCAAAGGCTTAAGCAGCTTTGCTTTCTCTTGAGATTTTTCATCAAGCTCATTATAGGTTAGAATATCATATGATTATGTAGTTTTATAAATAGAAAGAAAAACAAAGATTAATGTTCAGAATTTTATATGATTTCATTATTTACCCTTTTGATATGTTTCAAAGATAATACTAAAAATAGTTTTTATATGATTCTAGCATACCGACACTGACAATTAAAAAACCCAAATAAATAGAATGGCCCAAAAATATGATTTCATTATTTACCTTTTTGATATGTTTCAAAGATAATACTAAAAATAGTTTTTATATGATTCTAGCATAATAGTTTTTATATGTTTCAAACTTTCTTTATTCAATGTAGAGTTGAGACTTTCCGCTAGGGCTCATAATTGCGATGATTTATTGTTATGCAGATTTGATTTAGGCAAGCTCGTAATTTGAAACAAGTTAGAAGGATAAGTTCCTTGAATCCTGATTCGTTTCACTATTATTGCGGCATTGGATACGACAATGTATCACAACTATGTACATTGAGTCGTGGGTCACAAGCAGGATCAAGAATGGTGGTGTTATGTCATGTAACAAACTCTTTAATGTGACGAGATCTAATCTCCCGGTATAATGGCATGCCATTACTTCCAATCCTGATCTTGATCATCCGATCTTGATCTTGATCTTGATCTTGATCATCAAATATAGGGTCATTGTATATATGTTGTGAAGAATTAGAAGATGAAATGTATGTTTGTATCAACGTACACATTATTGGAGATGAAATGTATGTTTGTATTATGGCTAACCTTTTTTCTTTTTGGTATGTGCCTAAGCTCTTACCTGTTTCACTTCATACTATGAATGAGGAAATTCATCAACTCCGTCCATCTTAGCTCGGCGATATTAATGGTTCGATTATTTCAAATTTAAATATTTAAATCTCTGCTTCTTTCTTAATAATTAATACATTATTATGTTAGACTTAACAAAAAAATTACAACATATTTTTTATTAAATAAGTTTTGGTTACAAACTCAAAAGGTATTTTGATTATAAAAAAAAAAATAACTTAGAAAATCAACACAAACTGAAATTTTAACGAAATTAAAAATCTTCCATTGATATAAACCAAATTTTTTTTTAGGATACTTCAATGCATATGTTTATATGTTACTGACTTATTTTCACGGATAGAAAAATTAAAGAACAAAGTTCGAAGTCGAACCACTTTCTTTAGGCGGTGCGCTCGAAAGTCGAACCCGTGTTGACATATCAAAACATTGGGACCATTCAATTTTATACAAATGTCCAAACATTATTTCGGTTTGAACCATAAACAAATTAGAAAATTCATTTTTTTATTGGATTCACTTGGCAACAGCCAACAACGAATCAAATCATCATCTAATACATAGTTATATTAGAAGCTGTGAATGTGCCTCCAACTAGACAAAAGCACATGCACCATAAATGATCAAACCCATGAAACTTCCATCTCTCTCTTTTTCCCCTATATAAACTAAGGTCACTTGCCTCAATATTCCATCAACAATATACATCTGATCAAAACTCCTAGAGAGATCTAATAAAATGAAGTCTTTTGCGTTCTTGATTCTCTTTCTCTTTGCAGCACAATCTATGAGCGTCTATGCAGGCAGCTTTCACAAAGACGTTAAAATACATTGGGGTGATGGTCGAGGAAAGATTCACGATAATGAAGGAAAACTTCTTTCTCTCTCGCTTGACAAATCTTCTGGTTCAGGTTTCCAATCTAATCAAGAGTTTCTTTATGGCAAAGCCGAGGTTCAAATGAAACTTGTCCCTGGTAACTCTGCTGGAACCGTCACAACATTCTATGTAAGTAAAATGTAACATTCTTGTCATGTTTTGCTATTTCACAAAAAGTTTGTATATTGAAACCACTTGCTTATTAGATGTTCTAATTTGTGTAGCTTAAATCTCCGGGAACTACATGGGATGAGATTGATTTCGAGTTCTTGGGGAACATAAGTGGTCATCCATATACTCTCCACACTAATGTTTACACAAAAGGCTCAGGAGACAAAGAACAACAGTTTCATCTATGGTTTGACCCAACCGCTAACTTCCACACTTACTGCATCACATGGAATCCTCAAAGGATTATGTAAGTGTATTCTTTAATCAAAACTCCTTCCCTTGTACATATATAATACTTATGTATGAGGATATAAACTCATGAACCAAGATTTTTTTTTTTTCTCTCTAGTTTTACTGTTGATGGGATTCCAATTAGAGAGTTCATGAATGCCGAGTCACGTGGAGTCCCATTCCCAACGAAGCAACCAATGAGGCTCTATGCGAGTCTCTGGGAAGCTGAGCATTGGGCTACAAGGGGAGGATTAGAGAAAACAGATTGGTCAAAAGCTCCTTTCACCGCTTTCTACAGAAACTACAATGTTGAAGGATGTGTTTGGGCTAATGGAAAATCAGCTTGTCCCGCAAATTCTCAATGGTTCACTCAAAAACTCGATTCGAATGGCCAGAAAAGAATGAAAGGGGTACAAAGTAAATACATGGTTTACAACTATTGCGCCGATAAAAAGAGGTTTCCTCGAGGTGTTCCTCCAGAGTGCAGCTAAATTATTGATTCTTTGATTCGTGAATAAGTTACTTGGCATTGTCTTTGTAACTCAATGGTTCTTCTTTTCTATTATTTTTCATTGATTTGTTGCTCATATAAATCTGGTGTTTGTGGAAGATTTTTAAAGCAATAATAAATAATGAGATTTTCTTTTAAAAACTTCATTGGCTTCACTTAAAAGTTAAAACTCGTAAAACTTTGAAAACAGTTCGGTACTTGATGGATAATAAGCTTACCAGATTGGTGTAATCATACACGAACGGCCCAAATTTCAACATACATTTATGTTTGAGGTCAGTTTCAAACTCAGTCGTGGAAGCTCAGTAGGAAATAGGTATTCATTCTTTATTTTAATGTTAAAGCCAAAAAAATCAGCGTGAATGGAGGCGAGAGACGGTGCGATATTTTAGTTGTGGTGGATGTCCATGTCCCACCATATCTTCTTCATTTGGCTTAATGCATGTAACACATATATTTATTTAATAAAATTCTAAAATATAAAATTCAATATATTAATTTGAATTTGTTCTCCATAGAGGTTGGTATCTTATTTTGTGTGTTAATGTGCGGAGATTTAGTTGATTTATCAAAAAAACTTTGTAAACTATTTATATAGTTTTATTGATCAATTATCAACCCAATAGTTTTCGTAAAAATTATTGTTTCTGTAATTTTGAAGTGTGTACAAGGTTTAGTTAAATATTACGACTATTTTGCTCTTTTGGAACGAACGCTAACTATACGAGTCGTCGTAAAATAATCCTATGCGGCGGAGAGGGTTTGCGCTCAAGTCAAAAGTCAAAAGCCGTGTTGACAAATGACCTCAACGCAGGACCAGCATGTGATATATACAAATTAAATGTCCATATACATCTGTTTTATAACAATAAACGAGTAATGGAAACTAGACATTGAAAGACATATATAAATGATTTTTGTTTTTACCTTTTTTTTCTTTATTTTTCTTAAATTTCAACTTTATTCATCGATACCTTTTGAAAATGCCATAATTTGAAATTACAATGATAAGCTTACTATACACTTCAACATTACTTTTTGTCGGACAGTTCAAATTTCAACATTCACTTTACTTTTTTGTCAAAAGGAATTTTCTTGGTCTAGATATGTTTGTTATGTTTAAGGTTTGTTTCAAGATAATTTTAAGAATGGCTTGTTTCATTTCAAAATAAAAAATGTTTTGTACAGGGAGATCGATTAAAACTAAAACAAAATTGACGAGATTATCAGCCAAAAATAAGATTCAATTATGGAACTAAAGTAGATATTTGTCAATACCTAAGTTTTAGGATTATCACTAGATATATTATTGCCATTATATTGGTGTTTATCTTAGTTTAGAAAATTTAGTTTACTTAAATTAAATCAATATCATAAATTTGTTTATTAGGAAAAAAAATGAATCCTTTCTAACAAAATATTTAACATCGTGTTTTGAGATATCACTATCACCTGTATATAAATTCTTGAATTTGTTAAACTACTTCAATTCAATTTAGACAAAAGAAAAGTAGACATATTAAAATACAATTATCTGTCATTCGAACCCTCTATGCGGTGGAGAGGGTTTGCGCTCAGGTCAAAAGTCAAAGCAGTGTTGATAATGATCTTAACGCGGGACCAGCATGTGATATACGAATGTCTATATACATTATTTTCTCTGTTTTGTAACAATAAACGAGTAATGAAATTATATTTTATTAATTTCAATTTGTAACAACCAACAAGAGGTCGAATGAGCCAACTAGAATACAGCCCACGATCAATAATCAAACCCATGAAACTTCCTTCTCTCTTTCCTTTGCCATTTCCAAACACTATATAAACTCATGTCACTTAACTCAATTTTTCATCGACAATACATTTGAGATATCAATACTCCTCCACAAATCTACCAAAATGAAGCTTTCTTGTGGTACAAGTTTTGCGTTCTTGATTTTGTTTCTTTTTGCGGCACAATCTGTGCATGTCTATGCGGGTAGCTTCCACAAAGACGTTCAGATACATTGGGGTGATGGCCGCGGAAAGATTCGCGATAGAGATGGAAAGCTTCTTTCTCTCTCTCTCGACAAATCCTCTGGATCCGGTTTTCAGTCTAACCAGGAGTTTCTCTATGGCAAAGCTGAGGTTCAAATGAAACTTGTCTCTGGTAACTCAGCTGGAACAGTGACAACATTCTATGTAAGTCACATACAATTTCAAAGCATGTTTTTTATCAATCATATTTTACTAGTCCCTAGATTATTGAATATGTTGGTGTTTATGATGACTTTGCGTAGCTTAAATCTCCGGGAACTACGTGGGATGAGATTGATTTCGAGTTCTTGGGAAACCTAAGTGGTCATCCATATACTCTCCATACTAATGTTTACACAAAAGGCTCTGGAGATAAAGAACAACAATTTCATCTATGGTTCGACCCAACCGTTAACTTTCACACTTATTGCATCACATGGAATCCCCAAAGGATTATGTAAGTGCATGCAACCTTTGATCCCTTGTAAATAATCTTATAAGTTTTGAGGCTGTGAGCTCATGAACTAACATTCTCTATTCTTTGTTTTCTCCTTCAGTTTTACAGTTGATGGAATTCCCATTAGAGAGTTCAAGAATTCCGAGTCAATTGGAGTTCCGTTCCCAACGAAGCAACCAATGAGGCTCTACGCGAGTCTATGGGAAGCCGAGCATTGGGCTACAAGGGGAGGATTAGAGAAAACAGATTGGTCAAAGGCTCCTTTTACCGCTTTCTACAGAAACTACAATGTTGATGGATGTGTATGGGCTAATGGAAAATCATCTTGTCCCACGAATTCTCCATGGTTCACTCAACAACTCGATTCAAACGGCCAGACAAGAATGAAAGGAGTACAGAGTAAGTACATGGTCTACAACTACTGCACCGATAAAAATAGGTTTCCTCGAGGTGTTCCTGCAGAGTGCAGTTAAATTGTTGATTCTTTGATTCGTGAATAAGTTACATAGCATTCATTGCCTTTGTAACTCAGATGAGTTTTTTTATCTATTTCTATCATTCATTTGTTGCTTATATATATGGTGTTTGTGTAAGATGTTCTTAAGAAGTAATAAAAATCATTATGGAAAAAAGCTTTTACTTGTAAACTTAATTGGTTTCACTAGCTTGTAAAAAAATGAAACACCAAAGAGACGTGGTTCATTAATTCTACTACAAGAATGCTTGGGAAGAACATAAATCATAGGTTTACTGATATGAAGAAGAATTGATCTATCTGATATGAACACTGTAGTTTTTATGTCTTTGCACTAATTTATTACTTTTTTAGTAAAATATTTTCGATTATAGCTAAATAACAGATACATTGTTCTGATCACTAACACTTTCTCTTCAAGAACACACAAGAATATCCTGACAAAACTCTTTACAACCAAAGTATGGAATCCCAAAATATAACCCCTACTCTGGAAGCCGTGATCACCTCTTCTTCGAGAGTAGCTATATGCGAACCATCTAGGAATTTATATCGCCTCCAAATTTGATCTCCTCAGAATTGATGTAACATGGAACCAACCAATTACTGAGTGATCTTCTTTTCTTCGTTGGGACTAAACCACACCAAACACTTCTGCTTCTGGTCTTGGCAAACAATCATTTTCGAAGTTTGGCGAGAGGGGAATGAGAGACTATATCGCCATATTTACATATTTGTGGACACAATTGACACAACAATCAGAATTCAGGCCTCTTCCCTATAATACCATCACCCAAAAATCTTTTCCGGCCTACAAAGATGGTTCTCTCCTTGCAGAATGGACCGTTTGGGCCCATAAAGGTTGGATTTTCTTGTTGGGGCTTTATTAATCAGTTATCTAGGGTGTTGTTTTTGTAAACATTGATGATAAGAAAACAACAAATGTTTGTACAACCACGGTAAATAAAATCTTGTGAAAACCCATTTGACAAAGAATAATCGTGCATTCTTGAATTCTAAGAAAAATAAAAAATATAAACGAGTTAAGTACTAGTTTTATTATTTATTATTCATGCTTAGTTTTAATTGAAATTGCAGCATGTGTTTTTTTTTTAAGTATTATTATTGTGTTTGAAAGTGCTGGTCCTGATAATAAGAGTAATCCATATATTGACCTAAAAGTCAATGCTCATCTCTACTTCAAATGTCTTCTAGGGCAGGTTCTTCTCGGACTTGCCAATTGGCCATGATAAAAACAAAGTGAAAACTGACTACTTTATAAAATGTACAAAATGACTTGTTACTCAAAAGTGGGTTTCAAAAAGTTCATTTTAGCTATAATTTTTGGATATGTGGTTATATGCGATTGGAAGAGGGGTATGATTGATGCACAAATAAAGTAAATCCATTGTTAGATATAATGCTATAAATAAACCATGATCATCGTCAAATCATCATGCAATAAATTTATAATCTTCGTGTTAGCAGACTATTAGATAATAAAAAAAAAATTAAAAACTAAGCATCACTACGATGCCACCGCAAACATTTTAAGGTAAAGTTTTGATTAATTTACAAGATAGTACAGAAAACAAGTGGCCGACGTGAAGTCGTTATATAAACAAGTGGCTAATGATAATATTAATATTTAATTAGTGATGATTAGAGTTCAGACTTCAGAGAAGTGTTCATAGTAACATCCTTAATATATTATTATTGGCCATAACAAAGTTTGAAACAGACAAGGGACCTAAAGAACAAACCAAAATAATTGATGCACCAGTTACTAATTACGCTTATCCATTGAGATATATGTTACTTAATGAAAATGCCATTCAGCTAATTATTTTAGTAAAAATAACAAACAAAAATATTTGGTTAGGCACAATTTGTTCTGTAACAAATTTCTATGAATAGTTTATTTTCGAAATAATTGTGTGGTTGTGTGGTGAGACACTACAACTCTTTTAAAATTTGACATGCATTGACGAATCCATCGTCATCAGTCTCATCTTCCGTGATACTTGACTAATAGAGAACTTTCAAAGAAATATAACTCTGAAATATCAAACTGTTACTATAAGATTTTGAAAACATTAAATAGTTTAATATGCTTTTTTATTTTGGTAATAAACGTTTTATAACATATGATTTAGATTTGACCGTCTATAACTTTAAATCTCTCGAACATATCCGAAACACACAAAAGTTTGTATTTTATTACCCAAAAAAAAATGTATATCCATCGATTAATCACAAATCCTCCAAACCACTGGCCTATTTTAAACCTTCAATTGATGGTTTAGTATTGAAATTTGAATTGGTGATAACGTACTTTAAAAAATCAGGCCAAAAGATATGGTTACTCTGAAAATTTGAATTACATGAATTCAATAAGCACTATAGCTTGAAAAATAAAGATAATCCAATAACATTTATTAATCCCGGAATTGACAAGACCAGACTTAGTTGTGAGATATGGGTTCGTTAAAATGAAATACTATATTGTTTTGAGTTAATATTGAGATTAGGCCTTTGATTAAGTATTGTTGATGAGCCATTACACTAATAAAATTAATTTCTAAATGATACAG
This sequence comes from Arabidopsis lyrata subsp. lyrata, assembly GCF_000004255.2. Lineage (NCBI taxonomy): Eukaryota > Viridiplantae > Streptophyta > Magnoliopsida > Brassicales > Brassicaceae > Arabidopsis > Arabidopsis lyrata. Next base: position 4,823,526 of record NW_003302549.1, read on the forward strand.
CTGTAAAGTAGTGGGACCAGGTTGACGTTTGGTTAGGCGGTCCAAATCCAAATTTCCGTGTCAAGAAATTTCAGCCAATGAATCATATTCATATGATATGACTTCTAGTAATAGTGTTTGCTTTAATTACGTAGCTTATCCCATCTCATGGTCCATACTCCATACTACTATTACTTACTCAAAACTCAAACACTATATACTATTTAAACCCAAACTATCTTTTGTACTTACCTCAAGTTATGTCAGTGTAAAAATAAAATTAACTTAAGTTAGAAGAATGATGTCATTATATTAGTGGAGTTCATGAGCTGATTCATGCTCTCTACTACAAAGGGTAGTTCTTTTATGTGATTAGTCTGACATTCTATGTAATGGTTTATCATTTGTGCTACCGATTTTTTAAAAAAATTCAATAATTTTATCATTCTTATATATAGTACTCTCATCGAACTAGCTTTAACTAAGTTACTCAAACGTGTTAGTATGGAAAGATTACATTTGTCGATATTCTGTAGTTTTATGATATTGTTTGGCAATGATGTGAAAACTCAGTTGATTTTTTGAAAAAATTTAGACCATTTATTTGTTATTACAACTTTTTGATTGGCATGAAAACAGGAGACAAAAATAGCAAAAAATTGGAAATATCAAACATTGCTTGTTCCTTTATATGAACAAAGGGGATGAAAATAGCTTTGGTGCTTGAAAAAAATACCTTTGAGTTTGGACCACTCATATTCATTAGTCATTTACTCATTTCCAATAAATATCAGTAGTTGTCCTCATAGACAAACATTAAATTTCTTTTATTTGTGTTTTCCTCAGATTAAATTCTAGCTTAAGTACTCTGGACAGCTGTTTTAATTTGTCAAATGTGTATACCAATCAAATTAAATTTCTGAATTTGATCAACAAATGAAAACCACTCTAATCACAACCACTACTGCGTGCATGCATACAATATAGTATCAATAGTAGAAATTTCTAGAAAATGAATTATTTTACCTTATTGGTTTTTAAGATTAAACAGTATATCTACATGTATGTCTCAGTCGTTCTATTTTTTTGAAAAACATACAAGTATTACGTGTATAATTCAGCTTTACTTTGCACACAAAAAAAAAAAAAAAAATCAGCTTTACTTTGGTTCATATTCTTTCTTATACAAAAGTTTACATCAATAATTATACTATCATTTAGTAGGATTAGAAAGAAAACAAATAATGTAGACCTACAGGTATGGTTGCACACTTGCACATATTGATTATAGTTTTGTATTTTGCAATGAAACATCTTAATTGACACTCCCATCATTAATTAGTGACCAACCAAAAGAAATTGACCTTTTGATTTAGAAGAAAGAGAAAGAAAGCGTGTGTATGGTGGTACTTGCTTGCAACTTTGCTAACGCAATCAAATCTTTTAACCCATACACTAAACTCATACTTTTCTTCGTTGCTTCTTATCTCAATTCACATAACAATATGGAGTACAATATTATTTTAATCACATCATAGATTCATGATAATATTGCCAAACAAAATTTAAGCTTAAAAATATGTTAAAATGTCCAAAGAAAAGCTCGACGTGAGTCAAAGCAAGTTGTTGTTATTCCAAAACCATGGTCCAGCTACGACCCAATAATAGGATACAAACTTGAAAAGTTATCAAAAAAATTCATGAAAAAAAAAAGATATTTACAAGACATATTCTCTTCAAATTTCAACTAAATTCGAGAATTTGAAGTCGAACAATTCCACACGTAATATACCTCTAGACCACTTATTTCTTCTCTCCCTCCCTATAGGCCTCGCCGTAGTGATCTAAGCTGTATGAAAACATTTGAAATTTCGAGATTCGTGTAAAAAAATTAAAAAATAAGAAAGCATGCAACCAATTATATACCAAACCATATTAGTATTAATTTTTGTCAATATTAAATCCAAACACACCAAGAAAAATACTATATAGCATTTACTAATATAAGAGTCTTAATTATATATATATATATATATAGTATTTGCTCAAACACTGTGTATATATAATTATAGAGATTTCTTTGTTTACGTCAATTTTTTTTGGTCTGCATCAATTTTGATATTTTAGTCGGTCATCAGTATCTTCCAAACAATCATTTTACTTTTCTTATGATAAAAATTAGGCATGGGTATATGGGTAACCCGTTCGGGTTCGGATAAAACCCGTTCGGGTTCGGGTTGAATGGGTAATGAATTTATGGCCCATTCGGGTATTTCTAAAGATTTGGTTCCGGTCCGGTTCGGGTATCGTCGGATTGGGTCGGTTTGGGTAATAAGCATGAGAACCGAAAAAAACTCGAAAAATTTGGGTCTTCATTGGGTTCGGGTCTAAATGGGTAAATTACCTATAAACCCGAAATATGACTCCAATACCCGAAGTTTTAAATCATTGTACATGCTCAAATGATCAAATAAAGAGAACAAAACATCAAACATGACATCTAAAGACTAAATCCAATCCAAAATCACAAAGATGACTACTTAAGTCTTAAGTGTTAAGAGTAAATCCAATCCAAAATCACATGACATCGGAATGTTCGGTGACGGTAAGGTCGCCGAGAGTGTCGCGACGAGGGTTTCTAGTTTCGATAATGAGACTCAAAAGGGGATTTTAAGCAGAGATTATCGAGGGAATACGTATTCTAGAAGGAAATTAGGAAACTCAATCGTCAAAACTCAAAAGCTAGGGCTATATGACTATATAACTATATATCTATATACATATATAAACACATGTCTAAAAGCTTTGGGTTTATGGGTACCCTAAATGGGTAACGGGTATTCCCCGACCCAAACCGATACCCACAGGTAGACCAAAACTCTAATGAGGTAATTTCCTAATACCCTAACCCGTCCCTACCCGGTTTTTTCGGTCCGAGTATCGGTTCGGGTATCGGGTCCGGTTTTTTTGCACAGGCCTATTAAAAATCATAAAATGCGGAATTTCATCCCCAAATAAAAAATAAAATTCGGATTTAAAAGAGCCAAAACAACATATTTCTAACAAATAATATGCTCATGTTTATATTTACTAAGTATAACATTAATAAAAAATTAAGGATAGTAAATATAATCTGCTTACCAAATGATGGAGATACTCAAGACTCCAGCTGTAATACATCTTGCATGCAATGTCTTGATATTAGCCTCCTTTTGTTCACCCACTCTCTTCTCTTCTTCTTCTCATTTATTTATGTTAATTCTCTTCCACTATATATACCTCTCTCCCTTCTTCTCTCTTCCTCACATTCCTCACCAAACCCCCTCAAAACACACCCACACGTACGCGCACACTCAAAGACAATGTCTCCTTTCAAAATATTCTTCTTCACGGCTCTTCTCGTGGCGGCGTTTTCGTTCTCCGCCGCTGATTTCAATACTGACGTCAACGTAGCTTGGGGAAATGGCCGTGGTAAGATACTCAACAACGGCCAGCTTCTTACTCTTTCTTTAGACAAATCCTCTGGTTCTGGTTTTCAGTCCAAAACAGAGTATTTGTTTGGAAAGATTGATATGCAGATTAAGCTTGTTCCTGGTAACTCAGCAGGAACAGTCACAACTTTTTACGTAAGTTTCACTTTCTCTAGGAGTTTTAAGTGATTTTGGATTTGGTTTTGAAAGAGTTTAACATAATATTTATGTGTATTTGCAGCTAAAATCTGAAGGATCGACTTGGGATGAGATTGATTTTGAGTTCTTGGGTAATATGAGTGGAGATCCTTATACTTTACACACTAATGTTTACACTCAAGGCAAAGGTGATAAAGAGCAACAATTCTATCTCTGGTTCGACCCAACCGCAAATTTCCACACTTACTCAATCCTCTGGAACCCTCAAAGAATCATGTAAAGTCCAAAATATCACCTTTCTTGCTATACAAGTAAACAAACCCTAATTAGGTTTTCTATTTTTATTATCAGATTGACCGTCGATGACACACCGATTAGAGAGTTTAAAAACCATGAGTCTATCGGTGTCTTGTTTCCAAAGAACAAGCCGATGAGGATGTACGCAAGTTTATGGAACGCAGACGATTGGGCAACTAGAGGCGGTCTTGTTAAAACGGATTGGTCTAAAGCTCCATTCATGGCTTCTTACAGAAACATTAAGATCGACTCGAAACCAAACTCCAACTGGTACACTCAAGAAATGGATTCAACAAGCCAAGCTAGACTCAGATGGGTTCAGAAGAATTACATGATCTACAATTATTGTACTGACCATAAGAGGTTTCCACAGGGAGCCCCTAAGGAATGCACAACAAGCTCATAGAATCTTTATTTATTTATCTACCTTCCTCTCTTTCTTCTATGTGAAATTTGTGAATGCTCTGTTTCTTGCTTGTCTATTATGTCTGAGAATTTCTTTTTCTTAATATGGTTTTTGATTCTTTTCATTGTATATCTTTGTCTAATAAAGGAAACGATGTGTCTTTACTCTTATAGATATGTATAAAAAGATGTCCCAGTTTTATTTGTAAAAAAAAAATATGTTTATGATAATGATAGTTCTTTCTTCTTCTTTTTTTTCCATACAAAAAATGATAGTTTAATTTGCTTTTTTTTTTGTAATTAAATAATTAATTTACTTACATTGTAGTAAGAAATATGAGAAACGTGTTAAATGCATATTATTTAAATCCAATTATTGAAAAAGGTCAAAATATCAAATTTTATTAATTAAAGAGTGTATCAGAAACTTACATAATATCAAACGACGTCGTTGAAATTCGACGGTGTCGTTTAAGGTAAGAACACTAGCTCACACGTTTATTTCAATATTATTTTTTCTCTCTCTTTTTAGTAATTTCGACTTTCTTCTTCATCAGATCTGAATCTAATTTCGCCCAAATCAAAGCTTTTGACCTAAATCGTTTCCCGGGAAAAATCAACAAACCGTCACCGGAATCTCCAATTTCTCTCCGGTGAAGAAAAATGTCGCACAACGATACGATTCCGCTTTATCAATCATCTCAATCAGACATCGACGAGATTGAGAATATGATGAACGATAGTTTCCAATCAGGTCCTGGAACCGTCCTTCCTGCTCGACCACCGAGTCCGATCCGTCCGTCAATTCCCGTTTCATCCTCACCGTTCGTTCAATCTAATCTTCCACCGCTACCACCGTCGTCTTCTTCCTCTCAGAAGGTGATGCCTGTTCCAGCTCCCCCGCCGCTTCCGTCGGTAGGTAACTCCAACAGCTCCGAAGGTAACAAGAGTATTGGAGGGAGTGGATTCGGATCTCCGCCAAATACATTGACGGAGCCTGTATGGGATACTGTGAAGCGCGATCTGTCACGGATCGTGAGTAATTTGAAGCTTGTGGTGTTTCCGAATCCGTATAGGGAAGATCCTGGGAAAGCACTTAGGGATTGGGATCTATGGGGACCGTTTTTCTTCATTGTGTTCTTGGGGCTTACTCTTTCGTGGTCTGCTTCTGTTAAGAAGGTAAGATCTTCATTTCAGCTTTGTTCATTGGAAGTTGGAACCTTTATGGATGCAGGACTCTGTACATTGGCTATGCGATTGTGTGATCAATTTATGAACTTGGAATCTTAGCTTTAGCTAGTTCTATTAAAATGTGATTCGAGTATTCCTTATCTTCGGAATGTCCATGTACTCGGAATGATGTTTTTAGATGTACACTCATTGGTGACATATTGGCTAGATTGAGAGTTCCTCTAGAATGTTGGTTCTAGTAGCATTGCTCTTAATTTGATTCTTAGCCTTAGGCAGCCATTGTTACTACTTCCACAGAAGTCGGATTTTGACTTGTAGAGTTGATTCGATGAGCAACAATTAACTCATTTGGTGCTTTCTTTCTATTCATTCCTCCTTGTGTTACATATAGAGCATTTGATGTGTAAGATCTGATAGACAATTTATGATATTAGACACTTTCATCTTGAACTGATGTAGCCACAGCTTTTCTAACCGTAATGGATGATGGCATGACTGGTTGGTCTTTTGATTTATATATTAGGATTTGCCAACATGTTTAATAGGAAACTGTGAATATCAAAGGGCAAAATGAGACCTTTCCGTTTTGCTGTGTTGGAATGCACTTGAAGTATAGATCATGTATCTGATAAGGAACGAAGTGGTTCTGTTGTGTGTTCTGTTTTGACGTCGTTGAAACATATTGTTATGGAATACCTTACATCCTTGTTTTTATTTCCAACTAAAACCTGCTTTTCCCAGCATATATAACCCGAGTTATCTAGGTTTTGAATCCCTGAAGTAAAAAGGCACTAGATTCTTACATATCTGCTAGAATAATTTGGCTATTACCAATTACCCTTTGGTCTCTCATTCGTTTTCTCTGTGATTTCCAGTCTGAAGTATTTGCCGTGGCATTTGCACTACTTGCAGCTGGGGCAGTTATCCTCACACTAAATGTGCTGCTTCTGGTAAGCACACATTTGATTCATGTATTGGTTACAAGCCACATACTTTACACTTTTGTGTTACAAGTTTTGATTTAAACATCCCATTTGTTTTGTTTTGTCGTGAAAATGCAAATTTCAGGGAGGACATATAATATTTTTCCAAAGCCTAAGCCTTCTAGGTTACTGTCTATTTCCACTGGACGTTGGAGCAGTGATCTGCATGTTGAAGGACAATGTGATACTCAAAATGATCGTTGTGTCTGTGACTCTTGCCTGGAGCTCTTGGGCTGCTTATCCTTTCATGAGTGCTGCAGTGAACCCGAGAAGAAAAGCTCTAGCACTTTACCCTGTTTTCCTCATGTATGTCTCTGTTGGCTTCTTGATCATTGCCATTGATTGATTCTATCTGGAAAAATGGGAAATCAGAGATAGTTTCTCTGATTCAGTTTGGGAAATCATTTGGTACAGAGTAGATAGAGAATTCTCCAGCCGTGAACTATTCTGAGTTCTAAAGATCATATGTATAATATGTTCTTCGACGCTTTTTTGTTAAACTCTGGTCGACTTTACTCTATGGTTTTGCTTTATGTGTATGAAACTTACGGTTCTTTTTGGAAACGTATACAGTATATAATATTAAAACCTTGATGATCGTAGCTTTAATTTGTCCAGTACTTAAGTATTTTTTTTGGTTTTCTTCTATGTATTATTTGTTCTTGTATTTGCATTACCAACACACAATAACGCTACTCTTGAGTAATTTATAGCGAAATTTGCAGAAATAGCCATTACATACTATAATCTTATCATTATAGGGATTTTTACCAATCAATTAGTTTATGTGAAAAATATATACAATAAGCATTTCCATTATTATCCAACTAAAAGTCTAATCCGAGTTTTTTTTTTTTTGTAATTGTTGTTTTAATTTGGTCATGCAATATATACTAATGACCAAAAATATCAATATCGAGAAGCTCAAGCCAAAAGAATCTACCAAATAAACCTTTAACAAAAAGAAGATCAAATCTTACAAAAAGGAGATTCGAATTTGGGTGTTTACAAAGTCAATCTGTGGGATTTGTTTCTTTTGTTTCGTGGATTTGTTTTCAAGTTTCGAAGAAAATTAAGCTAAAACCAAGTAAATAAAATTTCAATGAATAAAAAAAAATCCAATTTTTTTATGTGATTGCTAATTAAACTAAGGAACGAATTAAAATCTGGACGAAATCTTATTCTCTTCTGTTGCATTTAATTTTAGAGATTATAGCTTCTGTATCACACAACCCTCAATTATTTAATAACTTTTGTCTTTTCAAGTTGTTAAATTTTGTTTGGTAGTAGTAAGTAAGTAATTTTTGGGGGACGAGTGTGGCAGAGAGTGGGGTGTGGCTCTCGAAGTGATAATGTAAGAAGAAGACAGAGCTTGCTTGTGTACTACGTCATCTCATTATTACTCTTTTTAGTTTATTTTTACCACTTCAGGTGAAATGTGACTATTCTCTCAAACACACCAATTGTAATAATAAATAATTTCCTTATAATACCCAAAAGAAAGTTACGTCAAAGGCCAAGGATCATCATTTTCATCAATTTTGAATGAATAACATAACAAAACAAAAGAAGAAGAAGAGAATAGATTGTCTTGTTAATAGTGAAGTGAATGATTCTTTTTTATTTTTTGAAAACTGAAATAGAAAATGCCAAAGAGAGTCAGTTTCAGAAGGTACCATCATTACAAACCCTAATACTATAAAATGCCAATTGTGTACTTGAGGAGGCTTTTGTAAAATAACATAATAATATAGCCTTACAACTTTTGACATTTAATATTGGTTATTTATTGTTGGCTCTTTTGGGTTTAGCTCGGAACCAGAGGATACAAAACTCCAAGACCAGAATCATCAACGGATCTCTGCACAGAATCTTTGGTCCAAAATTTTCCCCCACAATATCAAGTTATCAACCAATGGTTTTTTAGATACCTAATTGTTTTCTATTCGTACATAATTTTCAAATTTTTCATTTTAGAAGTTCTTGTTAGACTATATCCTATTAGGCATGGAAATGAATTTCAAAACATTATAATTGGTTCTGTGGATCAATATGAACCAATTTGAGTTAATTCAACCTATCATAACTTAAGTTTGTTCTACACATTTTTCACAGTAACTTCGAAAAGTTCTTTTTAATTAAGTAGACAAATGATACATTAAAGGTTCTGGGTGTTGGGAGATTCCACAGTTCTGCAAAAGTGACTCTAGTAACTTGGGCCTTATCTACTGTCATTGTCATTGTGTGTCATCTCCTTTTACATATCTCACCAATTTCCCCCTATTTAAAACATCTGAAAAACGTCAAATATTTATTTATTCTGTCGGCAAAATGAAACATCAATTATTTGTTTTCCATTCTCATAATACGATTGACAACATATAGGAGATGATTTTGCTCAACCTTGATAATATATATGATTAAGAATTTGAGACTAGTTAGATCGAAATTAAGTCTATAAGGCTCATCTTAGATGAGCAAGTTTCAGCTTGCAACTAGATAGTTTCTACAGTTCAAGGTCTTTTTATTACCATCTATCAATTTTCAAAAAGAAATGTTATATGAAAGCAATTCAATCTTTATCCCAATTAGTCTCGGAGTTCAACGGATATATTATTATCTTTAAAAGTGTTTTGAACTAATTTGGGGTTTGTGATGAGGTTATTAATGTTGGAATTAGATGGAGATGTGAAAGAAAGCTTAGAGAGTTTTGAGTATTATGGTGATAGATGTTGATATGCAAATGTAGACAAACAATGGTGTCCCACACTCCCACTTAAATTCGAGTGTCGTCAAAGAATAAAATCACAAAGTCCCAACAAAACAACACAAACCCAACTGTAAGTCACATTCACAAACCCTAAACTAGACCCTCATGCTACCTTTTGCTTTTACTAGTTTACTTATCAATTTTCTAAAGAAACTACAACTCCGTCAGTTCTTAGAAGATTGATTTTCTAGAGATTTCACATTTTTTAAAAAACAATCATTGTTTAATTATTTACTATTATTAAATATTTTTTAATAAACTATGAACCAATAGTAATCTGAAACAATTAATCATTACGTCTTGAAATCTACGATTTATTAAAATCAATTAATTAAAAAAATATAGAAAATCAATCTTTGTAGAACAAACTCAAAACATTAGAACATCAAACTTCAAGAAACAGAAGGAGTACATTACAAATTTACAAAGATCATTATCCTTTGCAGTAATCTTAAATATGACAAAACATTCTTCTAAATTCTATATGAGTGAGTGCCAATAATACCGTGGATGACCGGACCATAATTTAAAATTTGCATCATTACCTAGAGATCATTATGTTTAGTATTATACTTTGAGCTGAGGTTAGGGTTTTTGCTAGTATGTTAAATGTAAAATTTTGCGTTTAGAATTAAAATACTATTGGGGTTTAAAATATTTTTTTAAAATCAAATATTAATCGTAAATTGTAAAATCAAATACGAAACAAAATTGTTTTTGACGTTTGTAATTTGCTTAAGATCTATGGAAAAGATGAAATTAATTTGATGCTAGTATTTTCATATTAAGAAATGGTACTTGCAAAAACTCGTTTTAGTGATCAAGTTTTCAGTACTGAGTACTGACCAAGAGAAACCACAAGTAGACACAAAAGTCATTTTTAGAGCACCCTTTGAACACTAGAAGTAGAACCAATCAATAAAACAAAACCACTTACTACATTGAACCAATCCAGCTAAATGATCTGTTCTTCGCTGTCTCGTAAAAACTAACCCTCTTTTGGTATTTAATTTTTAATTTTTAACTATTTCTTGTCGTTTGTGGTGTTTTTCTCATTGTACTTGTTTGTCCGATTCATTTAGCGTAAAAGTAAAAACCTATCCATTTCTTTGGTACTGTCCTTTATATTCTCTTTTTATCATTCTTCACCATTCAAGTTTCAACCTTTTGCTCAAAAAATTTAAAAATTTATTTCATATTTTCATCTTTATCACATTGTTGGACAAAAGAAAAAGTCGAATAGTATCCGATGTGAGATTTACATGTCACATAACCATTACCTCTCGGCAGTCCCATTCAATCGATAACTTGTAATTGATTTTTGTAGCCTAGAAACCATAGACCTATGAAATAATTGAGTAACCTAATAGTTGCTCATATAATTTGTAGTTTTGTACCATATCACACAACAAAATAATTGGTATTATCCGCAAATATCAATACAATTTCTTTTGTAAAATAGAAAAGTAAAATATCTCCTCGACTCCTCCAATTTTGCTTATAAATTGAGGTGAGCCCTTATTTCATTAATTCAATAAATTCCACCAACGTCACTCTCTCAAAAGCCTCAACCAAAGATTTTCCCTCCCAAATCTCAAGAACAATAACTTCAAAAAATATACTCTTTTTTTTTAGAAAAAAATATACTCTTATTTTCACAATTTAGCTAAACCCACTCTTTCTCTCCTCATTTAACCACAAACCCACTTCTCAATTTTTCTAATTTACTTTTTAGAAACCAATCTTTTTTTTTTCCACTAAACAAAACAGAGAAAGAAAATGAAAATGAGTGATTATTGGACAACGATGGCTTCTCTAGTTGGCATGTTAGCCTTTTGTCAAACAATCCTCCAACTCGTGTTTCCGCCGGAGCTCCGACTAGCTTTCCTCCACTTCTTGACACGCCTCCGCCACGTGTTCTCTTCTCATATCTACTTCGACATAACGGAGATTGACGGCGTCAACACCAACGAGCTCTACAACGCCGTTCAACTTTACCTCAGCTCTTCCGTCACCGTCAACAGCGCCGTTTCTAGCAGCAACAACAACACACGACTCAGCTTGACACGTGTACCTAACTCAAGCTCCGTTACTTTCGGCCTCTCCAACAACGACAGAATCACCGACGTATTTAACGGCGTCACTGTCCTCTGGGAACACGTCGTTGTTCAACGTCAAGTTCAGAGCTTTTCGTGGAGACCAATGCCGGAAGAGAAACGAGGGTTTACGTTACAGATCAACAAAAGAGACAAAGCCCTTGTCCTAGATTCTTACCTCGATTACATTGTCGGAAAATCAGAAGAGATTCGTCGGAGAAACGAGGAGAGACTTCTTTACACGAACTCAAGAGGTGTTTCGCTCGATGCGAGAAGCCATCCATGGGATTCGGTTAGGTTCAAGCATCCGAGTACGTTTGATACTCTGGCTATGGAACCTGAGAAGAAAAAGCGAATCATGGAGGATCTAAGAGAGTTTGCGAATGGACAAGGGTTTTATCAGAAAACGGGCAGAGCTTGGAAACGAGGTTACTTGTTGTATGGACCACCTGGAACTGGCAAGTCGAGTTTGATAGCTGCAATGGCGAATTATCTTGGTTACGATATTTACGATCTTGAGCTCACTGAGGTTCAGAACAACTCTGAATTGAGGAAGCTGTTGATGAAGACTAGCTCTAAGTCGATTATTGTCATCGAGGACATTGATTGTTCGATCAGTTTGACGAAACGAGGAAAGAACAAGAAGAAGAATGGGAGCTATGAGTATGACCCGGGTTTGACAAACGGGTCGGGTTTGGAGGAACCGGGAAGTTCAGTGACTCTCTCGGGGCTATTGAACTTCACTGATGGGCTTTGGTCTTGTTGTGGGAGTGAGAAGATCTTTGTGTTCACGACAAATCATATAGAGAAGTTAGATTCTGCTCTGTTGAGAAGTGGGAGGATGGATATGCATGTTCACATGGGTTTTTGTAAGTTTCCGGCTTTGAAGATTTTGTTGAAGAATTATCTGAGGCTTGAGGAAGAAGATATGGACGGTGTTGTTTTGAAGGAGATGGAGGAATGTGTGGAGGAGGCGGAGATTACGCCGGCTGATGTTAGTGAAGTGTTGATTAGGAATAGGAGTGATGCGGAGAAGGCGGTGAGGGAGCTTGTGAGTGTGTTGAAGGAGAGAGTTGTGAAGAGAAGGAAGAGTGTTAGATTGAAGAAGAAGAAAGAGGAAGGTGAAGAAGGAGAAGAAGAAGCAGAGGAAGAACAAGAGAAGAGAGCTTTGGATAGTCCTAATCGAAACAGAGAGGTTTTTGGGTTTCAAGATGAAGAAGACGAAGAAGAAGATGACAAGGAAAAATGAATGTAGGATCATCATCTAATGGTTCTTGTGTGTTTTTAATTATCCGTTTTGTTTAATTAGTCCAAATTATTATAATATATGATTAGTTACAATATGGTATAACGTTATCCATTTTGGTGTACTCAAGTCAAAACTATAAGCAGTTAGGATTAACATTATGTATACACTGGATTATGTAGTATTAACGTTATTCGTTTTGTAGGATTACTATATGGATTATGTAGTATTAACGTTATCCGTTTTGTAGGATAACATTATGTAGGATTAACGTTATCCGTTTTGTTTTGTAGTATTAACATAACAAAACTGGATTATGTATACACTGATGCTGCAGTAATTGGACTCATTAAAAAGGCCTACCACTTTGTTGTCTCCAATTTTCGTGTCGGTTACGTTTGATTGGTCGATGGACTCTAAATGCAAGCTAAAACCAAAATGGTTTTTGGTAGAAGAGATAAATAAAGAATTGATGTTTGAATGTTGTAACTTGGTTAGTGTCACACCCTTTATACATGTTATGTCAAACCTGTAGATTTCAGAATTTTGTTCAAGAAACCAATTTACTCTAGAAGTGACACTAAAGAATCATCACATCAGACACTTCTACTTCAAGCTAGAAGTGACCTGAAAAATCCATCAGTTCTTTTCCTTATAAATCTTGACCGCTGAAAGATTTTGACTTTTGACATACATATTGTAGTAATGAAGCCCAATCCAAAGAGAGTGGCATCAGAAAACAGTGTCTATATTATGGCCCAATCTCTGGAATCCACCACATTCACCTTGATGAACCACCGGTTAATGTCTAAATCAGAACAAGAACCTGTCTTGGTAACTAAATAAAAACTGAAAAAAAAAAATTAAGGTTTTTATTTTATGAATTTCAATTATGTTAGTTAAAATTTTGATATCCCATGCGTTACACATGCCACCCTAATGTCTCCTACTCTCCATTTTTAATCAATTAAATTACAGTTAAGTTTGTTTATTTGTGAAATAGAAAAAAAAAAGAGGAGTCATCACCATTTGACTTGTTTAAAATAATTAAAACAAATAATCTACTACAAAAATAAAAAGAAAATAAATACTAATAATATAAATGCGTTGGCGAACAATTGATGTTGCGGCAAACCGGTAGGCCCAACAACAACACGGACATTCTTGATGTTTTCTTGGCCCAGCAGTAATCTCCTGCGGCTAAGACCATAGTACTTTACGTTATCACCCAATTAAAATAAGCCACGTGTGACCACAGGTCAATTTAGTGCAGGCCTCTTTATTAATCTTCCATTAACGTTCAAAGTGAAGAAGCAAGAAATTTAATAAAATAAAAATAAAAACGGAAAGCTGGAAGAAAAATAAAAATTCCTTCTTTCCTTCTGAAGCAAAAAAGGAAGAAGAGAAGAGCAGAGAAGGAAGCAGAATCTAATTTGGATTTTAATCGGAGAGAGAATCTATTCCGACGATTTTTTTGGGTTGATTTGGATTTTTGTCGATTGTCGTTTAGTCTTAATTTGAGGGGTTTTGGTGTGGTCTCGAAGATGATGGTAGCTAATAGCTTCGATCTATGGCAAAAAGATGTTTTTTTCTCTGCAGCAGAGGAGGTTCAAGAATCTGCTGATATGTATGTTTTTGATTCTCTGTTTTGTTTCGTGTAGCTTGTGGTGTTGAAATCGGATTTTTTTAATGGAGAAATAGGGTTTATTAGAGTAATTCGAGTTTGTTGGGATTGGTTTAGCTCTAGATTGGTATAAGTGAGAACCTTTGTGTAAAAAGTGAGAACATTTGTTAAGGAATTGAGATATCAAATTTGAAATTTTGTTCCTTGTCTGTGTTGTATTTGCAGAATGGAATCTGCGTATAGGTTGTGGTTTAAACAGAAGAGAGACGGTCGAGTAACCGTTGAATCAGACGAGCTCTGCAAAGAACTCCAAGCTGCTTTGAGCACTGCTAAATGGCAGGTATGAAATTTTTTCTTTGTGTGTTGTTTGTAAAATTTCTTTCAAGCTTAGTTATTTTGGTTATATATTGTTGTGACTTGAATCAGTTGGAAGAGTTTGAGAGGGCAGTGAGGTTGAGCCATGGAAATTGTCGAGATGACACTATGTTAACTAGGCATAAACAGTTTGTTACCGCTATTGAAAACCAGATTTATCGAGTAGAATCTTCTCTGCAAGAGGCGTTAAGCGAGAATGGGAAACAACCTTTGCGTTGGGTGGATCTTAACAAAGAAGAGCGTGATGACCTTGCCATGTTTCTATCTGGATCTTCTCAGACATCAGAGAGTTTAAACAGTGATAGTATTAACTTGAGAGATTCCTCAACGAGTTCTGTAGCAGAGATTCCACGTGGGATGAATGGCAGACGAGAGACTAGATGTTATGGTGATAGTCCTGAGTGTGTGATAGACATTGACGAGAGAGGAAGTCCTGAAAGTGGTGATGCTATGATCCGCGTTCAAGATGATAAAAAAGCCGGTACAAGAAGAACATGGAGTTCACCAAATGTACCGAATATCAGTGCGTTGAGGATTAATGTTCCTTTTAATGCAAAAGAAGAAGAGAGAGAGAAATTCCTGTCACAAATCGAAGACACTCCTAAAGAAAAAGGATCTAAACCTCTGTTTTGGCTGCAGAGATGTCGTGATTATAACCAGGTAAGCTTCTGCAGTTTAGATCATTTCTACACTATCAAATAGGATATCTTAGTTGTTTATCGTTGTGCAGCTTTTTGACAGAGTCAAGGTTTATCAAAGACGATTTCGCGTTCCATTAACCCGCCCGATTAAGCTCATTCTTTCCTTAACGCTAATCTTCTTTCTTCTATGTGAGTCCCTTGTCTTTCGGTTCTCATGAGTTATTGGCACACCACTGTTCCATAACAGTCTCTACTCTCTATAACTGAATCAGTTTCCTTGTTTATTCCCTTGCAGTATTCATCTTGAGAACTTAAACCGCGGTTTCAGAAACTCTCAAGAAACATTGACAGGTAAATGATATTATAGAATCTAAATCATAACTCCAAGTTTTCTAAAACAATCTTTAAACGTTACACCCTTCTCGTGGATCTTCCAGGTTTTGTTATACAGATTCTTGTGTAATGGGCACACTTTAGATGCTACACATGATTCAACATCCTTCGAGAAGGAAGAGAGATTAAAAGCTTTGTCAAGATTCAAAAGAAGGACAAACTCTGCTTTATTACTCTCTCTTATCCTTAGGGAACATATAGGAACTTGTATATTTGTAAGATCAATATGTAAAACTTGAAGCTACGTTTCGTAAAACGTTAGACGTGTACCTAAAGGAAACCAATGCGTGTTTGTGTTCAATGATATCTCCAGTGTTTGTTTGTCTCTCAGATATTTTATTTTGGAACAAAACATTCTTTGTCCCCTTTCACTTACTTGGCAAGTCTTTTGTTCGAATCATCGTCTTACCTTCTTTTAAAATGCTCATTATAGTCGACGTGTCAATTTCTTTCATCACTACTTCAAATCTTAGTGTCACAGCCCAAAAGTATATAGGTCAATTCTAAACTAAGTAAAAGATCTTAATATTAAGTCTCATTATAGTTGTTCGTATCATTTAGACACATGATAATGGTGAAAAAGATTTGTAAAGAAAGAAAAATGTCTAATAATTATTGAATCTAGAAGTCTCTGGACAAAAAGAAAGGCACAGTCTCTTAAGATGGAACTTGATCATAACGTTTATCAACCATGAATTTCGAAGCACAAATAAATGCTAAAAAATGATACAACTTCCTGTCTAAATCATAAAAAATCGACTAGTCCCATTGGGAAAAGTAAGGTAATAAATTTTTTTCATATCCTTCTCGTGCCTCTTTTGATCATCATTCATTCCTCACCTAACCAATTAAATTTCAAAACGATTATATTAAAATATATATTGAAATATTCTAACAAATGAGCTGAAATACAAAATACAGAATAACGAAAAAATCAAAGAAAAAGAAAAAAAGTGTGAATAAGATATATTATGGTCCAAACTATTATCGATTCACCAAATAAATTACAATATCGACATTCTTTCACAAAATAAATTAAACAATATCGATATTTCTTATACTAAATGACGTTCCTATCCTTTTTAAACAACAGCAAAGCAAGTACCGCACACAATGTTCATAGGGATAATATAGTAATTTATGGATGGGAAATCCAAAACGGCGCCGTAGCAGCCACGCTTGTGGGCTTCTTGCAACTTAAAGCGTTGAGAAACCTCCAAGAAGGTGAAGGTGACGGTGACGGTGATCGAGATCTCCGAGATCTCCGGTTAGAAGGAGATGGAAACATAACCGGTGGAATATTCCGGCGAACCTGGCGGCTCTTGATATCCTTGAGTTCGATCTCCGGAGGGAACTTAACCATTCCAAACATGAACACATACCATCTTGGCCTTACACATTTTCCACTTCCCGACGACGCCGTTTCAGCCTTCGTCGTGTTTTTAGCCGGTGAAATGTTTTCCAGTGGAGAATGTACGGTGGTTGGACCACGTGAGAGCTTACGGTAATCTAAAGAACGGCTTGTCCTCATAGGTCCCGCATTGTCACGACGTGCCACAGAACAACTACCTGGATGGTTAAGCTTATGGCCTTGTATGGCGGATAAGGACTCAGACCGTGCACGAATTCGAGGGCTTATGTGTTCGGGAGGTGAAAAGAGGGCATTTTGGTAGTTTAAAGGGATGAGTTTGCCGCCAAAGATTATGTTTTCTGCCGGAGAAACGTCGTAGGAGGTTGACGTAAGAAACTCAAAAAGTTCCGTTGACGGTTCACGGTGGTCTTCGGTGGTGGTTGGGGTGGCGGCGGGATTAGGGTTCTCGGCATTGAGGGGAAGATCTCGGAGAGATAGTGCTTCTTCTTTTTCTTCTTCTAGGTGATGTTGAAATGGTTTTGGGAGTTTAGTAGTAGGGTTTTGGAGATTGGTGTTTTTTAAAGTTTCCATGTTTTTTAGGGAGAGAGTAGAAAGACAATGAAGATGTTGAAAGTATTAAGTTTTTGTCCCCGTATATATATATATATATATATATATATATATACAGGGCCTCTAGAGGGGTCAAATACTTTTACGAGAACTTAAAGTGGAAACTACTTTGTTTTACGGGTTAGAATTCTCTAGGTGTATGTCTTTCTATACATGCATATATTTGTAGATTTTTGACCAGCCAAAGTTTTGTGTTTGCCAAATTTCTCATGATCTAATTATTTCATGGGGGTGTATATATGACATATTATTATGTTGTCAAGAAAGATAACACAATCTTACTTAAATATTTAACCACACAAAGTGTCTATATTAATTACTAAATCAAAAGATTAGTACTCTAGTCTTCATATATATCATTGATCATTTATTCATGAATCTTTCCGATTTTTCATCTCACAAAATTTGGTTATTCAAAAGCCTAGTCAAGAATGATAGAGATAGAATTAGTCAAACACAAATTAATAATGTTTGAAAAATTGAGTTTTTAAATTTCTTCATGATGTAAAACTATGGTTGAAATGACTATGTAGTACCACGATCACGCAAATTTGCATAGATAAAGATTTGAAAAAGCTAACTGATGGTATTGTATAAACTATAGTTTCCATTATTCAAATGTACACCTTCAAATTTTTTATTATATCACACATTTCATTCCATTAGTTTAACTTAAAAGGCATGTGTTATTTATGTATTAGAAATAATTAATTATTTAGACATATATATATATGTATATAATATCACCACTTCTATTTCAATATATAAATAATTAAAAATGTTTAGACAAATTTCTTTAGGTATATTTTCAAATAGGAGTGTATATTAAAATTGAAAAAAAAAAAAAAAAAAGGAGCAAGTTTACACACAAACAAACTGTGCGAAGCATATTATTTGTGAAAAGATAGATAGTCGAGACTAATCAAGAAGAAGACTTAAGACATTGTGACAAAATAAAAAAACCAAGTGCTGAGGTAGAATTGTTGCGTGTAACTGAGGTCAGCCGAGAAAATGACTTTCGCCTGCTAACATTTCGTTTCGGTTATTACAAACAATACCACGATGATTTTTAGTTTGTGGAATTGTAGTGATTAAAAAAACTCAATTGTTATTATAAGAACAAAACTAAAGGAACGCAATTTAGAGCCACAAACTCCACTTTGTTTTTCGTTTTCAACTTACGCTGCAAGGCACAAGTCATAATTAGGTTACTGATCATATCCACATTGCTTGACCACAAAGTTTGATTTGTTTTTCTTTTTCATAGCAATTTCATATGGTGCGATGTTACTATTTTACCTTTAAAAGCAAAAAGTAAGATTACATAGGAGTTCACTTTAAAGTTTTTTTGTTCAAACAAAAAAATCATGATGTGGATAACTTTTTCTATTAGCATAAGCATGCTGATTTTATAAGCGTTTTTCTTTATCATAATAAAAAGATAATGCTTTTTAATTTATGAAATGAATTGACCTCAAAAATGACAAATACTTGCACTAGTTGATGGTGACCTCAATCCTCAACTGATGGGTGGTTCACCCAATTCTCCTATATATATGTGTGTGAATAACTCATGCTAATCGTTTTAATTTGGATTTAATATTTATAGAATTCTAATGGAATATATATAATTTAAACTATTAATTGGATGGTCAAAGAGTAAAAAGCCGGCTAATTGTTTTTAAGGCAAGCTGACAAAATTTAATCATAGTGTAAAGATCAATGCAACCAATGGACTTTTTTTTTTTTTTCTATGAACGTCTAATCGCATAAAAGAAATGTAAGATATATAAATAAAAAAAAATAAAATAAAAACTATACCGGTAAATGTTGGACAAAAAATAAGAGGAACAAAAACAAAATCAATAAAACAGACAACACAAAACAGAAATCATATTAAAAGAAACATAACCTTCATATTCTTCAAAAACGATTTCAAACGGTTTGGAGTTTCTTCCAGATCCATCACAATGGCTTGACTTCCATAACAGAAGGAAAGGGTATGTGCAGTTGAATCATTTTTTCTCCAATACGCTGAGTTCCCAAACTAGATTGGAACTTTGCAGTTGCGTGTCTTGAAACTGAGCGAATTGATCCAAGTGAACTTGAGTGGAATGGTGGAGGGCGAGGTTTGTTGTTGCAAAAAATTTCTACCAAAACTCAGAGATATGCTAAACAAGAGTAAGGTTTGTAATATTTCTCTGTGAATATGATTTTCACATGCTATTTTATGTTCTTTGTTTTGATTTTCTAACGCACCCATTTTTTATTTTTGCATAATTCATGGTCATCAAAAAGCCTAGCAACTCATGAAGTTGAAATTTATGGGTCTTCGTTTTGGAGGTGTTGTTGATGTCGAGAAAAAGTTTCAGAATGTTGTTCTTAATCCAGAGATCAAAGCCATGAGATCGCGATATTTAATCCACTTTGATCAAAAAAGATCTAAGGTTTGACAAATAATTGTACTAGAAAGGCACTTGATGCTTGAGGTATTTTCATTTAAAAAATCGTAGTTTTTAAATGTGATTTGAGTTATGCACAATAAAGCAAGTAAGTCAATAAAACTATTTTTTTGAAAATCATATATAAATATATAGTCTCATCAATATATATACAAATTTTAGTGAAATATGACTAGAATATTATTTATTTTTCTTAAATTTGTATTGTTTATTGGTAAAATATTTTTCTAACATTAAATATTTTAGGACTTTTTAAAAAAATTTACAAATTAGCCAACTTTTATATAAATTAATTTATCGATTTAATTGAATTTGAGGATTCCAACATTATTAATTTATAGAGATTTAACAAGTTAAATACTTAATCGGGTTTTATATCTTGAAAGTTTACGGGCTAACAAAAAAAAAAACTAGACTCATAGTCATAGCTGTATTACGGCCTATTAATAGTCCAACTTGCATGTTTTAAAATAGCTTTGTGTCTAAGATTTACAAGTTGGACTACTAATGGGCCGTAATAATCTTATAGTGGGCCTTTCCAGAAATTTTACAGTCCCAATCAAAAACCCTAAAAGCTAGATCGAAGAAGATTTTGACGCTCTCTTTCTCTCCCAATCGTCGTATCGTCGTCTCTTCTTTGGCTATCTCATGGCGGTAAGTTCCGATCTCTTTCATCTCCCGTTGCTAATTTCGAGCTTCGACTCATTATATCTTTCTTCGCTGAGCTCAGATTTAGACTTCTCTCTACTTGTTGTTATAAAAGTAGAGTATTAGGGCTAGCATAATCTGCAGAATTCGGTGTTCATAGCTTTTTCCAGCCCCAGCTCCATTTTCGTCCTCTTTCTTGTCGATTTATCTGATTAGAAGTAAGTATCGGAGTATCTGTGAATCAGGAATTGTTGGGTTTGATTTTAGCTGATACGATTGCGAAATATATTGTTTAGCTTTTTCATGTAGGTAGCAATTGTAATTGAGTGTAAAATTCCTTTGAATTATCCTCATTCTTGTTGATGTGGAATAAAGAAGAATGTGTTTCTCTTCCAAGAAAATTCCATAATGTTTTGAGTTCATTCGAGTAATTTTTGTATGTGTTTTGCAGACCATTCCGGTTAACCCGAAACCATTCTTGAACAACTTGACCGGCAAGACTGTTATCGTCAAGCTTAAATGGGGAATGGAATACAAAGGTATCTTTTCTTCTTCTTATGATGATGTGCTTTTGATGATAACCAGAGCTTTTAGCTAACAGTCTTCCTTCAATTTCACAGGTTTCCTTGCCTCTGTTGACTCCTACATGAACTTGCAGGTGCGTTTTTAGCTTCTATGTTCAATTTGAGAATTAGATAATAGCTTTTTGATTGAACTTTAGAGATTGATGTTATGTTGTCCAAAATCACCTGCTAAATGTTCCTTATGCTTTAAAAGTTTAGAGGCAATGCTGTAATCTATTTTTAGTGATTATAATCTTCTATTCAGATACATAGATTGTTATGCATTGTAGCCATTGACATTTTCCCTATTGTTTTGCAGCTGGGAAACACCGAGGAATACATCGATGGACAATTGACAGGGAACCTTGGAGAGATCTTGATCAGGTAATATCACCTCATTATCTTACTTATTCTTTCCAGCAAAAATGTTTCACAGTGAAGAATTGGACTTAGGCATTCTTACTAGACCCACGCATCTTTATCTCTGTTAGTTATGAAAATCACTAAACAACAACCGGTTTTGTAATTGCTTTATTTCTTTTACGGCTCCATTGAATTAATTTACCGAATTTTTGTCCACAGATGCAACAATGTCTTGTATGTCCGAGGTGTGCCAGAAGATGAAGAACTTGAAGATGCTGATCAAGACTAGAGGACTTAGAAATTGCCGCCCGTCTGTATTTTTTAGTCTTGTATTCTAATGAGCAATTCAACCCAGTTTGTGAGATTTCAGTATGATGTTCTTGAATCTTTTGACTTTGTTGATACCTCGAATGTAACAAGCCGTTTAGTTTTATGATAAAACCAACTTCCTGCCGGGTTTTATAAGTTTACTTCATTGACTTATTTTTCTTCTTATAAATCACTTTATGTTTCCAACAAAATGATTCACCGTGAAGTTTCTTTAGTTGATAATAAAAACTTAAGAATTGGGCTTAGCCATTAGCTAGACACACAATCAGCATCTTCTCTCTGTTAGTTATGGTTTTATGGATTCATTACTAACTATCACGGTTTGTAATTTCTTCGAAACTTTCGGATCCATTGAACTAATTTAACGCAATTGTGAGATTTCAGTGAATCTTAAAGAGTTTGTTGATGATACCTAAAAAAGTAACAAGCCTTTTTTTTTTATGAGAAAACCATTCTTCTTGTCGTTTTTTTTGTCATTGGGTTGAATGCATGTCGTTTTAACCACTATATTGTGCCTCAATTTACATTCAGCCCATCAAGTGGTAGCAATATTCGGAGAACCTTTGCGGTAATGGATGGAGTCTGGAGATGACAATTTTGAATGTACTCAACTGAAAAACTAAAAAAAAAAAAAAAAGTTCGGAAGATTTGCAATATATTTGATATAGATAGATGATCATTTTGATTTTATGAGAAGAATAGTAGTTCTGCAGTAAATTTCCAGTTTAATTAATTTGAAAAGGCCAAGATAAGAAAAATAGTTTGAATTCAAACCATTAAAAAAAAAAAAAATTCATTGGCCTTATGGTTTGTTGAAAAAATACGGGTCAAAGCTAATATAGTGATCCCAAGTCAAAATTCCTTGATTTATTTTGCTCCTCTGTGACGTTGACAAAACATGTGAAATACTGAGAAATCAATTATTCAATCATGTGACATCATTTACACATGCATCACCTACCATGTCCGCTTGATTTTTATTTACATATGACATCATCTTTATCGTGTAATAATTTCCTCTATGTTCTATTTCCTTTTGTCAACGGGCAATAAATTTGAGTATTCTTATACTTTTTCACATAGGAATACATACCCTTTTTAAAAAATACATCTGGAAATTTCTCGTTCTTCTTAGAGTTACATCAACTTTATGAATTTATTATTTAGACTTTTCTTAATAATGAAGATAAACTTGCATATGTATCTTATGCACTTCCACTTGCAGAACTTGATTGACATTATTCCCTCCATACTTATTTTTTTTTGGGGAAAGTCATTATATATACTACGAATTAGTGATTTAGTTGCAACTTGCAATACATTGTAAATACCTTAAAGTTATTTTTTGTATGTTGGCAAATAAAAAAAGTCTGTATTATTTGGAAGTTAAAGAACAATCAATTTAAGAAACGATCAAAAGAAAATTAATGCTTAAAAGTCTGTCGTTGGAAGTTAGAATTAGTACTTAGTAGTACCAAATATACAAGATTAAACTATCACTAAATTTGGTGAATAAAATCAACAAAAAAAAATAATAATACATGCAGTACCATGGCAATTAAAGCCGACGATCGATTCCTATCGAGTATCGTCTATACGTGGCATATCGTCGTCTATGTAATCGTAATATCATATTTATTTCACTTAACGAATACTAATTTATATTCAAAATGATTATAAGACGAATTTATGAGGTCGAGAGAAGAAACACACAACACAAAAGTAGTTGAAAGGGGAAAGAAACATGTTGAGATAGTTGTTGTAAAGTTTTCTGTCCACCTACTTATTTTGGCACGCGTCAATGTAAGTCACGTGTGCTAATTAAACCCTTAACTTATATGCTCTCACCTAAGTGCCTACCCACCAAACCCATCGGTCCATTCCTCATTTTCAATTTTCTTAAATTCTCAAGTCTCAACCACCAAAACATATCCGAATGAACTAGAACGTTTGCGCATATGGCTTTTTTATTTCTCTCTATCATTATTAATCATTTGACTCTTGCATCCAAAGCACCGCGACTTTTTGGTTAATAATGATCTAAAATGTTGGCAAATTTAATAACTAGACTAGATAACTTAAGTTGCGAGTTTATTTGTACTGACTTGTTTTGACAAAGTATAACTTTAATCTCTTAAACAAAATCTTAAACGTGTTTAACTTGTTGTATGCATGAGTATAGCACATATATATATTTTATGGATAACGTAAAAGTAGCAAATTACGTAACCGTGTATCTTAGCCGTTTTTGAGTAAGATATTGATTATTTCAAATAGCATGTTATTTTTGTTTCGTACGACACAAACACTGATAACACAAAAATTATGTTATAATGAAATGGGAAAATAAGGATATAACACAACATTTTAAGAAACTGTCGAGCTAATCCTTTCGTCCATTTTGAACCGAAAATGGCCTACTTAGTGATATAGTAAACAACATGGTAAATTCACCTAAATAATTCTAATTCATTATTATCTTGCAAATTTAACTAGTTATGTAAATGTGGCAAAGAAATTTCATAAGTTTTTTATTTTTCTTTTTGGTCACAATTGTTGGGTCTTTTTTTTCGTTCTTGTTATATGGTCCAAAAATTTTGGTCTGAAAGAGTTATGGAGACATTCACAGTAGCGAAAATGATTATTGAGGCATAAAACTATTTAGAAAACAAAGAAATGCTATTCGTCCAAAAATGGGGACTTTAGTTCAAACTTCAAAGTGCTACATAAATAATTCATACTAAAGGTACTGACTTTGTATATAACATAGTTGTTCACAAATACCCCATAACATCTTATGCATTTTTCCTTACTTTTTTGGTGGGGGCTATATAACAAGAGTTAAAAAATAAAGTTGTCAAAATGTATGAAAAGAAAAAAAAAATGGAAAAAAAAAGGGGAGGTTCCTTTCTTCTTGGCGATCACAAACTTAATGATCATCATAATGTGGCAATTTCTGTGCCGTATATATATATATAAATATAAGTACACAGTGAGTGTGGTGGCTTCAATATTTCGTTACCATACATCTCTCAGATATCTTCCAGTCGTTTGCAGATTCTTCACAAAGCCCTCTGCTTTGGTCGAATCCATAGACCCCTGAAAACAAGACAGAGACAGAAATAAACTCATTTTAGAGTCCGGTTTGTGATTTGGACAATGATAATGTTAGATTGATCTCACCAAGACATACCTGTTCTTGAGCTATTGTGTGGAGAGATCTGTGAACATCTCTTGCCATGCCTTTGGCGTCACCACAAACATATACATAAGCTCCTTGAGAGATCATGTTCCAGATATCAGAAGCCTGCAAAAAAATTGTCAGCTCAAGAATCTGAGTTTGAATCTATAAGATGATCTGAGTTTTGGGTTTTTATAAGCTCATACCTTGTCCATCATCTTGTGCTGTACATATTCTTTGGTGGGTCCTTCACGAGAGAAGGCGACACTTAGCTCTGCGAGAGCACCACTCTCAACAAACCGCTGAAGCTCTTCCTCGTAGATGAAATCCTACATATATGAGAAGACTTGATCAGAAACTGGACAAAACCGACGATGTTAGATAGGATTGAGTTTAGAGATATGGCTTTATTACCATTCTACGGTTTCTGCATCCAAAGAACAAAACTGATGGTCCAAGTTCAACACCAGATTCTACTAACGCGAGTCTTTCCTGAAGGAATCCTCTGAATGGAGCCAATCCAGTCCCTGGACCGATCATGATGATCGGTACCTTAGAATCAGAAGGAAGCTTGAAGTTGGATTGCCTAACAAAAATCGGCGCCGAGGAACAGTTTTCACTTTTTTCATATGGCACAGCATTCTGTGATTACAATGCAAAAAATAAGCACTCAGCAAAAAAGACCAAGACAATGGATAAGAAATGACACAAAACAATAAAAAAGATTACAAAGAAATATGTTTGCAAGAAGCTGTCAGATTTAAGGTTTGTTTACCTTCATCCAAGTCGAACACACTCCCTTATGAATCCTGCCAGTTGGCATCTTCTCATAAACCAGTGCACATGTGACGTGAATTCTAGTTTCAGCAATCCTATACAAGTAAACAGGACAATGTTCAATACACTAAAAACACAAGATAAGTGTCAATCGAACAACTTGAAGACAAAAAGACCAAGACAATGAAGGTACTCACTTGGGAGATGATGATATCGAATAGAACCTAGGCTGCAACCTTGGAGCAACTCCAGCGAAGAAGACACCAAGTGGTGGCTTGGCTGAAGGAAACTCGGCCATCACCTCAAGTAGACTTCTTTGACTCTCTACTACCCACTTTGAATATTCATCCTGTTGTTGAAAGGACACAATATATATACATCGTCAGATTGCATTTTAAAGAAATGGAAAATGAAGAATAGAAACCAACAAAAAGTCGAGCCCCAACCTTTCCAGCAGGTGAAGCAAGGTGTTTTAATCGTTCTGCTTCGGTAGGATCAGATGCATGAGCAGCCAAAGCAACTAAAGCAGACTGCAAGAAAACAAACATGAAAATAATTATCTCTATGAAGACAAACAAAACTGATCATAACCAGTCTAATGGTAAATGAATCCAACCAACCTTCTTCGGAGAACTCAAAAGACATGCATATCGTGTAAGCGCTGTTCTCAAGTTGCAAGGTGGGAATGGAGGAGGAAGCGAGCTGCTGATTGGTGTGCCGTCTTCTTTTTCAGCGTGAAGTGAGAAATAAGTATCAGGTGAAATATCCAGCAATCTAAGCGCTTCATCTACAGTTTCACTTAAATTATCACAAAGTACACCAACATGATCTCCAGTTTCATACCTGACAGACAAGATACAAAAAATACATTCATGTTATTCTTCAATAATATTTCCCTCTGATTCTGTAGACATTCATATAGCAGTAAAACTCACGTAAGTCCACTTCCAGCAATGTCAAATTCCAGATGGATACAAGAACGATCAGACTCAGGAGTATGAAGCTCCCTTTTCGCGGCGACATTTGCCCTTTAAAGCCCAAAAAAACAAAGAAAGGTTAGATCAAACAAAAAAACTCACGTAAGTCCAAGAAAACAAAAAGAAAAGAAGCGGCTTTCTTGTGTACCTGTAAGGATGTTGGGCATCAAACACAGTGTAACCATTCCCATTGGCCATGTTTTTATCATTGAATTCGGCATCTTCAGAGTCGTGAATAGAAACTCTGTATTCTAACACAGCTGCAGTGTATGGTGTGGCAACAGCTGTATCGCCTTCTTCCCTCAGTATTGTATCAAGCTCGGGCCACAATGCTTCTCGCCTGCAAGAGGTAGCAAATTTAGCCCCCAAAAAAACAAATATCCAAAGCAGCAATGCACGTAAGAAGCCACGAGAAGAGAAAACGTAAAATACCAAGCTGTAAAGTCATCTTCAATACACTGGTCATCATCTCCAAGACCAACTTGTACAAGACGCTGTGCACCTGAAACAACCCACTCAATGAAATTAGAAACCAATACAGGCGAATACAAACACATCAAGACCAGATCAGAGAGATCCAAGACCAATGATGAAAGAAAGAAAGAAACAAACAAACAAACCTTGTTCGACAAGAATGTCATCTACAACTTTGGCAACCTGCAACCCAAATTTACAAAACAAATTTGAATATTAGCTTGGTCCAAAGTGACAGGAGCAAAACCATTAAAAAAAGGGAATAAAGATTTCATTTAAAAACCTTATTAAAATGTTCATACTGTCTGTTTCCTAATCCAAACACTCCATACTTCAAGTTCTTAAGCCATTCTCCTCTGTCATTCCCCTGTAAACATATGGTTACAACTTCAGAAACAAGAAAAACAAAAAACACACGTTACAACAACTAATTGAACCAAGCCAATTAAAAAAACGACTGACCTCGGTGAACCATTTGTAGAATCTCGCTGCATTATCTGTAGGCTCACCATCTCCATATCTACATCCAGATTTTTAAAACCAAATCAGCCACAAGAACAAAAAAACAAAGTTAATCCCAATCCCAAATAAAAGATCAGCTCAAAAACTAACGTGGCTAAGAAGAAGAAAGCAACATCCTCTTTCTTCAATTTCTCCTCATACTCATCATCATCAGCCGCGTAATCATCCTGTTAAATTAACTCAGAATCAGATCAAAATTACTAAAGCATCAAACTTTATCTAAAAAGTGTTGACGGTATATACCAAATCAACGATTTTGAATCTGGTTTTTTCATATCTTGCTTTAGCTTCTTCTCCTAAAGCCTGCAAATTTCGAAAACACCAAAACTGATTCAATTCAACTTCATCATTCGAAATCACAACAAACCCAAAACGCAAAATCCTCACCTTTGCAAAACCTTCAGCAGTACCAGTTTGAGTACCGAAAAAGATGGTAACTTTCTTCTTCCCATCATCAATCTCTTCCTCACGAGGCTTAATCACCAAAGGCTTAAGAGGCTCGACGCGTTTTGAATTCCCAGAACCGGATCTCCTCCAAACCAGCATAACGATGCAACCAATAAGAACAGCAATGGAAGTGGTAACAATCATAGCGAATTGACGATTCTCTATGAGCATAGAGGATAATTCAGCTGCGACGGACTCGTAAGCGGAGGCATTAGCGGGGTCTGAGACAATTACAGGCTCTCCTTTGATGATTGCAGCCATGAGATCGATCATGGAGGTTGAAGAAGAAGAAGAAGAGGACATGGCGTTGTAGATGGTGTGGCTACAAGAAGAAAGAAGAAGGAAGAAGATCTCTCTCTCTCTGTGTGAATCGGAGGGGGTTTGGTTAGGTGTGGTGTAGGTGAGAGAGAGACTCCTTTTGAGACACAACAATAAAATTTGGAGAAGAAGAAGAGTTACACATTTATATAATTCATATGAATTTTTTATTTATTTTTTATTTTATTATTAATTATTTTTTATTTTTATTTATATATTTAGTGATTGATTATTTGATTGGGATGGTGTTAAATTATTACCAGCGCTCACCAAACCAGACCGGTCAAACCGACCTAACGCGTTTGATATTTACTATGGTTAATTACGTTATTATCTTCCTGTTGTGACAATCTAATTCTAGCCTATTTACAGTAATACAATTTATCTTATTTAAAAGATCCATAACAGTTGTATAAGAGATACTTCTTAGGAACATAACGGTTGTATAATATAAATATGACAATTAAATTAATTTTACAAATATAGAAAAGTATATTAGAGTGCGAAACTAAGAGCAAAATAGAAAAAACATAGAGAGAAAGAAATAATTAACTTGTTTGGGTAAAAGAAAATAGTTGTATTATTCTTAAGGGAATTGTGTAGCATTATTTGTATTTTGTATATTGATAATGTCATTGTACTTAGTCAAAAAATGAGAGTTCGTTATACAAAGCTTAAATTAAGTAAAATAGATGATGGTATACAAATTTTAATAGAGGCGTATAGAGTAAAATGTTTTTTTTTTTATAAATTAAATTATAATTGAGATAGTGCGATTTATTAATAAATTTGCAGATTAATGGAGGCAAGTGTGCAAAAGATCTCCAACGATGTACAATTAATACCCGTTCGCCATGATTCTATGCAGAGAGGGAAGTGTCGTCAGGTCGTGGATCATTGAAAGTGTCCGTCAAAAGCATTAAAGAAAAAGTATAGTCTATCGTAGATCTAATAAGGATCGGAAGAAAATTGTCCGTTGTGGAATCATATATGTAACAATTTTTATAATTTGCAATAAATAATAAATCCAGACGTTAAAACAAAAAAAAAAATAATTTAGAATTTCTAACTAAATGCATTTATTCTAAGGTAAAATAAAATAAAATGTAAGTTGTCTATTTTGTTAGCGGCATGCTCCTTCCATTTTTTTAGTTGGTGGTCGAAAATCATTTAGTAAACACTAATAAAAATTCAAAATAAAAATTAAGTATTTGTTGTTTTTGAATAACTGCACCATTACGAATGGACATTAATTCTCGCATAGTTTAGAATTTTTTGTCAATACGCAGTGTTAGCAATATGCGAATTCATATAGCCCGTGGTATTTTGATTGACCAACTTACCTCGACCACTATGAGTTTGGACCCATTGAATCTCGAGTCGGTCAAGCTTGGTTGGTCAAATATGGAAGGAACTTTGACTCTTTCTTTTTTATATTTTTGTTAGCAAGCGCTTTATGATCAATGTAAATAATAATATACGATAGATTAGATACTATAATTTAAAGAGACAAAGCAATAACATTAATGGTTTAAAATGAAGTATAGTAAGAAAGTTCCTAGCGCAGACATGTTGTAGTATGGAGTATGGTCAACCACTTGCATGTCAAAGTTGTTCAAATTAATGATCCCTCAAATATTTGGTTGAATTATTTAAGTTTAGAAGATATCATTTTATTATATGTTCAAAAGAATACAAGGTAACAATAATCTTGGAGCGTTTTCTTTTTTAAAATCGAACGAGAGCCTATATATACTAGTAATCACTATTCACTAATCATTTAGTTGCAACAGCCTCAATTTGGTTATCAATGGCGTTTCCTCTCGATCAACATACATGTCACCGTCGTGATACTGCCAAAAAACAATTTATTAGATCTCCAAAGAGATTCACCACAAAGAAGAACGAAAGCAAGGCAAATGAAACACCACAACGACACACGTGTCTTTTTTAACATTTTTATCCAATATCTTAACATAACTACTAAATAAAATGAATAAAAGTAATCATTAAACTATACAAATTTGTTCTCACGTCTCATAACTCATAAGTTGCATAATTCATATGAATAAAAAATAGATATATGGGGATGTGCCTTTAGTCAAGTGGTTAAGTCCACTTGACTCTGCCTTCTTCACTGGAGTTTGACTTCAGTAAGTCGCGTTACCCCTCGTAGTAGGGATTGGCTATGGATCGGGCCTTGTCGATCTAAAGATGTCAAAAAAAAAAAAAAATTGATATCTATTTCAATAAATAACTCTAGAGCGAGAATTTGGATTAATCAAAGTTTCTAAAAAAATTAAAAAGTTTGAACTAAATTAGAAACTTAGTCAAGATGATTCTTTTTCTTTTGGTATGATATCAAAAATGATTCTTATTAATCTCTTAGACCTTCGTTGTATAACAGGATTAACATGGATATGGGCTCTTTGGCCACATGGGTATGGACCCATTGTTTACAGCCCATTTGAAAACTTGGAGGAGACTCTATCCGAAGAATACCCTCTCCCCAGGGATTAGTCATGGTCCCTTCTATAAACTTAAGGATTTACCCTGAGTTAACAAAAAAAAATAAAAATAAATAAATAACAGGATTAACAGAGCATGTATCAAAGATATAGTTTTTTTAGTAACGACATAATCTCTTTGGTAATAACGTCTCATCCAAAACACATGAATGCCTTAAAACCATATTTTCCCTTTACGAAAACACATTCCCAGAAGAAATCAATAGTGTGAATTGTGAAGATATAGATTACACCTATAAGTCTTCTATTTCTTATTGTAGAAATAAAAATTCAAATTCTAGAAAACCATTATTGTTGACAGAAATATAAACCCTTTTTTTTTGCATCTTTTTTGTTTTTGTTTTTGTTTTCATCAAATCCTTGTTTGCTAATTTATACAAGTACAACAAAGTGGTTTATAGATGAGAGAAAAGTGATTAATAAATAGACTTGGTTGGGCTCAAAATATGTAAATGAGAGAAAGGCAATAAAAAGCCCACGTACGTGGTGAGATACTGAGATTGATGAGCAATGTAGTTTTCATTGGTTGATAAGGAAACTGTGAATCATATGAATCTAACACTTCCAGGTGGACAAATCTTAACCACTTAATTTCCCCATCAAACTTTATGTATTAATCAATATTATTGTTTTGTTGTACCCTTATTTGATCAACAAAATAAAGTTTGTATGCCCAAGAAAAAACATCTTATTAACATAAAATAGTTGTACTCTGCAATTGTTTGAAATGACCCGCCTTTTTGGTCTCATTTTATTAAAATATGATTTTCAATATATATTTGATTGTAATTCTCTACACATCCATACAAATTTTAAGAGTTGTGTGCCTACCATTTCTGTTTGGACCTTTGAGGTGAGGCTAATTAGAAAGAAAAAAAGGTTCAAACATTAATATTTTTTTTCTTAATGCAGAAAAATATAAAAATGTCAATACTCCTTCATAGGTTTGCAAGATTAGTTTTTTTTTTCCTTTTTCATGTTGTCAACTATCATCAAATTTGTCACCAAAAAAATTAACCATTTGCATATGTCGACTGGTTTACATAGTGATTAATAAAAACAAAATTAAAGCATTTCTACTGTATATATGTGAACAAAACACAGTATATACATAATACAACCAATTACAGTCTACATTAAAAAGAGACTTTTTGTTCTTTGATTTTAATCTATCAGCAACATTTTCGATCAATAAAATCTAATTAATAATGCTTTTACGACAACAATTAATAATTGGGCCGATTGGGCCTTCACAACCAAAAAAAACTAAATACTTTTCTCCACACTATTGTTAATTTATCTATGTTGATAATAGAATTGGGCCAAATGGGCCTTCATTTATCAAATAAGTAGGCCTTGGTTTTGTAAGTTTCAATGGTTTGGTATCCAGATCTTGGGTGCTATGACTTCGTCTGCCTAGAAACACTCTTTACAATCAATAAAGCATGAAGAAGCTGTACTATTGATTAATTATTGTTAAAATGGATTAGGAAATAAATTATCTGACTCTTTCCGCATATAGAGAATCTCCTTTGCGACCATCTTTCTGCAACGTTGTGTGTGCGTATGTGTCATAATGTAAGTGGATTTGTTGTCCAAAAGCAATAAGCTAAAGATGACTAAGAATTCACGATAGTTTGCTATAGAACTCGTGACTTTTTTTGTTCTTATAATATATATTTATTAATAGTATGACATTTTCCGGTTGGTGCGTTTTAAGAAAAAATTGCCATAAAAGTGCTACAAAGGACATAATTATGTTGATCGGATGGACCATATATGTACCCAATTACAAGTATAATTAAACACCTTTTTGTGATGAAGATTCAATTATTATGCTAAAGAATTTGTTGTTAATCATATTTTCTACACTCTTCTTCTAACAAACAAACTTTCCGCTTTCAAGTTTCTACCGACGTAAAATAAATTGTTTAGCGTGGTATGCCAAAACTCATGCCACTTATGAAATCTATGACACAAAACATATAATTAAGTCAAGTGTGCGTATCCACTAGATACAATTTCACACCTCCCGACAGTGCCGGTCCGGCATATATGAGTGCCCTACGCAATTCCTAAATAACATGTCTTGTTCATATCACACTTCTAGTGGTGACATATTTCTACGAATTGAAACAAGTAAAAGAAAAAAAAAATTAAACACTTAACCAGCAAAAGTTATAAACTAAAACTGTGAAACAATTATCAAAAGAAAACAGAGAAGTCAAAAAGAAAATTAAAAAACTAAAGAAAACTAAGAAAAATATTATAAAAAATTTTAACAACTGTATGGTCGTTTTTTTTTCTTTTCTCTAGAGTTTATGATTTTTTTTTACTTAAGTCTTTAGTTGTTTTATTTGTATATGAAAAAGCCCACAATATTTATCTAAAAAGACCCTACACAAAAATTCATAGTATAAACATATATGAAAAAACTTAAGAAATTTTTATCTGAAAAGGTCCTCAAAATTTGAGACCCGAATCAGTGGCTTCACTTGCCTGTCCTATGGGCCGGGCCTGCCTCCCGACTTTGATATGACGAAACCACTAGACTATATTCATTGCTTTTTATATATGATGGTATTCGTTAGTTAGATCAAACTACACAAAATCATACTATGTACGATATTAATTTGGCCTTTACCTTTCACCAGAAACATTGCAAGAAGATATAATATATAGATATATCATATATGGTACTATTAATTAGTAGGGATGTTGTGAAAATTAGCCTATGGCTTGAAAATATTCTGTTTCTATTCTGTTGGTTTACTTAAATTTGATTGATTTTTTTTAAGGTTTATGTATGCCCATGAGATTTTGATGGTTAATCTTCAACTAACCACATAATACAAAATAAAAGAAAATAACATGTTTGACGAGTCTAAAAAGGCTATATATGGCATGATCGTATCAAGGTTAACCAAATTTGATCATGATATTGTTTTTACAAACTTAATAATACCGTCTGTCGAACTAGCATTCTGGATTTTTTATCTCATCACATCCCTACTTCCTCCAAAAGTGTACTAAATACTATTCACGACCAATGGTTTATTTTTTGAAACTAATGTTATATAGTAGTTTGCTCAAAGACAAAATATTATGAAATATATGTGAATGAGATTTTTTATCTCACTTTTCGTACTTACCCCATTCAATGATTCATGATTTGTTAATTTGTTTTTCTTTTTTTGTTGGTAAAGCTATCACAATTCACAACTGAACAAACCCTTTAGGGACCACATGAGATGATAACATTAATATTGTTTTTAAGTTTTAATTCTTTTGTATATATATATGGTATGTTGTCACTTGCTAGTCCACATTATTTAATTCTTCCACCATTAAGTCTAACAGTTTTCTTGCATATATAGGATTCTTAGTCATATCCAGCTCGTAACAATGTACCATGCACGACTTCCGCATAAAATATTCATACCACCAATACAGATGATGAAATATATAATTAGTTCCAAAGTTAAGACCTATTAGACCATCAGCAATGGTAAACTTGGGTGGGTGTGTGTTAGTGGGATGTAAATATTTTTTTATTATTTTAATTTAAAGAGAGAGAAAAGAGAAAGAGAAAGAAAGAAAGAGAGAAAGAGAGAAAGATTTTTTTATTATCTTACACTCGGGTGTGAGTTAAAATTCGAGTGTGAAGAGAAACAACGCAGTATATTATTTCTCATTTTTAAAATATTCACACCCCATGCTCGGTTACTCCGCTGTGTTTGCTCTTACGATCGTATATATATTTCGCGTAAGTATACAGAATATATCAATTGGATTTAAAGTAGCCAAAAGTAGTTGTTTCAATTCACGACTAGTCGTTCTAAAATTCATGGGGCTTTGGTTTTGGCTACACTGATTAAACATATGTCAACGAAAAGTCAACAATAATCTGGCTTAGACGTAGCCACGTAGGAATAGGATTATCAAACAATATGTCAATATCTACATAACACATTATTTGTCATTAGTTTGAATCTTAAGAGCTGTCGTTATTTGGAAAATCAAAACTCACTTTTTTCAATATAAACATGTATGTTATCCGTACTAATAATATCTAGCATTTACTATGGCATAGATGCTTGCTAGCTAGGTTAGGTGGAGATTCAATAACAACAAATTAAATGATACGAAAGAAGCATGACCATATTATCTTCATTTGCTAGCACACAGAAGCAAACCCATATTCCCATATTCTGAATTTGAATAGAAGTAGATGTCTGCGTGTACACTAGACAAGAAAGTGAGAAAAACAGATTAGGTGTGTACTTAGTTTTAGTGGAGTACTTATTAACGGTTAGTTGTTTTCTTATAAGTTCGATGCGTTCTCGTACGTTAGACAAAAGCTAAAGACCCAAAAGAATCCAAATTGTTTATCCATATGTCTAAAACTACTTGACACTTGTGATCCAAACAATTTTTCAAAAATAATGTTTCGGTATTGATAAATAAAGACAAATGATCATTTACCACTAATATTTTTAATTTTATTAGCCGGTGTACTGTGTTTGGCACATGTCGTTTTATCCCCTTCAAATCCAAGTAATTTTCCCAATAGCCAATGCTCCCGTAACACACACGTATTCGAATTGGCCAATGTGTATTTAACGCGTGTTATTATGCAACATGCTTATTCAAAAATAAACAAATTAAGATA
This sequence comes from Arabidopsis lyrata subsp. lyrata, assembly GCF_000004255.2. Taxonomy (NCBI): domain Eukaryota; kingdom Viridiplantae; phylum Streptophyta; class Magnoliopsida; order Brassicales; family Brassicaceae; genus Arabidopsis; species Arabidopsis lyrata. Next base: position 4,859,398 of record NW_003302549.1, read on the forward strand.
ATATAAGTGTCACATAATTATACAACTATACCAATTGCATACGTATTAATGTATTATATATATATATATATATGATTGACTCGTAGGAACTAAAAATCCTCTTTGTTTTATTAGGGAGAAATATATCTTCTCAATATACTTTCTGGTTAATTCTCACGAATCTTTTTTCAATATTTGCTAAATTTGACCATATTTTAGTCATCTCCTAATTTTCTATTTAATTTCTTCTTTTTCTGTGACGTCAAAAACAATTTACTTTTCACATCTCAAAATTTAAAATTTCCTTTATATGAAACATGATTTACTATAAACAATTCAAAGTTCAAACTGTAAAAAAGAATAGCTAGTTACTAAATCAATCTCTAACAATTTTTTTATATAAAAAAAATTACGAACGTTACGCTAAACCAAAATCACAGAAGTAACGTGAACATTAAAAAAGTAAAAAAATAAATAATAAACATTTTTTTTTACCCTTTTTGGGGGCCCACCAAAAAGCTGCATCTCCTCTAATCTCTTTTATAGGCCTCTCTCTCTTCCATAGTCCCATCTTCTCTCTCTCTCTCTCTCTCTCTCTCTCTCTTCCCATCTCACAGCGTCAATCTCTCTCTCTCTTCTCCGCTCACAACGACTCTCTCTCTCTTCTCCGGTGTATCCGTTCTCCGGGAACTTCTCCGAAGAGGGAGAGAGAAAAAAAACCGTTCGATTCAATCTCTTGACGAATTTTTCTTAAGCTTTCCTTATTGGGTAACTTTCTTTCCTTTAATACTTTTTTCCCGATCTCTCTCTCCTCTGTTTTTATTTCACTCCCATAAAGTTTTTATTTTTTTCAATCGTTTACCTAATTTTTTTATTTTCTTCACATCGCAGGATTTGAAGATTCTGAGTGGTTGTTATGATGATAATGTGGGTTTGATTAGTTCTTGACAGTTTCTCTACGCTCATGGATTCTTCTCTCGATGGTAGATTTCTGGGTTTCATTGGTTGCTTAAGATTTATCGATATCCGTGTCTCTTTGTTTTTCCCTATAATAATGTTTCAAGAAAAAAAAAACATATTTTTTTACTTCTTTTTGTTTTTAGCTGGTGATGAATGAAGAAGCTTTGGATTCTCAAATTTGTGTTTATTTTATTCAAATTTTTTTCGAAAGTTGGAGACTTTATGTTTTATACTAATTTGCTACTGATTTTAGATTACTGGGTTCTTTAATCTTTCTATTTCTATTGGAAGTTTTATGTTTTCTAATTGGTGATTCTAAATGGTGGGTCTTTACTTTTTTTTGGTTGATTGGTTCTAACTCCATATTCTTGTGTGTTTGTGTGTGTTTTTTTCCACTATCATTGGTTTGATGAATTGGGTTTTTAATTTAATCGTGCGTCAGAAGACTATATGACTTTTGTTATGTGTATAGAATAAGATTCCATGATGGCATGATTGATGAATGTGGGTTCTATTACCTAAAAGAATCATGCTTTCATTCTCTAACTTGTGGCTTATTCTTTGCTTTGGATCTTGGTCTATTGCATCCTATAGAACATTATCTTTGCTGTCTTATTGTTTGGTTCTCTCTGACTCCTTGATGTCTATTGATCAAACCTTATCAGCATTGTTGTCCTGTGGTGGTAGTTGAACTATCTTTGTTTTTAAATGAACAAAGTGTTTCACTTTTCAGAATTCCAATTTAGTTTTGTATTTGAATTTGTATACATTCTTCTTAGTTTTGGAAAACAAGGTTCTAAGGCAGATTCCTGTATTAGTCTTGGATAGTTTGTGTGTTTCTGGTTAAGACATTGTTCTCCATTGCCTTCACTTCGAGCCAAAAATGTAATTTGACTTCCTTTTCTTTCTATATACAGGAGCTGCAGGTGACTCATCGAAATGCAATGAAATGAGTGTTGATGAGAAGAGACAGCTTGTTTATGAACTGTCGAAGCAATCACATCTAGCTTCTGAGGTCTTGCAGGCATGGAGCCGGCAAGAGATTCTACAGATCTTATGCGCAGAAATGGGAAAAGAAAGGAAGTATACTGGCTTGACCAAAGTCAAGATCATCGAGACCCTTTTGAAAATTGTATCCGAGAAAAACCCTGGAGAGAATGAAGGAAAGAAGAGAGATTCTGATTGTTTGCCTATTCAGAGAAACACAAAGAGACAAAGGAAGGTCGATAATCCTTCTAGGTATGTGCTTCCAGCAAGCAACAACGTAACAAGCAACAATGCCTCAGGGAGCTGCAGCTCGGTTAATACTAAAGGTAAAAAAATCTTCTGTTTTGGGTTCAATGTTATCAACTTTTTGGTGCATTCTAATCCGAAAATAGAATTTGGTCAGGTGAGAGTACTATCTACTGCAAGAATTTGGCTTGCCGTGCTGTACTGAGACAGGAAGACTCATTTTGCAGAAGGTGTTCCTGTTGCATCTGTCGTAAGTATGATGATAACAAAGATCCTAGTCTCTGGTTAACATGTAGCTCAGATCCTCCATTTGAGGGTGAGTCTTGCGGATTCTCGTGTCATCTTGAATGTGCTTTCAAGACTGAAAAATCCGGTCTTGGAAAAGACAAGCAAAGTGAGGGATGCTGCTTCTATTGTGTCTCTTGCGGTAAAGCAAACAGTTTGCTTGAATGTTGGAAGAAGCAATTGACGATTGCTAAAGAAACCAGAAGGGTAGATGTGCTTTGTTACCGTCTTTTCTTAGTACAGAAACTATTGAAGAGCTCAACAAAATACCGAAATCTGTGTATGGTTGTGGATGAAGCTGTCAAGAGTCTTGAAGCTGATGTAGGTCCTCTCACTGGTCTCCCTATGAAAATGGGTAGAGGAATTGTAAACAGACTTCATTCGGGACCCGATGTGCAGAAACTTTGCTCTTCTGCTCTTGAATCTCTTGAAACTCTAGCAACTAAACCTCCGGATGTTGCTGCATTACCTTCATCTCGCAGCTCCAAGATGCAGCAAGGTCAGAATTTTTATATCTTCAACGATTGAGTAATATAACAAGTATGTTAAATAACGTTGATTCTCTGATTTTGTTTCGTAGATTGTTCTTATGTATTGAGTAATGAGATATCTGCAGATACAGCAACCACAGGATCAACCAAGATCAGGTTCGAGGATGTTAACGCGACTTCACTTACAGTGGTTCTCGCCTCTAATGAAATTCCCTCACCTCCAAACATCGTCCACTACAGTATTTGGCATCGCAAGGTACCAGAAAAAGATTACCCGGAGAAATCGACTTGCACATTGTTTACTCCAAACACAAGATTTGTTGTCTCTGGATTAGCTCCAGCTTCCGAGTATTGCTTCAAAGTTGTGTCCTATAGTGGAACCAGAGAAATGGGCGTCGATGAAATCAATGTTTTGACACGTAGCGCTGAAGAAGGAGCGAATTGCTCTTCGGGAGTCGAAAGAAGCGAAAGCCCTCTCACAAATTGCAGCACATTGTCTTCTAATCCTTCTTCTGTCGAAGCTGAGTCCAATAACGATTACATTGTGCCAAAGAAGCCATCAAAGAACGACAACAACAATTCTCCTTCAGTTGATGAAAGTGCTGCTAAAAGGGCGAAGAGGACAACCGAATCAGACATTGTACAGATTGAGAATAACGTTGAACAGATTGTGTTGTTGGATGAGGAAGAACAAGAAGCTGTTCTGGATAAGAACGGATCCGGATCCGGATTCGGATCTGAAACTCCAGCCCTGGTTACTACGAATAATCTTGCTAGTAATCGAAACAATTCAGATGCGAGTTTGCCAATTACTCCCTTCAGGTCAGATGAAATCAAGAACCGTCAAGCCAGAATTGAAAAATCGGTTAAAGACAATTGTAACAACGGTGATCACTCAGCGAATGGAGGAACAGAGAGTGGACTAGAGCATTGTGTGAAGATCATAAGACAGCTCGAGTGTTCAGGACATATCGACAAGAATTTCAGACAGAAGTTTCTGACTTGGTATAGCTTGAGAGCAACGTCACAAGAGATTAGAGTTGTGAAGATATTCATTGATACGTTTATTGATGATCCCATGGCTTTAGCTGAGCAGCTCATAGATACTTTCAACGACCGCGTTTCGATAAAGCGTTCTGCGATTGGTGGTAGCGGTGCGTCTGCGGTTGTTCCATCTGGATTCTGTATGAAGTTGTGGCATTAGAGATGGGGAGATTTGGGAACTTCTGCTCTGTTTTTTTTTCAAGTCATTTTCAAAACGTTATTCTAATTATTGGGAAATTTGCATTATTGGAACATTTCCATGCAAGAACAGTAGTACTGTTGCTATCGAATAGTTTGTTTTGTCGGATTATTTATTTTATTTTATGGATTTGATTCCATTTATAATTTAGTACTAGACTGAATTATTATAATTTCGTTGACTTTTGGATTTAATTCTAATTATTGGGATGATTTTAAAAAGTATTTGTAAATCTTTTTTTTTTTTTTTTTTTTCATCACAAGTATTTGTAAATCATAGAACCAATAACACATGATTTTTATAAAAAATTTAAAATCAATGATTGAATAACACATGATTTTACTTGGATTTCCAAATCCATTCAAATCAATGATCCAATAACCCCAAGTAACATTTGGAAATTCACACAAAATTCATTCTTTTAAAAATCAAACAACGTGGATTTGAAAGGTCAAATAAAGTGGAATTTAAAGTCAAATAAAGCAGATTTGAAATTCATACAAAAGGATTATAAAATTAAAACATTACAATCTTTAAGAAATAATCTGTCACGTTCTGATCTATAAATTCTCAATTGAATCACTCCACATGTTTGATGCTATTGTTTTTCTCCACTGATTGACATATTCTCTCTGTTGATCTTGGGTTGTAAGAACTTCATCATTATTGTCATTAATTTCTTCGACAACTTCTTCTGCACTTTCGTCTTCTTCCAGAAAATTATCCGTTCGACAAAACTTTCGAAGAAAATTATGTAAACCAACACATGCAAGATATGGAACCTGACTAATACTTTATTGTAATAACTTGCGAACTGTATTTAAAATGTCCTGGATAAAGTTTTCAAACATGTCGTACATCTCTGGCTATCCAAATTTTATTACCAAAGTTTTTGGTACATTATTATTGCTTGTGCCAAATTATATATATAGATCAGTATGCTTTTTTAGTATTTGAATTCATTGGAAATTGCGTGCTTACAAAAGAGTGTTTTTTTTTTTCGGTAACCAAAAGATTTCGAGTTTTAGGTTTTTAATCCCCTCAAAACAGAGATCATAGTAGGTTAGTTAGTCGCCTCCCTAATAGCAAGACTCGAACTTAAGACTTTAAAATGTATTTTCGTTGGAAGGTTATTCAAGTACATCAATATAGCTAGTGAAGATGGGTTTTGTAGAGTTATTCAGGCGTGTCTCTCGTAAATTTTACGATTTTTGGTGTTTCGGTTCATAAATAATAGTAACATGTATTCGGATTTTAATCAAATATATATTTAATTTCCAAAAAATAGGTTTTATGTAGAATGATTTTCTTTTGGTTTTTGCATGGTTCATTTCAAATTCGATTTTTCGAATATAGAAATAATGACTCTATTTAAACTATATTAAGATTAGAACACATATTTCCGTTTCGAATATAGAAATCGAGATTTAAAAATACCAAATATTCTTTCAACCACGTTCCTTAAGGATGCATGACGATGGTTAAACAACTCTTTTGCATTCGTTGGTTGTGAATTTTGACCAGAATATTCTTGTAGATGATATCTGACACCACGATACGGAGCTAAAAAGTTTTGACGATTTGGAAATCCACAATCTACTACATAAAACTTTCCTGAAATACAATAATAATTTCTTATAAAAGATACAATAATAATATAGCACTTGTCTTGTTGAAAAAACATATTTACAATATAAAGACATGTACGTACCTTCTGGAACTGGTAGTCGATTACTGTTCATTGTCAAAGCATCATTTAATACTTTTGAGTCATGAGCTGAACCTTCCCATCCACTAAGAACATACATAAATTCGAGATCAAAATTACAAGCAGCCAACACATTTTGCGATAAATCACCTTTTCTGTTACGAAAAGAAGGCGCTTTTTTCTGTGATACCATTGCAAGGATATGTGTACCATTAATAGTTCCAACACAATCCTAAATAACAATAAAATTATATTCCATGAAAGATAATGAAAAAGCAAAGACATAACTATATGAAAGATATACCTTAAAATACGGATAAAACCTCGTACTTTCTCTAATTTTGGTAGGCACTGCAATCTCCGGTTTAGCCATCAAACTTGGAGCAATTTGATTAAGAGCCCGCAAAACTTTGTGAAAGTTCACGCTTGTTGCAAACGTTGACCTATTAAAAGTGTCTTTTGTATAACAATACCTTGAATTTTGACCGACTACTAGAAGAAAAGTTGCAACCATTTCTTCAACACTAATATATTTTGTATCGCATAAACTTGTCTGCTCCCGGAGTTCTTTACATAACTTCAGAAATATTTGTGGATACATTCGATACAACTGTCGAAAATATTGAGGTCCATGTCGTAGGCATTTCCTCAAATACAACATCCGAAACAAAATCAAGAGCACCAACAAAATAATATCAGCATCCAACTCGTCATCATGTAATGCATTTCTTTCTCTTTCTTCAAGGACTTCTTGATCTCCATGATGGGCTCGATCCATGTTTGATGATGTACACCTGTGACACAAAAAATATAACTCGTAAAACTTTTCTTACAAGTAAATGACATGATAATTAAAAAATCAAGCAACAAAGAGGTGGAGACGTGTGTTGAGATCTCACAACAAGAAAGTTTAAAAATATAATTAACGTATAAAGTTAAGAAAATACACTTACAAATTTATCAATGGTGCGCCATCTCTTTCTTATTACTAATGGAAAAGTAACAGTTTGTTCTTATAGTGTTGTACTTGTATTATATGTATATTTTACATTTTTATTTTATGTAAATTTTACGTTTTACAAACGCACATATTACTTTTTGTTTTATGTACATTTTACATTTTTCAAACAAAAACTGTGAAATGAAACATGAAAGTTCGTAGAGAAAGAATATATATATATATATTGTGAGTCAATAAATTGTAAGATTTCCTATAAGATTTGACAAATCACCATTTTTCGTAAGAACTTTTAGGTAAACGAATTTTTTTGTGAGTCAAGAAATTGTAAGATTTGTCAAATCACCATTTTTTGTAAGAACATTTTACATGGAAGCTTTCTCAAGTGGAGTAATATATTACGAAATTTTTTGTGATTCAAGAAATTGTAAGATTTCCCAATTTTTAATCGAGAATTTGTCAAATCACCATTTTTCATAAGAACCTTTTGGTAAACGAAAAGACTATATATTAACTAACTTCTTAAACTAGTTTTTATGTAGCACAAAACTTAACAGCAATAAAAAAAACAATGAGCAATTCACAACAAGATCAAGAAAAAAATCCATACCTTCCATGGAGTCCACAAGAAACCAGAACTTTGATAGATTTACTTTTAGACGGTCTTGCTTCGGGTTGGCGTAATTCAAGCGGTGTGTTCAGCAAGTTTACAGTGGAAAGAAAAATACTATTGTTAAAAAATTCAGCAAGTTTTTACGGCTTCAGATGAGGTGTGGAATAATTATATAAAGGTAAACTGCACATACATTAGCTTTTCCTTTTGGCTTTTTTTTTTTTTAATACAATGTTAAAAAGAACGTGGAAAGTTGCATGATCAATAAGATAATAAGCAAATAAACTGTGAAATTTGTAATTATGCTAAAATATGTTTCTTTGGATTTTAGGCGCATCCGAGTTACAAAAAATTCAGAGATGAAACGTTTGAAGAATTTGATGATCTCAAGATGATATTTGGGGACAACATAGCAACCGATGGGAATGCTATTGGATTAGGTGATGGTACGGATGCTCGAACATGTGAAATTGCTGGAAAAAAAGCAAACAAGTTCTATTGAAGATTTTTCTATGGATGTCGAGGAAGGTCATGAAACACCTTTGCCTTTTGTAGACAGTAATTTAAGGGGCCCTTCAGAAAATCTTCCTGTGAGAAAGAAGCGTAGAAGCAATACTAACAATGTAGGTGAACCAACAACTCATAGTGAAGATTCAGAAGAAGTCCATACCGAGATGAATTCATTGACAACAGTAACTCATAAACTCTTCAATCTAATACAAGAAAGAGAAACAAGACAACAAAAAGAATCTGAACAAAGAGAGGCTGAGAAGAAGAAAAATAATGTATGGGAAGCTATCAAAGAAGTTCCTAATTTGGAACAAACAGTTCGTTACGATGCGGTTAAATTGATTCACCAATTAGGAATGAAAGAAGTCTTTGTTAGTATGTCCATTGATGAGCTTTATGGTTGGATTATGCGTAACGTGATGGAGTGCTAGATTAATTATTTTTTGTTTACAAGTCTCGTTTGGTTTCGAAAGCTTCTCGTTTGTTTTCAAGCATTGTTGGTATTTCTTTTATATGATGGTGTTTCATGATCTTCAAAACATTGCTCTACGTCATACTTGCATTATGGAAAATAGAAACTGCTAATATTGTTTTCTTCCAAATCCACCCAAATAACTAGGTGGAACCCAAGGATTTCAATCACTCTATTTATAAGTAAAACATATATTCAATTTCATTCAAATCCAATATGAAGTCAAATCCATACTCAAATCTTCAATATTGAATAAGGGGTGATTTTTTTTCGACAAAAAAAAGAAAAAGAATAAAGGGTGATTTTAAAAAGTATTTGTAAATCATAGAACCAAAAACACATGATTTTTATAAAAAAAAATTAAAATCAATGATTAAATAACATATGATTTTACTTAGATTTCCAAACTCATTCAAATCAATGATCCAATAACCCCCTAAAGGTTAAAAAATGGTTAGTTAGTGGTTTCGTTAAGAAAGAGAATAGTCATTATATCATAGGCTCATAGCTACCCATTATTTATGCACGTATTTGTGGCACTTATTCATTTCGGTGTTAACAGATGAGCGGGTGAATCTCAATTTATTGGGCCTATATAGAATTGGGCCTGAAATCTGGGAAAAGTTAACACCCCCTAAATGTATTTGACAATTTGGAACTACTTATATTTTGTAGTTTTTTTTATGATTGGTTATTTTTTAAATAAAATATAATAATGTGTTTAAAAGAAAATTAAATTATTTTAATATGTATGTATTTATATTAAATCTCTTATATTTTGAAACAGAAAGAGTAATTTAATTGAAGAGTTTATAATGGATCTGTCAATATTTGAGGAGTTTTTATATACTAAAATCGCATAGCAAAATAACGGAAACAAATAATGACTTAAAAGTACAATAAAACCTCTAAATTGATAAGCACTAGTATAAAATAATAAATATTTTGATCCCAAGTCGAACCAATGTAAAAATAAACAAAATTCGATAAAATGATAAAATAACATTTTTTACGAATCCTTAAGTAATTAATATTATAAGATCCCATTAATAACATAAATTAACAATCATTTACATTTATATATACACACATATATATATATATATATAATATATCAATATGGTTTTAGTGTTTTTAATGAATTTTTGTTAGAACTCATCAATTAATTTTCTGGTATAAAAAAAAATATGTTTATAAATTTTTGTTAGACTATTTTATATAGTATCGTGTATAATTTTCTCATATAAATAGACAAAATTCTTATGAATTTACAGAAACAAAATTCTTTATTATTTATTTATTTACAGAAAATATACATATATCATTTGTATAAATTGAATTCATTTATTATCTTTGTTATTTATTGTCAATCTTTTTTCTTCTAAATATTAAATTTTCAAATCCAAAACTAAATTTGTGATAATATTCAGATTTTTTATAATATTCAAAAGAATTATTACGTTCTTTATTATTTATTCTAACTCATATTTTTCTAAGATTGAAAATGAACGACGGTCCACGGAATGTTGAAACTAGGACACAAAAATCAATATTACGTTCTCTGGGCAATACGAAAACCCAAAGCCCAAACCTAGACATTTTACGTTCTTCATTTTTTTAAATGAATCATTCTGCCTCGATGGTAAAAGGTATACACATACACTAATCCACAAAGCAACGACCATTTAAGCCCTCAAAAATAAAATATTTATATCCTTAACAAAATGATGCCGCGGGATTGACAAAATGTTTATAAATTATAGTTTAGTTAGAGCATAAAATATATCACAAATAATAATAATTTTAAAAGTATGCTTTTTTTTGGGCAGATCCTCATACTATGGGACCGGAACTAGACTTGGAATACACATATAACCAAATTTATATGTTCATTTCTCTTCCACCCTATCTCGTTCTATCTCTCTTTTTTGGAATCCATCCTTTCCAATAATGTATAAGTTGACGCAAACGCATTTACCTCCCGTGGTTATTAATTCTTCAGAACATATAACATTAATCCTATTACTTTGTCAATAAAATACACCGAATGAGGATGATCTTCACCGAGATTGAATTCTGGCAAATCAGGTCTCGATACAACAAACAATTTGGTCCAAGAAACAACTCTATCTTTGACACTATTTGTGACCGGCCGATACCAAGTCTCCCCCACTTGATCATGTTCTTCGTATACACGTTCGTGAAGCAAAGAAAGCTTATCTTCTCTAAAAGCTCATAAGGCTACATTATCATATGTATCATAGAAGTAAGGAATCAGGCTCATATATTTGGATGTCTCTCTGGAAAAATCAAAACTTTGGATAAATGTGCCATGATGATATTGTCCAGCAACCCAATACATATTTCCTTTTAGAGTGGGTGAGTATTGTTGATACACGGATCTCACAAGTACATATACGGAATCTTGAGGGAAGAAAGAAGAATCTCTTATTAAACTGACGATTACAACAATGGACGAGCAGAAAACTTAATCTACGAGCCGAGCCGCAAAGTTCTCTGACGGTGGTACGAAATTCTTTGTAAAAGCGGGTATTTCGGGATCCCCTTTCCAATCATTCTACTTTCCTATTTATAGGGTACAGAGGTGGGGTACCTTGTACCCTCGAAATGTCCTTTTTGCCCTTAAGGTCGGTGCTTTACTTCTTAGTGGGCTTTTGAGCCTTTGCTGGATCGGGCTTTAAACGAGCCGGGCTTTTAAAAATCAATTCTTCAGCCCGTTTGCCGATCCGGGGGCCCAAGAGGATTTTGGGCCATGCCCAAAATCCACCATCAACAGTAGCTCGACTTCCTTCGCGTATTTCCGAGGTGCGTGCGGGAGACGATCTCTCCTGATTCGCCTACTGCTGCTCCCGAGATATCAAAAACCGGGTCGTTCGCGTGTTGAAAGCGGCGAAGTCGTAATGATTACTAATTCGGCTCGGATTTCTTCTTCCTTCCCGAGGTGCGTGTTCTCGCGGCGCGTGAGGAGGACGTGGGTTCGTGGTTCGTCGATTTATATTCCCGAGACGTTGGTTTGCAGGTCGTTCGCGTGTTGAAGGTGGCGAAGAGCGTGATGATTGCGTCTTTCTTCAAAACACAATGATTACGCGGTTTCGCTCAACCGACCCTTCCCTCTATAAGTACAGCCTCTCATCCTCACTTTCTTTATTTCTTCTCCCGCACAAGTTCAGGTATTCTCTCCGTTCTCTCTCCTCAATATCTTCAGTTCGTCGTTTTATTTCTTTTCCGATCATGTCTTTAAGCGTAAGTTCATGCGGTTCGTTCTCCAATCTTCGTCGTTCCCGTACTTTCGATGACTCGAACATCCGCTCTGTCGACCGGTTTCTAAACAAATCTGTGAGCAATTCCCGGGGTCGTAGGTCGAGATCTCCGCCCGGTTCATCGGAGTCTTCGGTAATCAGGTCGTCTCCGGTTGTTGCTGAGTTCCAGAGGCGTGAGTCTGAATCTTAGAAGGACGCGGCCGAACCGAGTATACCTGCCGCACTTGTCACAACTCTTTATCTCCGGGACAAGGATGGCGATGTCGTTGCTGCTTATGACGATGACGACGTCCCCCTAGTAAGGTGGGGTACTGTTCATGTTGGGATTGCTCTTAATGGTGGGCCAGTGCCTGGCATCCACGATTACCTCCGTCCGACGACGTCCACAAGTCAGACGCTGGATCTGACCCTCCACTTTTGCAACACGCCGCTTAATTTGGATACTCTTACACCGAATCCTTGGGATCGGCCCTGGACTGCTCCTGCTGGATACATATGTATCTATGAGAAGCACATTACGGATTGCGGGCTCACCTTCCCCATTTCATCCTTTCTACTGTAGTATGCTTCACAGTGAGGTTTGGCGTTTCCTCAGCTCTCTCCCGCGGCGATTCGGAATGCCTATGGCATGATTCGTCTTGCAGATCAGTGCGGTGTTGTACCACGTTGTTGTTTATTCGAAGAATTGACGGTGCTGAAAAAATTTGGAAGTTCGAAGCCCGACCTCTTCTACGCTCAGTCATCATTTACCCCGAAGCTGGTTATTGATGCGAAGAGCAAGACCTACGACTAGATCCGTTGGTACTTCTTTGTGAAAGTCTCTCAGGAGTCTATCGAGGATCCTCATGCCGAGATCCTTCATAAGTGGAAGATTTCGGCTGGTAGTTCGTCTTTTGACCCTATGGGATCGTCTTTTTGTTTACGCACCTTTGATCCTTCATAAGTGGAAGCCCGACCTTTTTTTTTTTTGCAGTTCGTTGCCCGAAGATCTTCGACCCTTATCCGGAGCAACTACACAACGACGTTCAGAAGATCTTGTCTTTGTGCCCTTATACTTGGCCAGACGAGGAAGATCCAGTACGTCGTCCATTTTCGAGGCCGAGGGGGACGACCGCAAGAAGGGTCCAGCAAAACCAAAAAGGTCTACCCGAATTCCAGGTCGGTCTCCTCCCCTTGTTATTTCGATTTGTCTTTTGGTCTCGTTGTTATGGGTCGTCGTTTTACTTACTTCTTTTCTCCAGCTTCTAGTCAGATCATGGGGAAACTAAATGTCAACGTAGTTGGCAATTATTCTTCGCGCTATAAGAAGAAGTCATCGGTGACGCCGAGAAAGATGACTCGTGAAGAGGAAGAGGCCACGGCCTTGGCAAGGCGTCTCTCTCTGGAGGAGTACGAAGCCAAAGAGGCTGAGAGACGAGCCGAAGCTCGTCAAAAGAAGGAGTCCGGAGATGATCGTCGTGACCGACATGGTCATGATTCCAGGGATAGGAGGGAAAAAGAGGTGGCCGAAGCGAGGTAAGCTAAGCTGCATGTTGTCGATGCTCCGCACGACGTGCCTGCTTCGACAGGTAAAGAGATCGTTCTCCGCGACGATCTTGAGGTTGAGCTCTTCAGAAAGCGAGCTCTGACAGAGTCTGAACCGGTGCGTTCGGACCTAGCTAAGAAACAGAAGACGGCCCCCTCTTTGGACTACCGGTGGCGGTACGACTACGATGGGCGTGACATTCACGTTTCTACTGTTGCCGCGTCCATTGCGGAATTGTTCCGCAAGATCCATGTTGGTCCGTCTCCTTTTCCCGAACTTTAGGACATTTGGGAGAGGACGGCGTTTACCGATGTTGCGAAGAAGACCATCACGGTAATGACTTAATAAAATTTTCGCTTTATTTTATTAACTGTTTCGTCTTCTGATCGAACTCTCTCTTTTTTTTTTTTTATAGGCCGTCACCGCGATTGATCGGATGGCGTACATGTACGAGCGTCGTCTCCGTGTTGTTACTGAGCAGAACACGGCCTCGGAGGAGCACCAGAAAGTCTTGGCGGCCGAGAAGAGAATTGCTGACCAAGCTCTAAAAGGCTTGGGGAGTGCTAACTCCGTGGTGCAGCTTCTTCGCGATGAGGTTGCCAAGCTAAAAGGAGAACGAAACGACGCTATTTTGGGGCGAGAACGTAGTCTCGAGGAGTTAGCAAAGTCTCGCGGCGGATACCCGACTTTTTAAAAAATAATATTTGTTATTTGCTCCGGTTTTTACGAAAACTATGTTTTCCTATTTGTTTTGCTTCAAAATTTCACGGATATTTGGATTTTTGAATCAAATCAAAACGAATACCGTGTCGAAGCGTATCTAGCGAATATTTTGTCCAGGCAATGTCCTTGTTAATTGGCTTTGGAGGTGGAGTACTGATAAATGTGCAAAACATATATGAGATACGTCATTGCAAAACATATTTGAGATTGGCATAAAGAAAATACCACGTATATACTTGATACTTTGAAATTAAGAAATTAAATGTGCTTACGTTATATACATCAAAAAAACAATATTAAATCCGTCTAGTTATTAGTATTTCCATTGCTAATTAGCATGATATAGTGTTGAAGAAAACGCTAAACAGAGGACCGTGTATAAGTGCTCTGTAATCAAATTAAGAATTATGGTTTCGTAGTTCCTTTCCTTCACGACCACAAGTAGGCTTCAACAATTGGTTTCCTATTATTTACAATCGTTCATTTAAATATATATATATATATATATATATAGGACCACAAGTAGGCTTCAACAATTGGTTTCCTATTATTTACAATCGTTCATTTAAATATATATATATATATATTATAAATATTTAACCAAAACGAAAAATAGTCTTTAAAAGTCTAACGAAATAACCTTTTAAAAGATTCTTGATTGGATCAAACCCATGATTGATGATTTATATAGAACTCAGAGTCAAAATGTGGGGATAACATGTTACATATCCATACCACTGATCACCAACAAAAATAACAAGTTTAGCAAAAAAAAAAAAAAAAAAACAACAACAACAACAATAACAATGCAAAGAAAAGAGAAAAAAAAATAAAGAGATTTATTGTAAGAATACGTACCCCATAGTTTTATAGCAATATTTCGTGAATAAACCAAAACAATGATATGATAAAAGAAAATACATTTTTGGTATTAGGTTATTTTAGAAGAAGAAAATATCGAAAATAGATTTTCCGAACAAAAAAATTGGTTAACAACAAATACATGTTTTTATTATTAGATTTGAATTAGTAAAATTTCTCAAACGGGCATACTATTTTATTGTGACGTGTTCCACCTGAAGAAATAGATCGATGGCCCAAATCATTTTGGTACCCTACACAAACCTGTCCCGCATGTAACACACGTCTCTATTGTCAAATCATATTTGTTTCTTTTTTGGGGTAAAAAGGGGATAAATCTTTGGACAAAACTTTTGGATAACATGAGTTATTATTGTTACAAGAAAAGAAAATCAATTTTTTTTAGTTTTCCACCGAGCAAAAAGCATATTCACTCACAGGGAAGCGACACATCACCCATTTGTTGTTTAAAAGTAATATACAAATTTGAAATTCTAGAATTTGTTGAAAATAATCAAATTAAAACAAATGGTCAACGTGTCATGGATGTGTATATCTCTAAAGAGTCCCCCTTCTTCTAAGTATTATTTATTTAGATATGTGATTTGCAAAATTGCCGGCCAAAATTGTTTGAAGCTTACAAGTTTGAAGCTTATATTTCAACGTAATATTGCACTCCATATAACACATTAAGGTATCGCCATAAAGTTTTTTGCTATACATAGCAAACCTCTCTTAAGTTTGTTTATAAGTGCTTAAACGAGAGATGACACTGATATTGTGGCTTTGGAGGTGGAGTGCTAATTGTGCGAAACATTTGTGAGATAACATAATACGTATTTGAGATTAGCATAAAGTAAGAAAATACCCCATACTTTTTTTCTCCTTTTTACCTCATATATATATATATATATCCTCATATATATATATATATATACGCTAAAAGCAATATCGTGATTAAACCGAAGCAAAATGATAAAGAGAAGTCGTTTTTCTGGTATATGATAGAAAATAGTATTAATCTTGTAGTGGGACATATAAATAAGACGATAATGGTTGGTAGAAGAAAATGTCCGGAATAGAAGTCGTCCCGCATAAAATAATGGTTGACAACGCATATGCATATTTGATTGGTTGAGTGGATAAAGGGTATGCACGTTCAGTATATTTTAATAGTTACGTAATGGTTCGAGATCGCTCTTGTCATATGCAACAACGAACAAAAATATCTGCATGCATGCAAATTAATAAATTAAATTTATTGTGACGTGTTCCACCTGAAGAAATGGATAGATGGCCCAAGTCATTTTGGTTCATATTCATCACACAACAAAAGAAAAGATTCAAAAGGAAACAAAACTAAAATGATAAATTAAAGTTCACAAGATTTTCACATACAAAGACAGGAGAACGCGCGAGTATGCATTTAAATATGTTGTTAACCATATAAACCTAGTCATTATTAAAGGGCATCAATAATATACAAGTTGTTAACCATCGGAAGTTTGAGTATAGATTGTTTTTATCATAAGAATTATTATTAGTTGTTAATGAATCTTGTTTACATGACACGCATATAAAAGTAATGACATTAAAAAAAAAAAAAATAAATAAAAAAAAATGACGTAAGGAAAAAAAATGAGGAGCAACGCATAAAGCTGTCACATTGATCCCAAAAAACGACAAATCCGTTATCATTGTAATACTCTCTCTAGTTTTTTTCTTACCAAATTTTTTTTTTTTTTTTTTTTTTTTTTTTTTTGCAGAAACAAAATAAAGAAGTGCATAAATATAATATAATCTTTGTCCCAATTGGCCAATTTATACGAGGATTTCAAATTTTCTATACAGTAAGTCGGTGACCATTATTTTGCTATGGGAAAATACGATTCATATTAATGTGGTGGTCATTATTAATTACACAGAAACAAACAGAAAAAAAGCAAGAGAGTGTGGGTACAAAAAACCGTTAATAGAATCACAAATGAGAAAAGATTTATGATGATCGAGCCGTTTATTATTGCTTTTGATATTGAGATCTACGGTTAAGAAAATATCTGGTACCCCTACTCTCTTCAGTCACGTGAGACTGTGAGAGTAATTCCACCACGCCTTTTTCCTTTATTTGGTTATTTATTACTATTAATATTTTTATGACGGCGGTTGTATTTATTTCTCTTTTAACCCATATAAACAAGACTTCATAAATTAAGTAAACAACAATTGCGTAAAATAAATAAAATTAGAAGAAATTACGTAAAATAAAGAAATTGCAGGAATAAAAAAAAAAATTGCAGAAACAAAATAAAGAAATGCATAAATATAAGATAATAGTATATATATATTGCAGAAATATTAAAAGGCAGAATAAAAAAAAAAAAAAAAATTGCAGGAACAAAATAAGATTAAAGTAAACAAGACTTCATAAATTAAGTAAAATAAAGAAATTGCAGGAATTAAAAAAAATAAAAAAATTGCAGAAACAAAATAAATAAATACATAAATATAATATAATAGTATTAGTATATATATAAATTGCAGAATATTGAAAGGCAGAATAAATAAAATTACGTAAATTGCAGAACAAAAAAAATTGCAGAAGTAAATAGATATAGTAATGCGGAAATAAGAGAATAACAAAGATTCTAAAGTTAAGTCTGAAATATAAATTGCAAAATTAAGAGGAATTCATATCAAGTGCAGAAATAGCAAAGATGAACCAGATCAAGTAAGCGAAATACATAAAAAGTGCAGAAAGCAACACACGAACCAAACGTAGAGTAGAGACATAGCAAATGAACCAGAAACTTCAGAGAAATACATAGCTTAGATCGGCATCGGCATGCCAAGCCACTCTTTGGCCTTCAGAGAGCAAGCGAAAGCCTCCAACGCGGCGACACGTGCACCTTCTACCGAGACATTACCTCTTCTGGTTCTTCCTAAGGCAGCAGATCGGTTCAAACCGGGAACGACACTGTTCAGCTTCAAACCCAAATCCTCGACGAATGGACAATAAACACGACTACGGAGAGACTTGATGATTTCGAGGTTGTCACTCATGCCACATCCGACGACCTTCCAAAACAACCAAAAAAACAAAGAGAGTTAAGATTTTCGAAAACAGAGTGAAATCTAAAAAAACAGAGTGAAATTTGTGGATAGTAATTTACCAAAGATTTCTTTAGCATACTCTTGAGATTCTCTGGAATGTACTGTGTGCTCTTCAGATCAACTACCAAGATCTTTCTACCCACAGCAAAGGTAAGAGAGTGCGGTTCTCCTCTCGAATGTTGAATCGAGAAGCCGACGACCAAGGTGCCTTTTGCCGCCGCTGCCTTCCGACTTTTTCCGCCAACGCCGACCCAATTGCGGATCTGCGTGGAATTTTTGCCAACCGTCGTGGTCAGCTTGAAGCGGCCGTAAACAAATCGGCGGTGAATAGCTCTCTCCTTATTCCTTCTCGCCATTTCTCGTCTTTTCTCTCTCTCTTTTTTGTTTTGTTGCTTTTTGTTTGGAAAGAGCAAATGATATTTCTTGCGAGAAACCACTCTCTATTTATTGAGAGACGCATCCATCCTCAGCCGTTGGATGCTCTACCAATCTAACGGCTCCAAATTGATCATCATTTATTTTAGTACATGTAAATAAAAACCTATGCAATATGCTTTATATGGAACCACTCTTACATACGTATTCAGAAATCACTCTTCATCAATAGAGTTCTAGATATTTCACCAATTTATATGGTTATTTGCCAACTCTTTTTATTTTATTTTTACTTAAAGTTTGTACTACCCATCTATCTTCTTTTACCGATCACATGAGATGTTGTACTAAACTATATATATATATATATATATATATATATATATATATATTCTGCCATTTTATAACCTTACTTTTCTTACCCTTTTAAAACTCCATTTTGTATCATCAAATCACACCTATATATATATATATATTTATTCACTTAGTTAGTTAGTTAATATTTTTAGTTTCTTTCAATACATTTTACGCAACCACGACTAGAGATATCTTCGGTATGCACGTGTGGTCCGTTTATGATAGACGCAGCCACTCCTTTGGCTCCAAAATCAAATTTATCAACCATTAGCTAACATTTAGGAACATGGAAAGACAGAGCAGATAGAGAGCTCAAGACCCTTGGATAGATCAAAAACTTTGTGACTGAAAATATCGAACCAATGACTCCAGAACAAATTAACCGAATAAAGCCGGTACGAGCCAGAGACAGTACACACCAGCTAACTCTGCTATTTGGGATCTTGATGAAGCAAAAGACAGTGGCATTAGCAAAAGAGCTTCCTAGATGAGATGTTGTACTACCCATCTATCTTCTTTTACCAATCACATGAGATGTTGTACTAAACTACACACCAGCTAACTCTATCTTTTATCTATCTTTTGAGTCATATGGCCATCCGTTTGTACTGCCATGCATCTATCTTTTAAGTCATATGGGGATATTTTAAGTCACGTAGTGCATCCATCCGTTTGGTAGAGTATCAAAAGAAAAAATATAAATATGACGGCGAGTGTGTGTGATTTGCTTTTAGAAATAGAAAAAAATTTCAACGTGCATACTATTTATTGCGACGTGTTCCACCTGAGGAAATAAGATCGATGGCCCAATGACAAACCCGTCCCGCATCTAACACACACGTGTGCAGATTATTAGTATTTCTTTTGCTAATATATCACATACAACATCTAAATTAGCACATGATAGAAAATAATAAAGGAACCGTAATTGATTTGCATGGCCACATACAAAAATATTAAATCCGTTCAATTTATTATTAGTATTTCTTTTGCTAATATATCACATACACTTTATATGTGCAGATTAATTGGGATAACCGATTTATATGGCTGGACTTCTTTGATGCTTCCATGCTTCCATCTTCAAGCTTCTCTAGCTTACTTATGTGGATAGAGAATCCTACCACAAATAGGAGACTTAATGCGATATGTAAGTAAGTGCTCTGTAAAACCAAATTAAAAGTATGGTTTCGTAGTTCCTTCATGATCACCACAACGTTAGCATCCACAAATGGTTCCAATTATATATCTACAATAGTTTTGTTTCATCTTAAAAACATTTACTAACACGATAATTATATATATAGTGAGAACAATGCAAGAAGAAGAAGCAAAAGAAAGAAAGAAAGAAACACTACAGTATTATATAAAACATGATATTTTTAGGAAGCATTATTCTTTTAGATTTTTGATTTGAAAAATTGAAATCAACCACAGGAAGTGGAATCTTTGATCGATGTTGATATTTCAACCGTGTTGCAATTTCTTTAGCTGCAAATAACAATGCGGCTAATATGATGGAAATAACATTCCATTTAAATAACATTCCTTTTCAAGTATATGTATCAATACGGTCAAATTAAGGATCTCGCAATCTTCTCCTAAACATTCCATTTTCTTTCGGCTGGTTAAACAAAACAAAAAAATCTTAGTCTACAAATTTCTAGCCACATCAACATTTTCAAACTTTATATACATAGTTTCAGTTTTAATAAAAAGCTTTGATTTCTAATTTGTTATATAGTACGTAGTCATATGAAAATACAATTAGAAATTCTGCACGTTGTAGTACATGCATCAATTTAGTAACACTATCGAAAAAAGAGGATATTAATATATGACGGCTCTTGTGTGTGATTTGCTAGATATAGAATTTGTTTCATACTATTTTTGTGACGTACGTGTTCCACACCTGAAGAAATTGATGGATGGCCCAAATCATTTTGATACCTACTATTCAACTGAAAATGGACCATGATGAGAAAAATTGCACAAGTGCCAGTTAGATAACGGTTGTGGCCAGTGACGGAGCCAGAAATACATTTTATCGGGGTCAAAAAATAAACTAAACAAATTAATCTATATAATATCAAAAAAATATTCGACGATTGCATGTTTTTTAATTCTACGTTTATCACAGTTTGATTTTCACATCCTAAAAAAAATATCAACCACCGAAGCGAGTCCGTAGAGTAATTTTTATAATTTTATTTAGTATAAAATTAATTAATTTGAATGAATTTGTTTGCATAACACATGTAAATTATAAAGATTGTACTAATCTTTCGGGTTTTGTTTCTAACGTGAGTATAATTTCTAAAGATATAGGGCCTTTGCATTTTATGTATTTAAATTAGTTGGGTTAATGGGGTCAAACAAAAAATTTAATTGGGTTCATGAGGATTAATGGTAAAAACATATAATATAATTTTGCAAATTAGTTGGGGTCAACTGACCCCACTATTAACAAGGTGTCTCCGCCCCTGGTTATGGCAAAAGCTAACCCATCCATTAATTATACCATGCCCGGCCCTTGCCTAAGGCAAGCACCACACATTATAATCTGAATTTGAGGGCCACACAACCAAAAGAGACCTTAGTCTAGTGGTCTTCAATCATTTCTTGTGATACAAATTAATGATGGTGACTCTTATTACTCACCTGCTACTTTTAGTTTTTCTTTTTACATTTCTAAAATTGAAAATCATTCTCTGTGTTCCCACATCTCACTTTCCAATATTCTGGTTTTAAGACTTTTGTTTCAATAGTTTAGTTAAAAAATATAATTTTGGCTTTTAAACTTTAAAACTTTTAGGTATAAGTTTTAAAATTGTTTTTTCTTATTTTAGATGTCATATTTTGTTAGTGTTTTTATTCATATTATTTGTCTTTGTTGCAAATTTCACTGTTTTAAAACTAGTTCTTTAAGTGTCGTTTACCCTATACTCTTTATTTCATTACAATATAAAACATTTATAAAGAAAAACAAATATTTATTATTATATCTACAAAATATTATTTTAAATAACTTTTTTACATAAACAGAATGGAAACTAACTCAATGCTAATGTAAGAATTTATATAGATTTAATTTTCAATTATGAAAATAGAGTGAAGTCACGAAAAAATTTTAAGCTTTAGGCCACACGAACACAAGGACCGGCCCTGAATTATACTAACGAAAAATTTGAAAGATATTAAGGTATTGCAATTTGCACTCCATTTAACAAATTAAGGTTTCACCATTAAGCTATATATAGTTTAGAAACATTTTGTCAATCCCGTGGTATCATTATGTTAAGGATATATATAAATATATTTCTGTTGAGGGCTTAAATGGTCGTTGCTTTGTGGATTAGTGTATGTTTATCATATATTTTACCATCGAGGCCGAATGCTTCATTTAAAAATCAGTTCATTACAACAAAAAAAAAAAAATTAAAAAAATTGAACAACGTGAAATGTCTAGGTTTTTTTTTTTTTTTTTTTGTCAAAAAATGTCTAGGTTCGTTTAGCCTTGAAAGAGCATGGTTTTGTTTTTTTTGTGTCCTAGTTTCAACATTATGTTTTTGGATGGGGTTAATATAAAATTACACTAAGTTTAAAATTTTCATAGATACACTATTTCCGCCACTGGAACTGTTTGAATCACAACTTTTTTCATGTGGAAAGTTCTTTCACACGCGACGTTATAGATTGGAAAACTCGTTGGATGTCTGATTATTTCAAATATAATAACTTGATTTGCAAAGAAACAAAAAAAAAATCAGCTTTCTTAGTTGGATATGACAAGGAGCTGTTTTAAAACTTCGAAATATTTTGTATGTGAAACTATAAATGGGCAAATTAAACATTTTTTTAACCTTTTTGACGTAAATGAGAATATATATAGAAAATTAAGTGTTCACAAAAGTGAGATAACAAAAGTTTATATACAGTATGTCCAGCTCCCCATTTCGAATACTCATCAATAACAAAAGTTTATGAAACACTAACTTAATTGTCTAATATAAATAAAGAGAAACATCCCATAAACGGCAACCAAACAACAATATAGAAAAGATGATACATATACCAAATCCTAACAATTTTCAATTTAACACAACACGATGATACACACCTCTCAACTAAATAATTCAACCCAAAAAGGGTAAAAAGCATGATAACCTAATTAAACAAGTGAATTAACAACCATGAACTATAAATGTAGGCAAACACAAATGGTAAGAACAATTAAGTCTAAGCCTTTGTAAAACGAATTTAATGATTAATTGTGTCAATAAAGTCTATGCCTTTTAGCATTCAGCTTAATTGTGGTATGTCACAAGAACTACATATCCTTTTTTGTTAGAAAGAAACTTGACTTTTAATAGCTTTAGAAAACCGATGACAACGTTCAATCCAGAGAAAGGATTACTCATGGATGCAAATCTACTACTCCATACTGTAATTAGAGTTAGATGTTTACTAAATAAAAAAACGATCAATGGTATAAACCAAACCAAAGGGATGTTGCATTTCAAGAGACAAACAAACCGAAGCAAACCAAAAATCAATTCTTTATTTCCACTCTTAAACAAACGTTTTCAAGCCCAATAACACCGAATTCTTAGAGCCCACTGACAAACCCAAAATGAAACAAGTGTACACTCTCACAAGCGCGTGAAGAGGAGGAAGATATTTACTGCCATAAATGCAAATCGTATTTCCCTCTGCAACTTATTTGATTCCCCTATTGATAGTGACAGATTACACATGTCAGTTTACAATTGGATAACTCTTTCTCTCTGTTCCCGTTTAAGGAGACATGCACAGTGAGAAATAATCATTATAAAAAATTAAATTAAAAAACATATAAAAATTTACCTTTCTTCAAATATATTCTTTTAATAATTTTAACAAACGTAAAATATGGTATAGAAATAGGGACCGCCAACACGTTATTTTACAATTCTGCCATGAAATTAACAAGTGTCAAATAATGGGTAACGATATGTTTTTTTTTTTTCGTGTGCAACTTGTAGCGGTATGTTATGTGTAAAATAATGTGTGAAATAATGGCATGTGTAAGTTCAAGTTATATCCAAGTTCTATAACGGCATGTGTAAAATAATGTGTGAAACAAAACTTAATAAAACTAGTCAGCAGAAATATATATATGGGCCCACGCTACGCGAGTCCATGTTACCCAATTCTCGAAATTTCATACCGCAAGTGTTAAGCAACCCAAACCATCAATTGTTATTTGGCTAGCTTTTTTTTTTTTCTTTTTTTCTTCTCCATGTGAGATATATATTATTGAGTTTGATTACAAATATAAATAAAAGGGAAATCTACCTATAAAGGAATGTAAAATGCCTTTTACTATGAATTGGAAAAGAGTTTTTTTTTTTTTTTGTGTGTCGGAAGATCGACGCTTCCATGTAATTCATGATGCGTCGATGTTCTTCGTGATGATAATAGACGGTTTTGTGTATTTGAGCGTCGAATTTGAGGTTGTGCTTGATCTATATGGAATACAACGTTGCTTGAAAAATGAGACATAATATAGGTTTTCTGTTGGGGGACTTTGGATTTGAACGAAGCCAAATTAAAGGAAGAAACCACATATATATACAAGATAGAAAATCATGTTGATCATGCATATGCTTGTAAATAAAACATATATAGTTGCAAGACTCCAGTGTTGGGTTGCATTATATTGAAAACAAGTTTGGGGGATGGCATAAATCCATTCTGTTATATATGTTGTCTTTAGTATTCAAGCCATTACGTACCGATCGCTAGCCAGATAAAGAAGCTTTGCTTGTAAATATATCATATTTTAATTTTCAGAATATATAATATCATATGTGGCTTAGCTTACAGTACTCGAGGTTTCATAGTTTCTTAATTCTTGAAAAATTGGTGGCTATCATACATTAATTTTAAGAACGCGATGTATATATATGTTTAGAACCAAGATATATATACTGCGCATATATAGTCTACGACCAAGGTATTTCCTATGAAATCCTCACGTTTCTTGTGAATTTCCAAATCAAATTAAAGCACTACTTCCTTTTCAATCTCTACTCCCTTTTCTGGTTGAATTTCCATATTAAAGCACTACTGCCTTTTCATTTGCTATTCGTTTATTCCGTATTTTGATAGCTACTCTTCTATAATTAGTACATGTTTTACTTTATTTTGATTTTCCTTCTAGGAACCACGAAACGTGTGGAGCAAGAAAACTCCAATTCTATAAAAGACTTGTGAGGAAAGGAACTATGCACCTATGATCCTACCTCTCATATACGTTTGCGACATTTTTTTGATAACTGTTATGCTATTTTAATTGACCAAAACAATAACAGTCTTTGTAACAATGGATAACCATTAATGAGACATGAGCATGTTGTTAATAGAAAAGAATAGTATTTTTTTTTTAGTTTTCCACCGAGTAAAAAACTATATTTCAATGTCTAATACACTAATACAGTACTCGATGAGAAAAAAAAAAAAAACAGGTTGAATAATGGGTTTGAGATCGCTCTTCACATAGGCATTTGCATGCAACAACGAAAAAGTCTAATTACTAATTAAATTAAGCGTCATTGATTTGCATGGCTACATACAAAAATATTAAATCCGTTTAACTAACTAATGCTAACACCAAAATTAATTAAGTGCCACAAATACGTGCATAAATAACATTAGCTATATGATATATAATACTTATTTGATAAATTTATAGACGATACTAGAATAAAATAGCCTAACAGAAATTTATAAATATAACAAATTTTATAAGAAAATATTGTTTCTGTGTACTTGGAAGTGTATTCAAGGTTTAGTTAAAAAAAATTTAATATGTTATTGTGCATTTGTGCTTCCATATATAGAGGTTGACATTTGATTTTGTGTGTTAATGGTTGGCTGTTGGCATCTGAAAAAGTTATTGTTTCTGTAATAGAGGTTGGCATCTGAAAAAAGTAGTATAGTTAAATTTTATTTATCAATCCAATATTATTGTAAAAGTTATTGTTTCTGTAATGTATTTAGTGCCTAGTTAAATATTACGCTCCCTTTGAATCGTTTCGTTTGGAACGAACGCTAACTATACGAGTGGGGTGGGTCTAATCGTAATATGAAGAAACATCAGAACCTCTACGCGGCGGAGAGGGTTTGCGCTCAAGTCAAAAGTCAGAAGCCGTGTTGACAAATGACCTCGACGCAGGAGCAGCATGTGATATACAAATGTCCATATACATTAATATCTCTGTTTTGTAACAATAAACGAGTAATGAAAACTAAACATTGAAGGACAAAAAAAAAAAAAAAAAAAAAAAAAAAAAACATTGAAGGACATATATAAAAGATAAGCTTACTAGATGGATAACGGACGGGACGGTCCAAGATTCGACATTACCTTTTTTTTAGACAGTTCAAATATCAACATACACTTTTTTTGTTTGTTCAAAAAGGAACATTTTTCTTGATCTAGATATATTTGTTATGTTTAAGGTTCGTTTCATGATAATTTTGAAAATCGCTTAATACAATCTCAGTCTTGGAAAAGGCTATGCTCATTCATTTGTAATTGGATATTAAATCAGTTCCAACTTCCAAGAATACGCCAGTTTCCTACGGACTAACGTGTCAAACTAAATCTCATGGACTAGCTTACTTTATGTTTTTTGATCGAATATACAAGCTTACTCATGTTGTGACAAACAAGATTACTCATGTTGTCACAAGTTTGAGTTAAATTCTATCATAAGTTACGTAACAAAATCGTCCAAACTTATGTTTTTTTTTTTGGTTAATATCCAAACTTATGTTGTTATCTTTACCCAAATAACATGAAAGATTTTATCCAAAAGATCGATGAGATAGACTGAAACTAAATGAAAAATGACGAGATCAATTATGAGCCAAGATATAATCATGGAAATATTGTAGATAGGTTTATTTACTAATAATTTTCGATATCTAAGTTTAGAAACTTCGCTATATCAGTAGATATAATATTGTCATTGGAGTTTATATTAGTTTAGAAAAATAGTTTACTTCAATTAAATCAGTAAGTCATAAAGTTGTTAGGAAAAAAATGAATAGTTTTTAACAAAAGTTGTTTATCTTAGTTTAGAAAAAAATAGTTTACTTAACTGTGCATCTCATATTGATTGCATGGACACATACAGCAAACGTATTCTATCCGTGTAGCTAGTTTTGCAAAAAATGCTAAACAGAGAACCGTAAGTAATTAGTGCCCTGCAAATGAAATTAAGAATTATGGTTTCGTAGTTCCTTCACGACCACAACTTTATAGCAAATAAATAACAAAGACTAATTTTCTTGCTGTAAATAAATAAATAAATAACTTAGCTTCCACAGTCGGTTTCAGTTATCACATAGACAAAAGAAACGTGTTCTCTAATCCTTCCTTACATACTTTATAAGATATTATGCTAATTCCTCACAGTAATAACATCCAGTCGGCTAAATATTCATCTAAATTAATTGGAGGACGATATAAATATGCTCTTAGTTTCATATATTTTCTGTTTTTGTCAAAGGAAAACCTGGCCCCTGATAGCTTTGAAACGTCCAATCCAGAGAAAGGATTAGTCATGGATTTAAAGAGTAAATTCCAGTGCTTGGTAGCTCTTGTCATACTCCATAGATCCACCGGTCTGCGTATCTTCCTGAGAATTTCTTCTCTCAAAATTTCATCAGGTAGATCCATAATTGTTGTCCTCTTCTCATTCGCAATGCCTTCTTCAACCCCAACCCTTCTTTTCATCTTCTTAAACACATGATTTCTTCTCATCTTCCTCTTGATCTTGATCTTCTTCGTCTTCTTCTTCTTCTCAATCTTCTCTTTTTTCATCTTCATCTTCATCTTCCTCTTCTCTTTTTTCATCTTCCTCTTCTCTTTTTTTAATCGTCATCTTCTTCTTCTCTATATTTATATATGATGAGTACTCTCTCCGAAGATCTCTTTAGATGTTTCTTGTTGAATTTCCAAATTAAAGCACTATTTCTTTTCACGATTTCTCCATATTTTAATCATAACTTTCCAATTTTGCTTGCTACACTTCCGTTATTGGTTTTTTCTTTTCTCTTTTTGGAACAAGTGAAGCGTGTAGTGCAAGAAATTTTCAATTATACGAAAGACTTTCTTTTTGGATTTAAAGTAGTTTTACTTAAGTTTGATGTCCATTTTTCTATTTTTAGTTCTACAAATTTCCTTTCAAGAAAACTAATTCACGTTCAATTTCTATATTCGATTTTTAATTTTTTTTTTTTTTGTCGTCTAGATTTATTATTAATTGCAAATTATGAGAACTGTTACATAGACGATTCTACAACTGACAATTCCTTCCGACCCTTACTAGATTCACGACAGACTACACTTCCTTCTTCGTAATCTTGATGAATACCTTCAATGATCCACGACCTGGCGACACTTCCTTCTCTGCGTAGAATCCTGGCGAACGGCTATAATTGTACATCGCTGGAGATCTCTTGCACACTTGCCTCCATTAATCTGCAAATTTGTTAATAAATCGCAATACCTGGGACTCGAACCCCAGACCTTTTGGTGTAGAAGCATTAATCAACCTTTGGTCAACCAATGGGCCAAGGGGCTTCCACATATTCGATTTTTAATTTTGTTTTTTTTTTTTTTTGGTCGTCTTAGATTTATTATTAATTGCATATTATGAGAACTGTTACATAGACGATTCTACAACTGACAATTCCTTCCGACCCTTACTAGATCCACGGCAGACTACACTTCATTCTTCGTGATCTTGATGAATACCTTCAATGATCCACGACCTGGCGACACTTCCTTCTCTGCGTAGAATCTTGGCAAACGGCTATAATTGTACATCGTTGGAGATCTCTTGCACATTTGCCTCCATTAATCTGCAAATTTGTAAATAAATCGCAATATCTGGGACTCGAACCCCAGACCTCTTGGTGTAGAAGCATTAATCAACCCTTGGTCAACCAATGGGCCAAGGGCCTTCCACTTTCAATTTTGTTTAGAAATGAATTGTTAAAAAGACTTTGTTAATAAATAAGCAAAATTTCTAAAACGAAATTTATATTTTAAAACAAAGCTTAGAAGAATATATTATAAAACAAATATATTTTGTAATGTAACATAGTTATAAAAATAATAATTTAAAACTATATTTTTCTACTAAAACTCCATTCGAGATTTACCTAGGGTTTTCTACTAAAACTCCATTCGAGATTTACCTAGGGTGGCCATCAGTTAACTAAGTGGGATTATATCCTGGTAATTAGTTAATTCAAAACTCCTAAGATTATACTATATTGTAAGATTATACTGTATAAGTGGGATTCCAATCAAACCCCTATTATTTAACCGGAGGGTCTAACAACGTGCTCCTTGGAGACAAATGATTGATAAGCCTATTTGACAGTACCGGCCGGACGGTTTCTTGGCTGAGATTTTTCGTCCAATGGGTTTAAAAGACCACATTCCCAAGTTTGAAACCCATCCAATGGTACTCCATCCATCTCCGGTAGAGCTTAACCGGATTATTCCAATCAAACGACGACAATTCTTTTTTTTTTTGATAAACCCTATCGGCTATCCGGTCGGTCCCGGTAGGAACGCACCGAGGTGCTACATAGTGGACTGGTCCACTGTGTTAACGGTTAGGCCCTTACGGGCTACCACTCTGCCTATCCCGAGTTTGGAATGTCTTCCGACTAAGTGTCAGGCCGCCTGCATTTCTAGCTACCAGGTAAACCAATTGGGCTAAGGCCCAACTGACAAACTTCCCAAACAAATGTGTTTTTGTTTCCAGAAAGAATCGAACTCAGGTTTGAGAGTTTCACCCTTTCCCAAAGCTTCTTCTGCCACTAGACCACGGATGCTTGGGCAATGTGATTTTGGTTTAGCAGTAAATTCCATACTTTATATATTTGAGTACTCTCCTATGCACATTCTATTAATTTATTCATTATTTCGCCTTGCTCACCTGCTTTGCTCTTGCGACGACGATAAAATAAATCTTCGGCATGCATTCAAAGTTACAAATTAACAAATTAAATGTGCTTTCCTTTGAAACTGAAACGCGTAGAGGAAGGTGAAGAGATTTGCAAAGAAGTTTCGTTATTGCCTTATATGGTTACACGACGAGTACTAATAATATGTCTCTTCTTCATCAAAGGCAGGGCCGTCCCAAACTATTTGAGTGCCTAAAGCAAAAAAAGTTTTGGCCCATTAACAAAAGCTGTTATAAAAAAAAATACAAGTTTTAACATGTATGGGATTCGAAACCGTGACCTGTACAACAAAAGACTTCAATCTAACCACTAGACCACAGTAACATTTTAAAAATTGATGCCCCTAAAACTATTTATAATTATTTGATGCCTAAAGCCCTTGCTTCATGGGCTTTACCCATGGGCCGGCCCTGATCAAAGGTTACTTCGGCTTCAAACGTTTTGAACTTCTGAATAATGCTTTCGATGGAGTGACTGAATTTTAAGATTCATTGATTTTGACTAATAAAAATCTTATGCTTATTTTTGTAAGAATATCAAAATAATATTTTTTTAGTACAGATCTCTCTTTTTTTTTTAATGGAAAATCATTAAGTGGTATCGACACTATGTCACATATTACACTTAAGTACTTATCGTGTGGAAGTACTGAGTAAGACCATCTTTATTGGGAGGTCCTTAGCTTAGTTCTTAGCTCATGAGTGATTAAAATTAAAGGTTGAAATGTTGATTTTGCTAAGGAATGGTTCTTAGTTAAGAGCAAAAAATTGGTTTAAGAGCAAAAAATTGGCTTAAGAACCAAAACTAAGGCCTCCCCAATAATGTTGCTGACTTGTAGCATATTTTCAAGTTATTGGAACATTGTGAATTTAGAAAATTAATATATGACGTTACATTATATATAAACCCCAACTATATCAAATTTATCTTCAGATGCTTCTTTGGCACAATGTCGATCTTCATATTCTAAGAAATATCTACTATAGATAATAAAAACAAAGATTGATCAATATAATATTGAAATATCGTATAGTCCATATAACGAATCTCATTTTTATTTACGTAGAAAAAACAGTTTGATTTATTGTATAAATTATGAACAGTAAAGAAACAAGTTTTGCTAGAAAAAACAGCGGAATAAAGTGTATCCTATTGGTCATTTGTATGAATATGAAAAATTTAGGAAACATGACTGAATCAAACTAATAGAAATGTATATAAAAAAGCAATAAACTATAAATATATGTATGAAAATAAACTTGTTCAGTGTGACGAGTTTGTCACGAGACTATATATAGTCCCCCAAAAATCTATTATGACAAATGTATTTAATTTGGACTACCAAAACGTCCTCTTTGGACAGGACCGGTGGTTGTGTTGACGTAAATCGAAAATCGAAAATAGAATTTTGACGTGAATTTTCACGCAAGGAATATTGTAGAATATTTGGTGCAAGGCATATTTGGACAGGACCGGTGGTTGACGTGAATTCTCATGGATTTTATGTCGTTTCACTTTATTTGTCATGTTCTGGCATTGGAGAATGTCTCTTTTAATTATGTTTTAAACTTTGTGATCTTTGAATCATTTTTCTTTGTACTTGGTTTGATTTGAATGAATGAAAACAAGTTTTTGCACAAAAAAAAAAAAATGGAATATTGTAGAATTAAAAACAATGGAAATCGAACCTAAGTAATACTATAAACAGAAATTTTACGTGAATTGTTTTTATGTAATGAAAATTCTAGAATTGAAAATAGAAAATTGAAACCAAATTTTGTTTTTTTCATCAGAAGTTTGAAGATTATTTATCGTGTTAGTAAATATTTTTAAGGTGAAACAAAACTAATGTAAATAATTGCAGATTGGAACCATTTTTGGAAGCTAACGTTGTGGTCGTGAAGGAAATATGCGAAACCATTATTCTTAATTTGGTTTTACAGAGCACTTATACCTACGTTTCTCTGTTTAGCGTTTTTTTTTTTTTTTTTGCAACACTATCTCATGCTAATTACCAATGGAAATACTTATAATTAGAGAAATTTAATATTTCTTTTTTTTGATGTGTATATACATCTGGTTATGCAAATCAATCACGTAAGCACCTTTAATTTCTTAACTTGCAAATTTTCTTTATGCAAATCTCAAATATGTTTTGCAATAACAAATCATATATAATATATATATATATATATATATATATATATATTTCTTTCTTTCTTTCCTAATTATGACATTTTTTGTAATGATACCAAATTACAAGCATATATAGAGATATAACTTTTAGTATATGCGTCTGTATTGTTGAAACTTTGTGACTAAATTAGAATGTTATTTATTTTGAGTATGCGTGATTACTTATTTTAAGAAGAAGCTTAACCTTTTTTTTGCTAAAAATATATATCTACAAACGGTTTAAAAACCACGCATTGATTTGGGAGTAAGTTTATTTTTTTGCTAAACGGAGTAAGTTTATTTACTAAAAATAAGAACTAATTTCGATGATGTTTCGTATCAACAGATGTTTGATATGTTACTGTGGTTTGAGCAATAAGGAGATAGTTCCTTAATTAGCATTGATATTTGTTTTTCCTCAACAGTATGTCACAAACATATCTAATTTCAATGGGACCTCAGAAATAATTTGTTTAATGAATGAAAACAAAGAAAAAATCCAAAAGCCAAAAAACAAATCTCATAATATACAATATTTGACTACATAAAATAACAAAATTCCCAAGATGTTAATTCCGTTTCTTTCTATACCGTATAAATCCAAGTCCGGTTTAACTGAACCAATGGCTCTCGTTAATTAATTTGCAATTTTGCATGCATGCCGAATATTTTGTCATCATTGCAAGCAATGCATGTGACAAAGATGAAATGAATAAATTATTAAAGAATGCTGAAATGAAAAAAGTATGGAATTTACTGCTAAAACCAAGATCAAATTTTCGTCGTTTGGTTCGAATAATCCGGTTAAGCTCTGCCGGTGGGACGGACTTCAAAATTGGAAGGTCTTTTCAACCCATTGGACCGAAAATCTCCACCAAGCAAGTCTCCGGTACGTTTAATTCGTCAAATCGACTTATCAATCCGTTGATTTCGATTCTTCGTCTCCAAATAGCACGTTGTTAGTCCCGATCCGGTTTAGCTAAATCTTGTTATCGACTAACTGATTTAGAAGTAAGAACCTCCATGCCACGTTAGAATCAGAAAGCGCCTAGTCGGATGGCTACGTAATCCAGCTGGATAGCCTACGTGGCAATTTGCCAAGACTAAACCGATTATTAAAAAATTAAGAACCGGTTTGTTTTTCCGATTGAAAGATTAATTTTGTTATGTGCATACAATATAGCTCTCTAACGTATGCTTCTAAACTGCGAAAATTGTTTCAACTTACCCAAAGAAGAACACGTTATCTTTCTTTGACGTGTTCATGCACCATCCATTAATTTTACAATTGTTATACAAAACTGTTTTAAAAAATAACGCTTCATGCACCATCCACTAATTTACGTATATCTATCTTATCCGTTACTAGGAGAACATCATCGACGCGTTATTTTTTTTCCAACAATTTTAAAGGTAATACTAATACCTTAATTTTACGTATATCTATCTCATTCCTATCATGTGTTAATTTGAAAGAACACACCGATACCAAAACACATATTAATTTGAAAGAGTTTTGTAGTATTAGAGGTAATACTTTAATTTTGCAATTTTTAGTTGAGTTATATAAGATATTGATTCTTTCAATTTTAGATGAGTATATAGTATATACTAATAGATTGTTTATTGGACCAATATTTCTACATGGTTTGGGATATTTAATTGTTGAAA
Organism: Arabidopsis lyrata subsp. lyrata; assembly: GCF_000004255.2. NCBI lineage: Eukaryota > Viridiplantae > Streptophyta > Magnoliopsida > Brassicales > Brassicaceae > Arabidopsis > Arabidopsis lyrata. The sequence continues at coordinate 4,892,966 of NW_003302549.1, forward strand.
GGGAAAAAAAAAGAAAAAATGGCTATAAATATTACTATACCATTTAGTTTCTCTTCTCCATCACATCTCTACATTTCTCCCCACATTGCATCTAACACTTTTCTCTCTTCTTTCATCTGTTTTTTTTTTTTGTTTCAAGATTGATAAACGATGACGTAAAAATATCAAAATGGGTTCAAAGAAAGGATTTGCAACCTTAACTAACCACCAATAGAATTCAAGTGAGAAGGTGGAAGCATACACATAGCTTTAAGTTTGATAAGGCCAGAGAGAACATGTCCAAAATAACGTTCGGGATGTCATGCTACTAAAGAAAACATCAAACCGACGCTTTACACACTCGCTTATTTGTTTGGACTTTTGAATACTATCTGTTTATAAGAAAAATACATATTTTGTAGTTTTACATACTTTAAAAGTGTATTTATTGATATAACTAAAAATTTGTAATTTTATTGTAATTAATTGATATGGTAATTTTTTTAAAAAAATATCAGTTTTGCATAGAATATTTGGGATGATCCGTTAGACTTGCATTCATGTTGACATATCGATGTAATAGTTAAGATTCTTAATTAAGGACTGTAGTTTACTAGTTTTTAGGGGCTAAATCCTGTCGCCAACATTTGTCATCACACGCTCCTCGAATAACAATGGATGGTATATATGGCCGTATGGACTGCTTAACAATTTTCGTAGCAGCTTTCCGCAATTGGGTAACATGGATTCATGTAATGTGAGCCCATATATATGTTAACTATAGTTTTCTCAAAATTAATTTAAAATATTTGGGCTATTTAATTGTTGAATGGTGAAAAATAAAAACGAGCATAAATATTACTATACCAATTATGTTTTATCTTAATTATATCTTAAACTATAACAAAAAAATATATCATAATTTGATTTAAGTTGTAAAGTACAAAAAATGTTACTTAAAATAGGTAAATTTCCATTCACCGCTATTGTTTTCCCACCTGGTAAACAAGCTTTGTAATTCGTCCCAAAACCACCGTCTCCTATGATGTTCTTCTTAGAGAAATGATTTGTACCCTCAATAATATCTCCTAAACGCATCTTCAGAAGCGGATGCTCGAACATTGCTATATTGATGCTTAATGGCTCTCTTGATCTGCTTCCACTTAAGAAGTAGAGGTTCTGTTCAACAAACTCTTTTAATATGCTTTCCTCCATTCGCTCTGGATCATCTCTTTGTTTCACTCTCTTTGTCATAACCCATCTGTGCAGAGAAAAAACAAACACAAAGACGATGATCGTAAACCCAGGCATGAGTCATGTAATCCCCCAAGCACTCCTCAACATAGTTCCATCGATCTTGCATTCTGATTCAATCACTCTGCCACACAACTCTTTGTTCCCTGAAAGCAATGCCTTGGAAGGATCCTTGCATACACCATCACTCGACACCTCTACTCGCAGATTGTCCATCGATACTGTTCATCGATACTGTTTATCGATACTGTTCATATGTACTGTTCATAGGTACTGTTCATCCCAGCGTGAGTTACCGAGGTCTTAAGCTCCCGGTTCAATCTGTTCAACCCCAATTGGTGAAAGGTAAAAACGAAACCTTAAAAGCTTAAAGACCAAAAATCGAACTTGAACCTAATTGATTATGAGGTTTTCTATCAATTAATATTTCCTCAAGGTCCAAAAACCACAATCTAATGGTTATCGTTTATAGCACTTAAGGGTCGAATCCACAGAGAACTAGAGATCTAAGACACTAAGAATACACAAAATTTCTTAATCTAAGCAAATATAGGATTGGTTTTAAACTAACAACCTAAGTGAAATAAAACAAAAGGAACTAAAATGCAAATGAAATAAACAAACCAAAAGAAATTGACAAAGCTAAACAAGTGTCTAAGCTAAGCAATAACCCATAAACATAAAGCAATAGCAAAATAAATGAGAAAGATGCAATTTATAAAAGTCAACAAAAAGTCAACGAAAGTCAACAAAAAGTCAAAGACGAAAATGCTAAATGAATAAGCCTTTGGGTTAAGGTTATTGACTTGGGTGGTCAAAGGATAATCTATGATGCTAATACAATCAATTATTTGCTAAACCTTAGGTCTAAGATCACTAATTTAAGCTAATCCACTTCCATGGCAATAACTCTACATTAATCAAGCAATTAACATCAATTTCCATTGGCAATCACAAGACTAATATGCATTAATTTCAAGTCTTACTAACCACCTAGCACCCTAATCATCAATTTCCATTGGCTAGGAATGCTAAGCACTCACTAAGTTCTTTCGGGAATTTCATCGAACACCTTCCGGGCATGAAACTTCCTATGATCTAGACTAGCTTAATCAAGACTAATCTAGCACTAAGAGCACCTAGAGAGTAAGGATATATTAAGACTAAGTCCTAAGCATCACAAATCATCACCTAATCACCCTAATCTACTTGACCCAAAAGCTCTAAGAAGACTACTCACTTAAAGCCATGAAAATCCAAGGAGTTGACACTAATCCCTGAAAATTCATGTTAGAAGAAGAGTATAAGAGATAGATAGAAGTTGAATCTAAAGAAATATTTATATAAAAGCAAGAATCACAAAGGTTTAAAGTTGATTACAAAGAGAAATGAAGAAAACTAGGCTTAGGTAGCATGAGAAATCTAGAAATTAGGTTTAGACACATTTATAGGAAAAGAAAACGAACCGGGTCAACCCGGAACAAACCGGGTTTTGACCCGGTTTAAGTACCCAATCGACCAGGCAATCGACCAGGCAATCGACCAGTCAATCGACCTAGCAATCGACCATTTGGTCGACTGCTTCCTCGATTCCTTCTCGTCCGCGGGTCTGGTTTGGTCCCAATCGACCAGTCAATCGACCAACTGGTCTATTGCTTTCATCCTCCTTTTGATTCTTTGATTCTTCACTTCTTTTAACTCCATTTGATTTTAAAACTCAATGCTCCACTCCAAAAACCTAAAAGTAAGAAATGTTATGGAAATATGCACCTAAGGACCTAAACAAGAATGCAAAATGATGAAAAACCAAGAGAAACAAAGCTTAAAAATGAGCAAAAACACAAGATATCACTAATGCAAAGCGAAATCTTAAACACGGATAATGATTGATTAAATGATTGCTTTTGCTTGTATGATTCGATTGCTTGACTCATTTAAGTTGTTAGAAAAGTTATTGCTTAAACCTAACTCGAAAACTCGAAAACACTTAGCCATGGCTGAAACCTTAAAACCTAAATCAAATCAAATCCGAAATCCCTAAAATATAAATCGATTGATTGAGGTTGTTTAGGTTGTTTAGATTGATTATTTCTATGATTGATTGCATGCATAAATTGATAGAAATCAAAACCTAAAATCGCATGAACCCTAAAATCGTTTTTGCGTTTGAAAACCGCAAAAATTCAAATCGTTTTCCTCAAAGAGAAACGAAAACCCTAATGCGTTTTTTCAAACGTTTTCAACTGCATGTCTACAATTGCAAATTCAAATCGTTCTCATCATCGAAACATAAACCCTAAAACCGATTGAAACCTAGAGGCTCAACTGCTTACTTTTGTAAAATCGCGGCTCAACCGCTTCTATGTCCAAAACCGCAATTTTCTTGTATCCCCTAAACCGGAAATCATTCTCGGTTAACTCCTAAACCCGAATATCAATTCGGTTCATCGATTAAACCGATTATAATTAAAACATATATTAACTTGGTTCATCATTTAAACCGACTCAAAACCAATTTACTTTTGGTTAACTAATAAACCGGATCTCAACCCGGTTAACATAAATTTAAACAAAAAAAAAAAAAATTTATTTTGGTTATATATCTAAACCGATTATCAAACCGGTTCCAATAATAATAACCGGATCTCAATCTGGGTAAACCGGTTCAAACCGGTTATTCTAAACGGAAATCAATTCGGCCCAACCCCAAAAACCAAAAATCCCTAAACCGGAATCTAATATTCCGGTTCAACTGTAAACCATTAAACCGAACTTATGTTCTGTATAACCAAAAAAAAAAAAAAACCGTATCCTTAAAATTTACGATTCCCGAGAAAGTTTCCTAAATTAGAAAGTTTCACGAAATAGAAACTTTCCTCAAATAGAAACTTTCCTCATATAGAAAGTTTCCCAAATTAGAAACTTTCCTCAACTAGCAAATGACCCGGAATGAAAACTTTCCTCATTTAGAAGGTTTCCTAAAATAGAAACTTTCCTCATTTAGAAAGTTTCCCAAATTAGAAACTTTCCTCAAATATAAAGTTTCCTCAAATATAAAGTTTTCCAAAAAAAAACCCCTAATGAAATCAATTTCATGTTTTCAGATGTCAAATATTCAGAAAGTCGAGTTCGAGGCCCTCAAGGTCTCCGGTGAAAACTATCTCGAATGGGCCCTGGACACCAGGATTTTCCTCAACTCAAAGGGACTGGGTGAGTGTATCAAAGCGGATAACACCGCATCTGATAAAGACCGGTCCCAGGCGATATTTCTTATCCGCCATCATTTGGCCGCGAGCCTCAAACAGCAATATCTCACTCTTGAAAATCCACTCGAACTTTGGGTGGCCCTGAAAAAACGGTATGATCACCAGAAAACGGTGCTCTTGCCACAAGCCAAGTTTGACTGGAAGAAACTCCGGTTCCAAGATTACAAATCTGTGGATGACTACAACTCCGAACTCTTTCGGATAGTTTCATGTGAAGAGGTGTCTGATAATGATCTCCTCGAGAAAACATTATCCACCTTCCATATCCAAAACATTGTGCTTCAGCAGCAATATCGTGCAATAAAACATACATTGTACGAAGATTTGTTATCTTGTTTGCTCTTGGCCGAGAAAAACAACGAGCTGTTAATGAGGAACAGTGCCCAGAGGCCCCCGGGATCAGCTCCAGTACCAGATTCCCGCAAAGAATCCTACAATGTCCAGCGAGACAGATCCTCAGATCGTGGCCGTGGACATGGGAATGGACGTGGGAATGGACGTGGAAAGCGTGGACGCGGAAATGGACGTGGCAACCGACATAACCTCGGTTATGGTTCCGGTAAGGGCCGTGGTATCTCTAAACCAAACCGCCCTGCCCACCCAACCAATCAGTCTGCCTGCACCAGATGCGGAATGTTCAATCACTGGACAAAGAACTGTCGTACTCCCAAGTTTCATTGTGATTTGTATCAGAAACATGGGAAAGAACCTGCTGAAGCTAACATGGCCCAGCAAGTTGATGCTGACGACACCACCACCGAGCCGACCGATCCCATGGACTACGAGATCTCAGATCTCCTCAATTGATTCTATCATCTGAACACTTGCTTATTTTGATTTTGTTTTTTCATTTTGGGTATTTGTTTTATTTTTCATTTGCTATTATTTATTTTCAGAGCGGGTACCTCGAACTTAATAGAAGGCCACGGCCAGGCCCATGTGTTGTTATCAAACGGCACACATCTGAACATTCCAGATGCATTATACTCACCCAGCTCAAAAAGAAACCTTTTAAGTTTTAAAGATATCAGACTTAATGGTTTCCACATAGAAACCCAGGGTGAAGGGAACAAAGAATCCCTACTGATCACTAAGATCACACTTGGCCATAAACAAGTCCTCGAGACTATACCCGCATTATCTACTGGCCTTTACTATGCTAAGGTCAGTATGATTGAGGCTAATAATGCTCTCAAAGCCCGGTTCCGAGACTACACTATTTGGCACGACCGGCTTGGTCATCCCGGTACAACCATGATGCGTAAATTAATCCAAAGTTCTCAAGGACACACCATTCGAGAAAACCGAGTCTTCCCTCAGCACCTCACGTGCACAGCTTGCTCCCAAGGGAAGTTGATCACCCGGCCTTCACCAGTAAAAGTGTCCAAAGAGACATTACATTTTCTGGAAAGAATCCAAGGAGACATCTGTGGTCCCATTCACCCACCTTCTGGGACATTCCGGTACTTCATGGTACTAATAGACGCTTCGACCCGGTACCATGGTATATTCATTAGTACCATGGTACTAATAGACGCTCCGGTACTTCACGTACGAATAGCAAACCTTAGTTCTAAACATATATCTCGATCTTAAAATTAATTAATTGTTTGGTAGCCCAACTATTTTTCAAATTATCTAACCTGGAGTAGTGTAAGGAAAAGCGCCAACCAAATATGAAAATTTCTCCTCATATAGAACATGCGACATCCCAATTGGTTGCTTGGCATAAGCGAGCAAGTATGATATATATATATATATTTATATTCACAACCAAAGCTTCATTACTTGGCTAGCCGGTTGAATACATGCATGATCTTAATTCTACGTGGTAAATATGTGGTATACTTCTTTTGGCTTAGTTAAAATCCAAGGTGTCCCAACTAGAATCTTCTATTTTGTCTCATCATTATTTAATAAGGCCACGTTGTTACTCTATATGGATCAAGCTAGCGCAATCTCAAATTCGACACTCAAAACACAAAACCCGATCACGAAATCGACTACTACCGTCACGAAACGTAACTCTTATTTATTTTAACTAAAAAGTTTCAAAGAAGCATCTTTGGACGCAAGTACCCTCCAAGCTTTCCAATAATTCAAAGTAATTATATATATATACTTCTCTAAAAAGAGCATGTATCTTCCTTTATATGTATCTTCCCCTCTTAATTATTAACTAGTAGATATATATCTTTTACGGAAATATGATAAAAGAACACTAAGGTAAAAATAGGTTAGTTAGTGGTTTCGTTAAGAAAAGAGAATAGTCATATATCATATAGCTAATGTTATTTATGCACGTATTTGTGGCACTTAATTCATTTTGGTGTTAGCATTAGTAAGTTAAACGGATTTAATATTTTTGTATGTAGCCATGCAAATCGATGACGCTTAATTTAGTAATTAGACTTTTTCGTTGTTGCATGCAAATGCCTATGTGAAGAGCGATCTCAAACCCATTATTTAACCTGTTTTTTTTTTCATCGAGTACTGTATTATTGTATTAGACATTGAAATATTTTTTTTACTCGGTGGAAAACTAAAAAAAGTACTTTTCTTTTCTATTAATAACAACTTATGTCTCCTTAATGGTTATCCATTGTTACAAAGACTGTTAGTGTTTTGTTCAATTAATATAGCATAACCGTTATCAAAAAAATGTCGTAAACGTATATGAGAGGTAGGATCATAGGTGCATAGTTCCTTTCCTCACAAGTCTTTTATAGAATTGGAGTTTTCTTGCTCCACACGTTTCGTGGTTCCTAGAAGGAAAATCAAAATAAAGTAAAACATGTACTAATTATAGAAGAGTAGCAATCAAAATACGGAATAAACGAATAGCAATTGAAAAGGCAGTAGTGCTTTAATATGGAAATTCAACCAGAAAATGGAGTAGAGATTGAAAAGGAAGTAGTGCTTTAATTTGATTTGGAAATTCACAAGAAACGTATAAAGGGAGTTAATTCGGAGAAAGTGCTCAGCATAATAGAAAAAAATTTAAGAGACGAAGAAAGAATAAGATGAAGGTGGATATGAAGAATGAGATGTATAAGATGAAGATGAGGATGAAGTATGAGAAGAAGAAAAAGAAGATGAAGAAAGAGAAGAGGAAGAGGATGAAGGCGATTGAGAATGAGAGGAAGAAGATGAATATAAGGAATGAGATTGAGAAGAAGAAGCTGAAGATGAAGATGAAACAAGAGAAGAGGAAGATGAAAAGAAGGGTTGGCTTTGAGAAAAGTACAACAATTATGGATCTACCTGATGAAATTCTGAGGAGGATACCAGAACCGCAAGATCTATGGAGTATGACAAGAGCAACCAAACACTGGAATTCACTCTTTAAATCCATGACTAATCCTTACTCTGGATTGGACACATCAGACCTATTAGATTATAAGTTTCTCTCTAACAAAAATATGACGAGAATAAGTTCAGTCTTTTGTTTTTCTTTAAAATTAAAAAACTAAAATAATGTTAGTTTTATTGTATTTAGATGATGCTTTCACGCTTTTGTTATTAAATCTTATGTTATTTAATTTTATAAACAATCTTATTTATAGTAAATATATACATTTTATTAGTTTATTATGAATTTCATTACGTGTTAAGAGCACATATTTTGATAATATGTATTAAAATACAACTCGAAAATCAAAACAGACTATATTCCAAGTCTTCGAGTCGAATTTGTCCAATTATGAGTCAATGACTTAATTCTCTATTTTTTATTAAAAATTATATAAATGTATTTACCCACATATAGTACATATAAATTAATAAATATTAAGAGATTTACAGATAATTCAAATAATCTACAAAATCGAATCATTTGAGTAAGAAAAAAAGAGAGGTAAATGTGCATTTATATTCAAATTAAATTTGCATTTAAAAAAGTAATCATTTAATTAGAGAAATTTTGGAATTATTAATATGGTAACAATTACTAATATGGTAATAATATAGATATTTAAAATTATCCATATTTGGTAACTACTACGACTAGTACCTAAGGGAGTAGAAACAAGTTTTAGCAGTAAATTCTCAAATTGTTCGGAGTCCTGGCCTTATGGGCTTCACAGCCCAATAAGATCTATTGGCTGTCGGCTATGATTGATGTCGATTTACACATGTTGAGATTTTCTTTTTGCACTTGGTTCTAAATTGACAATTGTTATATTTGACTTCATAAACTTGGTACATATACTATTTACAACAACTTGAATCAACAGGAAGAAAAAGAAAAAGGAAAATTTGATTCCAAGTTTCCAACTCGTTGTACCATGAATAGAAGTGTGCACATAATAATACCTTTTTTTACAAAATCATGGGATAGAAAAGAAAAAGGCACATGAAGGCGAAAGGAAAAGAAGAAGAAGAAAGCTGGTCCATTGAATGTTGGGAAAAATGGACAAAGGCATGTTACGATTATTCCTCTCTTAGAAACCTTTGAAACGTATTTTATGATTTCAGAGAATGTTTAGCAAGAACAACAAGAAAACAAATTAAAAACAAAGAGTAAAATAAAACTCAACCAATAGTTTTTTTAAAAGTTGCAAAAAGTAGGAAACGGACACAAAATGACCATGTCTGATTATATGATCAAAGAATCCAATCTGAAAACATTTTTTTAGCATGCTCCATAAAACTTTTTATTTTCCAGCATGCTCCATATTCCACTATTCTTAGTTTTTGTGCCGATAGATATCTAAAAACATTTATTTAATTAGTTTGTATTTCCATTTATATTGTTTTGGGGCCATTTTCAAATTTTCATTTAAAGCTTCCAACCTATAATGAGCAAAGGTCAATTAAGTGAAAAATTTTCTTAGGCCAATCAGTTCTGGTCACAACGGACTTGGTTTCTAATTAGGTAATTTATTTGCTAGCAAATAAAAAATAGTTGAATAACATAATTCGTCGAAGATATCTTCATGTGCGTTGAAGAAGAGATAGGCGCATCTACCATATTTGTTTTCTAAACTTACGCGTAATAACAAATAGCATAAAATTAATTAAAATAACTAATTTTTTCATTTCTATCAATTAACTCACTATTTGATAAAATGATGAGTTTCCAAATCACCAGGGGTCATATGACCCGTTTCTCAACCCAAAAACGTTAATAGTCGTTGTTTTTACAAAGAAGCGGCTAGAGTTGAATTGATTTAGTGCTATTATCCTTTTTCACTTCGACTTGGCTTGTCTTCACATATAACTTTTCATTTTTATAGTCATTCTCATGAGCTTTTTAAATTCAGCGGAGACAAAAGCAAAAGATAGAAAGAGATAAAGGGAAATACATTTTTTTATTTAAAGTGAAAAGTTTATATGCTTATTCTTAATTGAAGTGTTATCCATCTCACTAAACATTATAATTAAATACTGATTATTGTTTCCGTGATTGTACGGATTAAGCTTTATGACAGTATATAACTTCTTTAATCATCAAAATATGTGTTTCAAAGAATCTCTACAAAGTTTTATTTTATCTGGTCTAAGATAATTTTTATTAATATTTTTCCAACTAATCTTATATCCTACACCGATCAATTTCCTTTATATATATGAAGCTTTATATATACGTTATCTCACTATCACATTTTACTTTTGAATGATTGATTATTCGTCTTCTTTCATTTCTGACTATATACATGATTGAACTTTAAGTAGAGAAAATTTTCCAAAATGATAACTAAAAAACAGGAACGATTGACAATGTATTTGGATCGTAACTATAGTCTATACACGACGCATTAACTCCGAATTGCAATGTATAACTCAAGAATTTTGTGGTCATTTCTTTTTTTTTTTTGTTGCAAAATACTGTATATATATATATTAACGTGGATAACACAAAATATGATTAGCTCAAGATTTTGCATACAAATGGCATTGTGGTATATCTTAACTCCATGTTATTTTTAGAAAAAAATAAATAAAAGGACGTAGAGAAATTGTTAGGACAAAAGGAAAGTTCTTTAATTAAAAAAAAAGGGTTTTAAGATTTGATGGAATGTGAATAGAGAAAGTGGGGTGAAGATAAGCAGATGCACAAGCATGGCCACCTAATAAATTCAAAAAGAAAACACATGCATGATGCCACACTTATCACTAAATATTAAATAACTAAGACCTAACATTTAAATTTAAAACCAAAAAATAAGTATAACATAATTGAAAATGAAAAAAGCTGTATATAAATGATTACAAAAACAAGAATAAAATTAGGTCCAGTGGAAGTGCCAAACTGTAGAGTTGTCCCTTTGTGTCTAGAAGGCTTGTGGATATAATTTGTATATATAAATGTTTGGTCCTTGGCTGTTTCATTTTCCTTTCCATTTTGCCCAAAAATATCTTTATTTATTAATCCGTACATACCACATGTACATGTTCACATGTCGATTGGAAAATTTTCTTGATAAATCCTTTCAATATGTCGTTTTCAAATATGAAAATATGTCTATTTTCATTTGAAATATAAATGATGACTATCTGCATAAATTTGAAATCATTTTGTTTTTATGAATACTACCATTTCTATAAGCAAAAGCTATTTCGATATACAATTGGATTAGGGCGTAAGACAACCAAATTAAGTAACCTCACTAAAATGTAAGAGATCGACTACGATCTATGCAAATATTTCTAAATTTGAGAACGAAATTTAAAGCATTTTTTTATCAAAAAAAAGAAAAAAAGAGACTTAATTAAAGCATATGACATGTGATGTTAACCAAATCCGATTGTTTGGTTTTTCAGTGTTGAAATTGTATTATGGAACACACCTCATCATATTATATATTTCCTGGTTCATAAAAATGTTTTTTTTTATAAACAAATATACATCATATATAGTAATATACTATATTTTGCAAAATAATGATGCATACAAATAAAGTCATAAATATAAATATTTAATTTATACTATTTATTTTTAAGAGTTCTAGAAGAATTTCATATATATTGCTGTGCATCTTTGGGCTTTCTTTAGATTGGGTTTTTACTTTTTAGGCGTGTTCCATGTCGAGTTTTACTTGAACGTTTCTTTTACTTTGTTTTGGTTTTGTTCTGTTGAACTAAATTACGTGTACCTATTTAAAAACAAATACGATTTACTTGTAAAAATTGGTTTTGGTATCGATTTCAGTTCAGATTATATAATTTGGTTTAAAACTCTAAGGGGGTGTTATTGGTTTGGGATTTAGAAAGACTTTTAATGAGTTTAAAAGTTATGTAGAATATGTTGTTATTCAATCAAGACTTTTAAAAACTCTATTACAATTTGGTGTTATTGGTTTGAGATTTATAAAAAGTAATCTAAAATCTTTATAAATCTAGTGTTATTGGATTAAGAGTTTTATAGAGTCATTAAAAGTTTTGTGTTATTCAATTAAAACAAAAGAATCTTGGATTGTTGATAAATTAAAATATTATGTTATTGGTTTAGGATTTTATCTAATTTTCTTCATAAAAAAAGTCATGAAAACTCTCCCATAAAATAGAGAGATTGTGAATAGAGTCCATGACTTTGTATGTGTCAGCAATCTTTGACACCGGAATCGTCTCCGTCGCTGCTTCTCCTGTTCTCCAGCAATTTCAAGTTCCAAAATTGGGGAATGGAGGAGACAAAGACATCTGTTTATGAGATGATATGATCTGTTTGTGTTTTTTGTCTTTGTCTTGGTCATCTATTTGTCTTCGCTTAATAAACAGTTTTCTATTTGTTGGGTTTGTGTTTGATTGGTGAATGAATGGACCAAATTGCGAATATTCAAGAGGATGAAGCGGTGGACAAATAGATGACAAAGACAAAGACAAAAAACAAGAAAACCAAAAAAGAAGAAGAAGGATAACAGAACAGACGTGTTCTGGTTCAAAGACTGAAAGGGTTATCAAAACAACCCAGAAAAATATGAAACTTTTTTGAAAAATAGTAGAGAGATATACGAAGCTACAGGAAAAAGCGGAACGTGATTTGCTGTCACGGTCTGAAAGTTATGACCAATCTACCAAGACCGAAGAACAGAGCGACGAAGCTGAAGTGCACCAACTTCAAACTTTTTCTCAAGTCGACTCACAAGGAATCAGAAGCTTATCTTTATACGGTTGGAAATATCTTGATCTCAAGATTTCAGAACAACTTTTAGATCTCCAAACCGAGGTCTGAATCAGAAGATATCAAAGGAAGAAGATGAAGCAAAAACAAGACTATCAAGACTCAAAACCGCAAAATCGAAGAACCAAATTAGTACAACTCTCTGGTAAATAAAAACTTATATCAACTCCGTTAGCTTGCTAAAGATACCGCTATTATCACGCCAATTTCGGTGAACTGCATCACCAAGTAACTCTACCAACAATTTTGTCTCCTCTGGTCCCCATTGATTGTATGGACCCTTTTCCTTACTCTTTTGGGAATCTCCCATTGACTAAAAGCATTTGTTACAGATGAATATAAAACATAAGGATGTCCGATATTCAAACAACTTATCTTTGACTAAGCAAATCTTATTGACATTTTTTTCACATTCAAACATCCTAATATTAAACCAAACGTATCACATCTACACTTATGAATTATTATGATCATGATAAGCAAATCAAACGTATCAAAAAAAAAAGACCATTGACTTGTCACAAAACCAAACGTATCACAGCATAAGCAAATCTCCGCATGTATATATTATTAAACCAAACGTATCACATCACTTGACTTTTGCAAATTTTATAGATTTTGGTGCTAGAGAATCAAAAGATCCAAACACAATGAAAACAATTAAATATTATATGAACATACAAGAATCTAACGATCGACACACGAAATTCATAAGCGAGTATTATGATAGAAGAAGCGTACCTCTGTAACTCTGATAAACAACCTAGTATATAGAAGAAAACCAGGCCTACACAGAACATGTTATATAGAAGATAGAAGATGGTCACTAGACGTTAATAAAAATTGGACAAGATTTTGGAAATATTTTGTAGGAAAAGTTTGGAAAAGTCATCAAGAGTATACAAGATTATGGAAAAAAGTTTTAAAGACTTTACAAGATTTTGGAAAATAAATCATCAAGATAATATAAAACTTTTTAACAATCTTTTAAAATCCTTTATTATCAAGTCACTAAAAGTCTTTCTAAATCCCAAACCAATAACACCCCCTAATTTTCAAGTATGTGTGACGAGAAATGCAACTTGCTGCGGGAGACACGGCATGAGGAAACTCGTTATCCTTGTGACGGTGTATTATTTTACAATGCAATTATTAAAGATCCAATTAAGATGATGCAACTTTGAAAGCTATTGAATTATTTTTAGTTACTACTACTTTAATCAACCAGTGATCGTCTGTTATAGAAAGATAAGTACGGACAATTATATTTTTTTAAAAAATATTTTTGAATCATTATCAAATGATAAAAGCCAGAACCATAAGTAACTTCCACAAGTTGGTCTCTCTGTAAGAGATAAAATTCAATGAACTTTTTTGTCCATATGCACATGGTTACAGATATTTACGTGTAAAGATATGTATATGTGGATCTACATGAATTTAATCTATGTGAGTGGATGGGCTGACCAAAAGACACAAAACGGTCCAATGCCACCAACCCTCCTGGTTAAAATTCCAAATGTTATTAGTATTAATGGAACAAAAACTCTTAATTAATTATGTTCCTTAGGAGTCTTAGTACGATTCGTACGACAAAAGTTAATATCGGCTACCTCAACTAATATTATGTATAATTACATTTGTGAAGAGGTAAGGTAGCTCAGGCACTTGTAACATTTAGATTTCTACAGCTGTCAAAATAACGTTTTCCTATTTATATAAAAAAAGGAATTTAACAAAAAATTTTAAAATATTCATTGAAATCTACAAAAATCGATTTTTGTTTACTAATTGATGATATATATACCCCTTTTAGGCTTATGATATTTTTTAGGTTAGGAAAAAATACATAATGTTAAGTAAAATTTAGTTCGGTTAAATTTGGAATTGAAGGAAAAAAATTACGATAATTCAGGCTCAGTTTTAGCAAAATGCATTTTAAACCCAAATAATTATTTTATAGTATAAATATATATATATATATATTTATAGTATAAATTTTGGTTCGGTTTTATTTTCAAGTTTTACAAAATCTCATACTTTATTCACTTTGGTCGCATTTAGTTGTGAGTTCAACGTCCTAGTCTCTTTGGTTGACCGTCCACTTGCTCGCGGGGTGTTGACTTGTTGGGATTAACTTTTACGAAGTTCTGTAACTTTGAGTATGATTTTATGGTGAAAAAGTCTTCTTTGGTTGACCGAGATATACAAGGTGGAAAGTGAAAACTAGTAGATCACGTGTTTCACAAAAATTATTTGTAAGAGCATCTCCAACAGTAATGTCTGGAAGAATGTTTCAAGATTAAAAAAATAGAAAATAATACTCCCTCCGTTTCAAAATATAAGACGTTTTGGAGAAACTGTTTTGTTTCAAAATATAAGTCGTTTTCAAGTTTCTATGCAAATTATATATTACTTTAATATTTTATGATTATTTTTATTATGCAGTTTCTTTTATGATTGGCTGAACTTTTAAAAAATATATCTTATTAATCGGCGTGCTTTTAACTAAAACGCCTTATATTTTGAAACGGAGGGAGTATAAAAGTAGGAGAGAGTGGAGACACAGTTTCTCCACTTGTCATTTTATTATTGGCCAAATTCTTTTTTTATAATTTATAATTTAAATAAATAACTTATTTATTCTAAATTGGTTAAAATAATATTTTTGAGACACCTACATGGATGGAGATGCTCTAATGTGTTCACTAGAAATATTCATTATCTCACCTAATTATTTTTTTACCGCCTTTGTCTGTTAATTTGTGTACACACCGTTTACAATCACAGTGGCCGTAACTCGTAAGTAATTATCAAATATATACATGCACTTGTTTTCGTAAACTCCAACCAAAACAAAAATTGTTTTAACATTTAATTTCTTTTTGTCAATCAATCTATCCAGTTTTAATCTATATAGTAACATAACAACTTTATTAGTACACACCATTAGCTAGCCTATATGTTCAGAACGTTTTTAAAAAATTCCTTAACTTTTATTTACTAATTTTATTTTTAACTTTTTGTCAGAATAATTATAATATAAAAATCCTATTGTAGCCGTTAAACTTGGACTCTCACCAGTTTGTTTGTTATATGTTTAATATTCATGCGTTGTAAAATGAATCAATTAGACAACATTCTTTATTTATTAGTATGCTATTGATTATAATTAATGGTATAAACTAAAGGTAGATATGTGAATATGTCATCAAATTAATGGAATCCTATTCAACGATTTAAAAATTTTACAAAAAGAAATCAACATAAAAATTATTGGCATACACGCATATAAAAAGTAGAAAATTAAGGTTGTATGACATATGCCGTGGTCTTTTTCATAAAGCGAAAATATGGGACAAAAGGGTTTATATTTTTCTATCTAATTATGTCTTTCATCACCTCAACGAGCCATCTTCTCTAGACTTGGCTTCGTTTTCCTAAGAAGATTCAACTTTTGGTACATATTTTTCGAAACATAAATCTTACCATAAAAATGAAAAGTAGAAATGAGTACATCTCAAAACATGATTGACTTATTTAATGAACGGAAAAAAATATATACTCACTTAATAACATCTGATCAAATTTGAATATACCGTTATGACTAATCCAACTGGTTTGGTCCATCCACAATCTCTAGTTCTATTGGATTAATAATTATTTTCGAGAATGAATTTTTTTTGTTTACCATCCTTCTAATCACAACCGACATATATAAGCTTTGAAAGTTAAAATTTAGTGAAAAGCCTATATCATATGCAACACGAAGACGCTAATTCACCATTTTTCTTTTGTTAAACTAAAACAGAAAAATTATTTTTACCTTAATCGTTATAAGAATCGTTTTACGGAATGGGGTTTGTTTTTGACCCGTTACTCTTTGCATATGAACCACTAAAATCCATAAACTAGTCTTTAACAAAAAAAAAAAAATCCATAAACTAGCGTAAAGTCAACTGAAGTTCATATCGACATAATTTCATTTCATTTATCCTAATATTTACAAAAGTCAAAATATTACTTTTTGTGGTCAACCCACAAATGAGTTTTTAACCTCATTAATCATTATCGTGAAAAATAAAGATCTCATTATTGAGGAGGTTTTGTCTTTGATATATTCAGAACATGGTCGGTGACTTGATGCTATACTAGCTACTAGTAGTAGTTAGTTAAAGAAAATAATGTGTGCCAAAAAAAAAAAAAAAAGTTAAAGAAAATAATAATGCTTCACATACCATTACTAAAAAATACAGGTTCACTTATTTGATTACTCATTATATATAATCTTAAGTGGTGAAATTAGAATATTCGGTTTTAGATATAAAAACAATTGGTGATAAAATCTTATATTCTTTCTTCCGTGAAATCATTTATATCCACCGATCGACCGAGCAACAAAGAGTTAAAACCAAAAAGGTTGGTTCAAGTGGGATTCACACATTACAAGATTCAATGGATTTAGGATTTTATCCGAAACAGAGCAATTATTTTGTGTAAGTAGACAAGTACACGTGGCTACGAATGATTGGAAGTTAATTTATGTAAAAATGACAGATCCTTAAAAAAAGCCATTTAGATATTAGATTCTCTTCTTGTTCGTAACAACAGGTAACCGTCCCGTTAGATTAGGTGAAGTGCCCTCGCCACCACCACTTGTTCTTCCTCTCACTAACACTCATCACGACATCCAATGCCAAATTCACGCCGGTTATTTACAAATAATAATCTCACGGCGTTAGAATCTACAAAATCGAGTTAATAATACTCAATAGTCAAAAGGCCTATCTATGTATTTTTCTTTACTGATAGGACCGTTGAAAAGGAGTTGTGACCTTTTTGGTATCAATTGGTTAAAGCTTATTTCGTAATCGGAAATGGACACATGCGCCTCCTAATTTTGACAATTAGAGATATTTCCCAAAAAAGGTTACGTATTTAGGATTTAACGGAAAAAAGACATGCATTATATATAGCAAATTAAGATGGAATGTATACTTTTCAAAGTAAGAGAACAGACTCTCAAGTTTTTGCTTCATAAAACTGCTACTTCCATCTACCCCTAAAGCTTCACTTATAGTAATTTTTTTTATTGAGTTTCTTGTTTTTCGCTTTTAAAGGTATTTTGATCATAAACATTGTATCCGTTTCTTTATTTCACTCGAAAACCTTTTAGAAAAAAAACTATATTGGCCTTGTGATTCCAAACAAATATTAAATATTTAATTTGTTGTATGTAACGGCTAAAAATGTTAGGTCAAGTTCAACATGTTACTCTCCACAAGTTATCCAATAAAAAAGTCTATTTTGTTCTTTTATGCCATATGAATAATGGCATTTTTATAGAAAAAAGTACTAAGAATAGAGAAATCAAGTGTGAAAGGAAATGTATTTTAATTCAGTGACTTTAAATTTAAGGAATGTCTTTATAAGTAATGTTCATGTCACTTGACCAATATGGTTTCAAAGAAATAAATGCAATTTTTGAAAAATCTTCATAAACAAATCTATAATAACGGTTTTGGAATTTCTTGATCGAAGAGATTGGCTTTATTGAAAATTTTTACGTTCATTTTTTCTGAGCAGATATATTAGAAATAAAATAGACTAAATAAAAAATATATATATATGAAGGGGACAAGTAACTAACCTTTTTGGTTATCTCGAGTCGCAGGACGGCATGTGAGGCCGTACATGGTGCAGGATTTTCTGGGTACGTCTAAATATGTTTACTTTTTGAACTAATTTAAAGTAAACAGATATATCTGGATTTGTTGGACTGTTTATAGATATTTGAAAATTATCTTTTCAAAACTTCCTCTAAAATTTCTTTAAAAACATTACATGCGTTCAAGTACATATTTTCGATTCATTTTCAGATACGTTAAATTCAAGAATACATTAAATTCAAATACAGATTGGATCATCATATCGCCAGTTTATGAATGAGCTAGTTACCATATATCAGTTTGATGTCAAGTCAATGATGTAACCGATATACATGTGTGTTCTTCTTTATGACCGTACGTGCTAATAAGATTCTTACTCGAATTAATACGTCAAATATTGTGTGCTATATATTTTATATTTCCTTTTCATAGAAGACTATTTTTATGAAATTGCGACAGCATATATATAGAGGAAAAAATCCAAAAAAATTCTCATCTATTTTTTATTTGGACGTTTAATATCTATATTTTTTTTTTATTGAAAAAAATACACAAACTAATTAAAGCGAACAAATTAATACTCAAAAAATTAAATATTATTATTTTCATACATTTCAAAACAAAAATAAAATTCCAATTTTACACTTATCATCTTAGTCTCTATACTACTAAAAGAGAAGTACAAATGTACTTGGGTCGGGTTACAATTAAAAAAAAATTAAAAATGACCCGAAAACATCCTAAACGGATCTTTGAAACATAACTATAATTACAAAGTTTAAAAAATGTACAAATCGAAAAAAAACGACACTAAAACATTAATTACGAAAAAGCATTAATTAATTACCTAACAAAAAGGATAATTTCGTTCAAGAGTTTATGGAAATAAGATTATGCAAAATTAATTTTCTGAGATCTTAATAATATTTTTTCTGCACAAATATCTAATTTCTCGCCCAAACAATCTTACTTACTTTATTTACAAGTAAAATCTTAAAAAAACTCCATAATTCAAAATCGAATTATATATCAAATGTTAATCATATATTTTCTTGAGATCTTACTTCCTTTTTTTAAGTTTTCGCTAATCAAAACAATAAAACACACACAATATTAATAATCAAATCAAAAATAATTGTAAACGAATACTTTTCCCCGCGGTAGCACCGCGGGCTCTGACCTAGTTTTTTTATAAATTTTTAATCTAAATAGCTTTTGGTTATCTTTAAACCGGATCAAACCAGAATCAAAATCGGTTATCACCGGTTCACCACCACCAAAATTTGTTGTTGTCATGTTAAGCAACTCCAATGAGCTTTCTTAGTCCAACAAACCAGTTCTCAATCCCAGCTCCAGAGCTTTCCCAACACCATGTTCACCCACTCCACCGACTCTTTCCTTTGCAAATCCTTCTCTAAGAACAAGGAGAAGCTGGTGGGAACATGTGGCCATGGTTCTGCTCCTCATTGGGTTCCATCTCCACATGTTTCTCTCTGCCTCTCCACGTCCCTAGCTTATCAAAAGCAACACTAACGAAAAAGAAGAATACAATTAAACCAATTACACTAACGAATCTTCCCTAAAATTACAAAAATTCATTAAAAGACTCATTACACATAAACATGTAATTTGAGATTGAAACAGAGATTTGTCTACCCTCGTTGTATGCTCCTCTAATTTGCGATTGAAAATGAGATTTGTCTACTCTAATTTTCAGTTTCATTTAGATTTGCAAATTCTCTGCAAAATCAAAGTCTGAATTCATTCCAAACGGGATGATTCTCGATAAAAATGGGTGAAGAAGAAAAAGTTGTAATCGGGTGACGAAGTTATAATCTAAAATTCAAATAAAGTCGAAGCAAAAGCTCAATTTGGTTCTCTCTCTCAACCATCATGTCTCGCCGATGGATCTCATCGGAGTTGCTTAACACGACAACAACAAATTTTGGTGGTGGTGATAACCGGTTTTGATTCCGGTTTGTTTCGATTAAAAGAGAACCAAAAGCAATGTGGATTAAAAATTAAAACAAAATTCAGGTGATAAGGGTAAAATTGAAATTTTGTTTTTGTTTTGAAATAATAAGTATGAAAATAACAAGATTTAATTTTTTTGAGTATTAATGTGTACATTTTAATTAGTTTGTGTATTTTTTTTACAACAAAAAAAATACGTGTATTAAACATCCAAATAAAAAATAGATCATGATTTTTTTGGGTTTTTTCCCATATCTATATATACATTTTTGGATGACTTTTAGCAAATAAATCCTGGAGTTGGATCTTATTTACGGATGAATGCCATTGGCATTAATTATTTAAATTTGAAAAATATTAATTAAAGATATTACCAATACGATTTCGAGAATCATAAATTCATATCTTCCTTAATTTTCTGAGTCATTAATGTGATAATCTTTAGAAAATATTTCTCTGTAAAAAAAAAAAATCCACATTAATGAAGGCATTAAAATCGACACTAACAATTAAATTATTTAGATGTTCAATTATTTTAAGATTCTTATATCTTATTTGATATTTTTTTTTTAATATCTCATTCTTTAATTACTGCGTTTAAAATTTATTGGTTGTTACCTATTTTTTGGTGAAATTTATTGGTTGTTACTTAATAAGTAATTATGGTGCGTTTATTTTAGTTAATATCTAATTTAAAGGATTTGTTTTCTTTTATTATTAATAAATGAATAACATGTATAGAAATAAAAGATTTTTTTTGCGACTCCATAATAAAAATATTAAACTCTTATTTTCTACATTTCTTACACATAATATCCTCTTATTCAATAACAAAAAATATATATTACATATTTTTAAAAATATTTATAATATTTAAATTATATAAAAAATTTGTAATATTAATATTATTTCAACTCTATACAAATTTAATATATATGTATATATATCTTATGGGAACCATTTAAAAGAAATTTTTAAATTGACTTGAATTATATAGCTTTTAAATAAAAGTATTATTAAAAAGAAAAATAACTAAATAATGTTTAATTTCACGGGACGGGTAATATGATGGGACGAGTTTGGGTTGATATTTATAAAAGATCGTATACCACGGGTGAAATCCTAAAATTAACAATCAAAATAATCTATCAAACAAATTACATTTTGATTTTTTTAAGAAAATATAGCCCCGCGGGTTAAAATCTAGTATATACTACAAAACAGTTTTACATTGCCTTCACGATAGTGATATTCTTGGGAGTTCACGAATTTTATATATAACTAATGAAAAAATGTCAAATGGAGAAACTAGAGAGATACCTAAAACTATAGATATATTGCTTAACGATCTATATTTCTATTTAATAATACTAGAAAACCGTGGAATATATAAAATAAATCTTATGATAGAATTATAATGTATGAATTAATCATTATGGTAAAAAAATAACCCATAGATTTTCTTTCAAATATAAATTTGTAAAATCACGAAATGGCAACATTTACCATACAATTTTACAGTAATGAAGTTCTAAAATACAAAGATTATGTTAATTTTGAGGACTATTTCTAAGACCAATGATCTAATTGACAAGCGTGATTGCAAGCTCATAGTCCACGCTACCTTCTAGTAATCATTTAAATCAAATAATTTTCACGGTAATTACAGACTGTATTAGTTTTCTCTTTTCTCTATATGGGTTCCATGATTATATGTGACGTTAATCATAAAGATTATCTAGCGAGGTTCTGGAGTTGGACAAATAATCGGCTATACACGTTGTTACATAATAGAGTTTCATATTTAATGTTGTATATAGATTTATAGATATGTCTGTTTGCCAAAAAAAAAAAAAAAAAAAAAGATATATCTAATCTATAATGAAGTCAAGCTCTAGCATATATATACAAAATAACAAAATTGTATGCAGGTTGTAAAGTCGAAGACAAAATGAATAGAAGAATATACCAAGTCAAAATGAAGACTTCTAACATAAATGAAAGGGCAACTTTTGAAAAAAATGAATGGTTGCAAAAATTTGTACTAAAGAGGTCAACAAAATGGGTTTTCATTTTTCAGTCATGTACGTATGCGACTGTAAACTCCTTGATTATTTTTAGGACTAAGCTAGTAGTTATATGATATATGGCTATTCAGATGTTCTTTTATATATTGCCTCTTTTCTTTATATATGTGACAAGATAATTTTTAAATATGTTTGTAAGAGTCATTTAAGTCAACTAGATGATAATATATTGTATCTTATATAGTTATATTTTAAATTTTGGCAATTAATTTTGTAAGGTTCATTGAGCTGCAAAATTAAACACATAGTGAACTTATTTACTAGATAACCAAAACTATTAGCAAACTTGGTAAACAAATATTGTGGCAAACTGTAAAATAAATAAGTGATGTCTTTTTGTATTTTATTCAAATAAATAACATGATATACAATAATATACAATATATATATATCATGTATAGTATGTTACTGTATACAATAATATATATTTTAAATAATATACAAAAAATCCCTAATGATAAAAAAAAATGTGATAGATAAACCATTTTGTTTACAAGTTTTTTATCCATTATTTTTGAAAAAAAAGAAAAAAAAAAAGGAAATGATTTTTTTTTTAAAAGAAATGATTTTCTTATCATGTACATATTCTCTGTACCTAATTTATGAGCGTTTGTTTAGACTTAAACACTTAGGACATGAATCCTAAGAAGTTAAAACGTAGAGGAGTTGGAAATGACGAACTTGCATTATTGGGGGACCCATCACAATCAAAAGTCAATTTCTCTGTATATCTTCACAGGGAACAAATTTAATTAACACTATGGTATTTATTCAATTATTAACATGTGACATCGTTCCCATTGCTGACCTTGCCATGAGGCACACCTTGGAAGGGCCAATGTTTTCATTATCGCCGTTAGGGCCACAAATAACTATATAAATTTAAATTATTCGACAAATCTTCAATAACTTCTAAAACCCATCCAAGTTGATTCCGAGTCAATGCAGAACCCGACATATTCTTTTGTGTTATACGCCGTATAACTAATTACCATCCACAACAATTAATAAAATGTTTAAAAATAATAAACAAACTAGTTTTCTTACCTGCTTCATCAAGGTGTGTAGTTTTGTTATAAGCATTTCTGCCAAAATTTCAAGATTAAAGTGTTTTGGTTTGGAGTAGTATATGTATGGTAGAGAAAGAAAAAATGGAAACAAAATCGAAGTAACCCATTATTGCTTTGCTTACCGGAAGACCAAATTTAGAACAAACGGACCTAAAGCAGTTCGAAAACGATTTTGTAAGAAAATATAGTTTTAGTTGAATTTTTCAGAATGAAATATCTTTCTTAAAATAAAACCTAATAGGTGTCATTGCTCCGCTCCATCCAAGGTTTTGAGGACTGGCTTCGGATCGCGGTTTACTTGCGGCAATGTTGTTAGTTTGTGTCTTCCTCTACCAAAGTGTGATCCTCCCTTTGTTTCTCTATCGTTTTTGTGGCCTCTTGGTAATGTTGTCTTTGTAGTAGTTTTTGGGTCTATCTGTTTTCTTTGTTGTCATTGTTCTCTGTAAAAAACTAAAAATGGTATAAATCTTTACCTTTTACCAAAAAAAAAAAAACCTAATAGGTGTCCCCAAAAAATATGAAGAAGAGGACAGGCTAAGCAGCAAGTAGTATGTTCCCTTAGTCAAAATTTAATTAAAAATCCAAGCAGTGTACACCTCCACCAAATATTTCTTTCTTGATATAATGATTCATGACAAGAGAAAAAACACCAAAGTCTATGATCTTGTAATTAAAAAAAGAGATATTCCAAATTAGTTTCTCTTATAAGCTACTTCCTCCTAAGAGTCCTTTCTCAAACTATAAAACATAAAAAAAAATTAAAAAGATGGAAATTATTAACGGTAGAAAAATTTGTTCTCTAAAATAACTAATTTAGTCCATAATTTAAGTGAAATTTAGGATCCACAAATATTAAAATTTTGATTCGGGTTCATTCATAATGAGAAGCCAAAATATTTTACAACTAATCAACGGTCAAAGGGTGATTAAGAACTTAAAGAGGCACCAAACTTATAAATAAAAAGGGTAACAAATATAGAGAGACTACTTGTTACGATGGGACCCACAAAGAAGAACCAAAACGGCGGAGAAATTCGTCGTTTTTAGTGGCTTATAAAAAGAGGACTCGTATCGACTCTGCAACAGAACCACCTAATATCTCCTCCTCTCCTTCTTTCTCTCGCCGGAATACGTATGATCGAGTGAAACGGCGGATAAAGCTGTCGTTTTGAGTACTAATTCGCCGGTCTTGGAGGGCTTTTTTTTTCAGTGAAGGAGTGGTGTGAGAGATGTCGAGTCTCGAAGATATCAAGAACGAGACTGTTGATCTGGTATACCATTTTTCTCTGTTTATGTCTCTGTTTATATTATGCTCACAACCTGCTCGATGATTTGCTTGAATGAGAATAGATCTGTATACACTTGGTGGCTTTAAGCCTTTGCTTGGTTACTATTTACTCTCATTTTGGATTACTCTGGTTTTGGTTTCGTTTTTTTATATACACATTTCAATCGATTTAATTTTAAAACTGGTTTTTGTATGAAAAATTGTTTCTGGGTAGTAATTAAGTCTAAGAAACGTTTGGAGTACATGAAGAGTTTGTTCATAAGAAAAAGTAGATCTAAGCATGTGATCTTATTCAAAAAAAGATAAGAAAACAGAGTCTCTTTTCAGTGGTGGAGCTAGCTACGTCTCAATAAAGTCCAAACCTACTTGTACAAAGTTTTGTCTTTTTTTTTTTTTGGTTGGTTAGGACAAAGAAATAGTAAGAATTAATTCTGGTGAAACTTAGAAAAAATAATTATGACTTTATTCAATCTGTTACTTAACACGAAGTTCGGATTCTTATTTTTTTGTTGTTGTACCTTTCCGTGGTACGTTTAACTTCTCTGTCTTTAGCAACCAACAAAAAAGAACACATCTTTTGTGCAGACGTAACTTTTTTTGTGAGTTTTCTTGGGACAATAATTTAAAAATGCTACTTTTACATAACTTGGACTGTATTTACGCGACCAAGCCTCGATTTTTACGCCGGAAAGTTAGGGAATCTCGCGGCGCGTGTGTTTCACGTCGTAATCACGTTGGTCGGTGGTGGCGGTCCCCACCTCACCACCGGAATTTCCCCCCCGCCAAAAATCTTTCACTGTCACCGAACTTAGTCAACGACTTTTTCAACTATGTGATCTTTTAAAATAATACTTATGAACAGAGTAGATCCATCAAGTTCTTTCTTTTACTAAAAAAGGTTTCTCCTTCTGAAGATTTAGAACCAGTTGTGTGTTTGTGAATGTTTGAGTTACTTGAATTTGGTTATCTGATCGAATTTGCTTTTGATTTTTCAGGAAAAAATTCCGATTGAGGAAGTTTTCCAGCAGCTAAAATGTTCAAGGGAAGGATTGACAACGCAGGAAGGGGAAGACAGGATTCAGATCTTTGGCCCCAACAAGCTCGAAGAGAAAAAGGTCTGAATTTGCATTTATCTTCTTTCAGATATTGAAGTTAGTTGGTCTCTTTTTGTTTGTTACTGAGTGTCTTGGGTATTGCACAATGAATTTTTGACAGGAAAGCAAAATTCTCAAGTTTTTGGGGTTTATGTGGAATCCACTTTCATGGGTCATGGAAATGGCTGCAATCATGGCCATTGCTTTGGCCAACGGTGATGGTAGGCCTCCGGATTGGCAGGATTTTGTCGGTATCATCTGTCTGTTGGTTATCAACTCTACCATCAGTTTTATCGAAGAAAACAATGCCGGTAATGCTGCCGCTGCTCTTATGGCTGGTCTTGCTCCTAAAACCAAGGTATAGATATGATAAGAGAATGGTGTAAAGTTGTTAAACAAAACTTTTCTTATTTTACCTAGAGCTAATGTTTTGGTTCTTGTTGTGTTGTTTTTCTGTTTCAGGTTCTTAGGGATGGAAAATGGAGTGAACAAGAAGCTGCTATTCTTGTCCCAGGAGATATTGTTAGCATTAAATTGGGAGACATTATCCCTGCTGATGCTCGTCTACTTGAAGGTGATCCTTTAAAGGTTGACCAATCTGCTCTAACTGGAGAGTCCCTTCCTGTAACCAAGCACCCAGGTCAAGAAGTTTTCTCTGGTTCAACCTGCAAACAAGGAGAAATCGAGGCGGTTGTTATTGCCACAGGGGTTCACACCTTCTTCGGTAAAGCTGCTCACCTTGTCGACAGCACCAACCAAGTTGGACATTTCCAGAAGGTTCTTACAGCCATTGGAAACTTCTGTATCTGTTCCATTGCTATCGGTATGGTGATTGAGATCATCGTCATGTACCCGATTCAACGCCGAAAGTACAGAGATGGAATTGATAACCTTTTGGTCCTCTTGATCGGTGGTATCCCCATTGCTATGCCCACGGTCTTGTCTGTGACCATGGCTATTGGGTCTCACAGGCTGTCTCAGCAAGGTGCCATCACCAAGCGTATGACTGCCATTGAAGAGATGGCAGGAATGGATGTCCTGTGCAGTGACAAAACCGGGACACTAACCCTCAATAAGTTGAGTGTGGATAAAAACTTGGTTGAGGTTTTCTGCAAGGGTGTGGAGAAAGATCAAGTCCTATTATTTGCAGCTATGGCTTCCAGGGTTGAGAACCAGGATGCCATTGATGCAGCCATGGTTGGGATGCTTGCTGATCCAAAGGAGGTATAATCTTTTCCTGTTCGAATTACATTTATAGTTTTACTGAGGTTCCAAGAAACAAGTTCTTATGTTTAATTGGTATTTTCGCAGGCTCGAGCTGGAATTAGGGAGGTTCACTTCCTTCCCTTCAATCCTGTGGATAAGAGAACTGCTTTGACTTACATTGACGGTAATGGTAACTGGCACAGAGTCAGTAAAGGTGCTCCTGAGCAGGTAATGGATTTTCAACCTTACAAGCTAATGTCTTTTTTTATGTTTCCAATTTATACTAATTTGATTCTCCAAACAGATCCTCGAACTTGCCAAAGCCAGCAATGACCTTAGCAAGAAGGTGCTCTCCATTATTGACAAGTATGCCGAGCGTGGTCTTAGGTCGTTGGCTGTTGCTCGCCAGGTACTTATTCGCCATTAGTACTCATAGTTCCAGTCTTTTTTTGTATTTCTTTTCTCAGTGGAAACAAATGTTCAACTGTTTGTCTTCTTATTTCCTTTTTAGGTGGTGCCAGAGAAAACAAAGGAAAGCCCAGGTGCACCATGGGAATTTGTTGGCTTGTTGCCACTTTTTGATCCCCCAAGACATGACAGTGCCGAAACCATTCGACGGGCTTTGAATCTCGGTGTTAATGTTAAGATGATCACTGGTACATTTGCCTACCCATCTATCTTGTGCTAACTATACACCTTTACATGTCCCCCCTAACATTCTCTTGGACGACATATGTGGCCAGGTGACCAACTTGCTATTGGTAAGGAAACTGGTCGCAGACTTGGAATGGGAACAAACATGTATCCATCTTCGGCTCTTCTTGGTACACACAAAGACGCAAACCTTGCATCCATTCCTGTTGAGGAGTTGATTGAAAAGGCTGATGGATTTGCCGGAGTCTTCCCAGGTTACAATCTACTTATTTATTGTTTTGGATTATAATAAACCTCACTATATGTTCATTGCAAAGGTTGTGATGTTAGATCTAAGCTTCCTTGTTTGTTATTGCAGAGCACAAATACGAAATTGTGAAAAAGTTGCAGGAGAGGAAGCATATTGTTGGAATGACTGGTGATGGTGTCAATGATGCCCCTGCTCTAAAGAAAGCTGATATTGGTATTGCTGTGGCTGATGCTACAGATGCTGCTCGGGGTGCTTCAGATATCGTGCTCACTGAGCCTGGACTCAGCGTTATTATCAGTGCTGTTCTCACCAGCAGAGCTATTTTCCAGAGAATGAAGAACTATACTGTGCGTCTTCTCCTGTTTTTCATTTGTAATTTATTCCAACCAATTGCCTGCTTGCAATTGAAACTAATTACTCTGTTCTCTTTTTTCTCTCTTGTTACAGATCTATGCAGTCTCAATCACCATCCGTATTGTGGTATGCATATAACTCCGTTTGAGTTCTTGGCCTTGTTGGTTTTATCTTGGATTAATAGTTTGCTGATCATATTGCTTTGTAACTTTTTGCAGTTTGGTTTCATGCTTATTGCTTTGATATGGGAATTTGACTTCTCAGCTTTCATGGTTCTGATCATTGCCATTCTTAACGATGGTGAGCAATGGCTGTCCTTTTCTATAAAACTCAAAATCTGTTAACCTTTTCATAACTGTTTACTTATATCTTT
The DNA here is from genome assembly GCF_000004255.2 of Arabidopsis lyrata subsp. lyrata. Taxonomy (NCBI): domain Eukaryota; kingdom Viridiplantae; phylum Streptophyta; class Magnoliopsida; order Brassicales; family Brassicaceae; genus Arabidopsis; species Arabidopsis lyrata. The sequence goes on from NW_003302549.1 coordinate 4,921,606, forward strand.
TGCTATTATGTTGCTACCTTAATCTTATAGGTACCATCATGACAATCTCAAAGGACAGAGTTAAGCCATCTCCCACACCTGATAGCTGGAAACTTAAAGAAATTTTTGCCACTGGAGTCGTTCTAGGAGGATACCAAGCCATCATGACTGTTATTTTCTTCTGGGCTGCGCACAAGACTGACTTTTTCTCGGTACATACGACTGAGCTAATTACTTTCTCTTTCCATAAGGTTTTTCTTAGGTTCTTGTTTAGAGTTGTAAAGTAAAATTTCACTTTGGATTCACAGGACACATTCGGTGTGAGGTCCATTAGGGACAATAACCACGAGCTAATGGGAGCTGTGTATCTACAAGTTAGTATCATTAGTCAAGCTCTGATCTTCGTTACGAGATCAAGGAGTTGGTCATTTGTTGAACGTCCTGGGGCTTTATTGATGATTGCTTTCCTCATTGCACAACTGGTAAGATCATCAAAACCTAAGGGACTTCTTAATGGGTAAAAAAAGATTCTCAAAGAAAACACTAGTTGAATCCATTCGTTCTTTCAAACGCAGATTGCAACTTTGATTGCGGTTTATGCCAACTGGGAATTTGCAAAGATTAGGGGTATTGGATGGGGATGGGCTGGTGTGATCTGGCTATACAGTATTGTCACATACTTTCCATTGGACGTTTTCAAGTTTGCCATTCGATACATCTTGAGTGGAAAGGCGTGGCTCAACTTGTTTGAGAACAAGACGGCTTTCACGATGAAGAAAGATTACGGAAAAGAAGAGAGAGAGGCTCAATGGGCACTTGCTCAAAGAACACTTCACGGTTTACAGCCAAAAGAAGCTGTTAACATCTTCCCTGAGAAAGGAAGTTACAGAGAGTTGTCTGAGATCGCAGAGCAAGCCAAGAGAAGAGCTGAGATCGCTAGGTAATTAAACCGATCACACCGATTCTTTTGATCTAAGTATATTCTTTTGTTGGAATTAAACACTAATTGAATGATTTATATGTTAAACAGGCTTAGAGAGCTGCACACACTCAAGGGACACGTTGAATCAGTAGTGAAGCTAAAGGGCTTGGACATTGAAACTCCCAGTCACTACACTGTGTAGTAAAACCAAACATGATTGATCTTCGATCTTCTCCTGTTTTGTCTTTTTTTTTTTTCTTTTTCTTTTTCTTCACCACCTCTTATGATGATTATTTACATAGGGAGAGATCTTTGTTTATTGCCATAACTCTTCCCAAATCTTATTGTTAGTGTTCTTGTTTCTCAAATCTGTAATTTTGCAAAATTTGCTTTTTTGAAGAAACAAGGCATGCCTTTGTGGTTGGCATTTGGCACATGCACATTCTCTTCTTTGCTCTTATTCCATGGGCCTATGTAATCTTAATCTTCTTCTTTTACTTAATACAAATTTTCTTCCGGCTTAATTACGTTTATAAACAGTACCAAAAAACCAAACAAAAATAAAAGGTTATTACAACAAACAATTTGCATTTTTAAAAGGGAAATTAGTTTGATGTAAAGAAGGGGAAATAATCCATAAAAAATTTCTTTGTTTTTTCACTGAAACCAAAATCAATTAAACAACACAATCCTTTAAAATGCCATTAAAAACATGACATGAGACAAGTTGTGTGGAAGTAGTACGGATAGAAGAATCTTAAGAGAAATAGAGAGATTTGGATGAGTGCGAGTGACTGTGAGACACGTGCAAAGATATGGATGATGACTTCAAATCAATGTTACGACTTACGACTTTCAGAGTTTACACATATGTCATCTGACTTCCTCCTTTTTAGATATTTATATTTTTCGACGTTTTTTTCTTACTCATCGAATTTTTGGTAAGCAATATTAGTCTTAATTTTTGTTTTACTTTTTAATGGTGCACACTGTTGCTAAAACATTTTGGCGATCTCTACAAATGTGTAGCTTTATTTAATTGAAGATTTTGTAGTTGAAAGTTCATATGTTTTGGCTAAAGGAGAAAAAAAATTGTAGTTATAAAAATATATACACAAAGTTTGTCAGCATATGATAAATTATAATCAAAACATAAGAATTTGATTTAGGCAACACATGCATTAAGGGGAACATTAAAATGATAAATTAAGGGGAAAAAGACAAAACATAAGAATTTGATTTAGGCAACACATGCATCGTCGTCTATTTGGCATTACAACCAAGTGACCAACAATATAAATTTTAATCAGATTTTTATCGATTTTTATAAGATGTATTAACAGCCATGTATGGTATTTTAGGTATTTCCGTAACCATGATTAATTAAGGATAGGAAAAGGAAAACACTAATACATGCTCCTGTTCTTGAAGAAATTAAGAGAAAAAACACACAAGATGATTTTCGTTTAAAAATAAAACATAAAACAAACTTTAAATTACACACTTAAACTAAAAGTCAAATACTATCTTGAACAATGGACTTGAGAGCAATCGTCTGTAACTCAAGACATTTAATGTAATTACCAATCTCACTCAACATTTTTTCTACATTCATCTCTTCTCCACCTGGCAAAAGCTTCTGCAATTCCCTCAGTTTCTCCTCTATCTCTCCTTCGTTTCGGCCTTCTTTATCGGATCTTTCGAGAATCCGAATTCCATCGGAAGAAGAAGTAGTAGTGGTTGGATTCGTCGAGGACGATAGCTTCTGTAGCAAGAAACGGCTCCATGCAAATTCTTGAGCAGACAAAGCCAAAGCCATGTCTACTTCATGCTTCACGGTTTGTTTTGAAGAGTTCTTGTTCAGGTTGAGCTTCTTGAGTGCAGGAACCAAGTGGCTTGTGTATTTTCTCGTGAAAACTGCACTAGGGTTCTTGTTTGGTTCAAGAGAAAATACTCGTTTCTTCTTGTTTATGATTTGCCTCTCCATATGAGAAACTATTTTTGCTGCAAAGGAAAGTCTACAAGGGAGAAAGTTACATATATAGCAAACTTAGAATATGAGAGAGACAGAGAAAGAGAAGAGAGGGGTCCTACGTTTGTTTGTATATAACAAGCGTTGATGATGTATAAAGTAAAGTTGTAGAACTTATTTTGAAGTTAATTTTCTTTGTATACATATATGAGGTAATATGTTTGGGAGTGCTATTATTTTTCGTTCACGTACAAAACACAAGACGATTTAAAAGTCGTAGTTAATAGTATTCTTTTTTTGAGACATATTTTAAAAAACAAAGGACTACGAATATCGTCAACAAATATTTGTAATTTTTGTATAATAATATTTTCTTTTTAAATAAACGAAAACAAAAATATAGAATTAAAAAAAAATACATGAAGAGAATAATAGGAAAGAGAGTGTATATATATATATATATATATATACATATATACATAAAGAGAGAAAAGGAAGAAAAGGAGAATTTGGGAATAATAATGGCTGAGGGAAGAAAAAACACATGGAGTCACATGCAAGAGCTCTAATTTGGCTGCATCACAACTACCCCTAAAGAGGTGCTTTGAGAGACCCTCTTACCATGTGGCTCCATTCCAAGAACAAGACATCAATACAAAACCCCACCTTCTCTTAATGCCTTCACATGTTCCTCTCCTCTTAACCCCTCTCTCTCACTCACACACACACACTTTGTATATACATGTATGCATGTGTATGTGTCCTTGGACCAATCTCCTTCAATCTCCTAATTAATTTGATCAATCTATGTCATTTCTCCCAATATTATCATAAATCTCCCGCGTATATACCATTTGACCCTTTCTATTTTGTTTTATGCTGCATGTGTGATGAATTTGGTTTCACTATCCACTAATTTAATTTTGCGATCTTTGGATACAGATGGTAACTTGCTAAAAATAAATTTGATTATAATTAGCGGTAGTTCAATCGGTGATCTGTAAAACATCGAAACATCTTTGAATTCGAATTTTTCTGACCACTGCAATTAATATAACGTAGATACAAGTTTCTTTACTATATATATGGACATTAAGTTAATATGCAAATGTAGTCAAAATTTTGGTTATTAATACATGTTTTATTTGTCGAGGACTTTTGGCCTTTTGATTTTGGCCTTATGAATTTTTTTTCCCTATAGGATTTGTAAATTGATAAATATAGTTTATGTTGACACAAAAGGTAACTTTTGATATGATATGAAAGTCTGCGTATTACTCATTTATTTCCTTTTTAATATATACCGAGATATTTTAATATATAATAGTGTGTATATATAATAAATAAAATGTCCAAAAAATATCTACAACTACTAAACATGGGCGGTTTGAGACATTACAAGTTGTCTCTTAATCTATAGTGCCTAATACATGCAATATACACGTTACTAGCTTTTGTTGTTAACAGCAAAAACTGAATGGGATCATCTTGATTTTGTTGTGTTCTTCATCCTACCACACAAAAAAAGTCAAGGGTTAGTAGATTATCAATTAATGCAGCAAGGAAAATTGCTTTCTCTAATGTAAATTATTTCTTATTTTTGTTGAAATGTGATGTTTTCTCTTATTATATTTTAACGCAATCCCATAATCTTTGATTGAATGTGGAAAACATGTGTTAATGGTAACCATCTAGATGCAATTAATACTTGTATTCAAATACAAATAGATTTAAGGTATTCGACTATACTGAAATCATATTAAATAGTACTATTAGTTTAAAATATACATATATACAAAGGTAGAGGAATTTTATAGTTGAAAACAAAATAAATGATATCAATCTAATAGGAGAAAGAAAAAGAGATGCAAACTAATAGATGCGCATACGAAATTACCAATAGATAGATACTAGATATTCACACCTATAGTAGACATTGGACAATAATGCATATAATCATAAAAGTTTCTTGGAATTTTGCTTGATTTTCCACCTTTGACTATTTTAACGATCCACGTTGAAAAAATGACAGAATTAAATGTAACTCTTTACAATCACACAATCAAGCTAGGTAAAAACAGATTCGTAATTGTTCAATAGTATCTTTACATAAAAATATAAAGAAGCAATGAATACAACCAACTAATGCCAATAATATTAAAATATTGAACTATTTTGTCTGTATGAACCACAGGAAATCGTACAAAACTGTCAGAATAAATTGTACAAAGTCTGTGGAGATTTCTATCGAATATTGTAGATGGCATGTTTATGACTTGTTTGTGCTGTTCTTCAATTTTGTGTTCTCTTTATATATATAAGCTTTTTTTGAATTATTTTAACTGAAATAAATATGTGTAAGCAACAATAATATGAGAGCGGACCCAGATAGAGGAGAAAGAGATATGGCTTGGATTGGGATTTGGGAGGGACACATCTCATGTGGGTTTGAATTCGAGTGTTTTGTTTTTATTCTTAGTTTGGAGCTATTTTCACAAATGTCCCCACGTGCACTCACCATTTAACATTTCTTTCTACAACACCTTCGTTTATTGAGAGTCACAAAAAAAAAAAAAAAACAACGCCTATACTATATCTCAAATGTAATTAATGTCCTGTCTTCGTGATCAAAACTTTAGCATTACGATCAAATCTAGAGGATATATAAAAGTGATTTTTAAAAAGGAGGTTTAATATAAAACTGTGTGCTTATATTTTTTTAAATTATTATAATCTAACGTATGATGAGAATATAGTAAACTACTCATACTTTATACCTATAGACTATAGTAGTAATTGTCATAAAGAGATCTTAAGAAAAGATGACGAAAAAAAGACAAGATTACCGTTCTATTTTTATCGATGACAGAAACACATAAAATCCAGGTACCCTTTTTTTTAACCATTTTTATTTTATTTTTTGCACTCCCACGTATTGTACGTCTAGTGGCTTAACAACCTGTATTCTTTGTTCCATCGATAGAGATTTTTGATTGTCTAGCTCTCTGAGTTTTATGTAACAAAAACACATTTATTTTTGTTGTTCTTAGTAAAACATACCTTATATAGTTATATATATCACTAAAACGAGAAACGAAGGGCATTTGACATTAAATAATTAAAAACGAAGGACACATTATTATAATGTCAAACTATTTGGCAGGAATCTTTATATAAAATTAAACTGTTTTCTAGTACAAATAATGTAATAGAAATTTAAGAAGAGGACAAGGAAAGTGCAGTAAAGATTTCCTTGTATTTGGTAGGAATTGCAACTACGAGTCTCATCCTCCTTCACATCTTTTTTTCTTGTTCTTTTCATTTTCTTCCCTTTTTTTTGTCAAACATTTCTTTTAACTTAACATTTAGTAAAGCAGGAACATGAAATTTTATTGTTTTGCCAAAAAAGGAACTCAAAAGTGTACGAACAAAAAATATGAGAATGAGATTATTGGGTTCTATGCGTTACAAAAACAAAACTTTTCTTTGTTTGGTCGGTCCATTGGTCCACATGCAAGTAGGCTTGACAAGGTTTTTAACAATATTCCAAACTATAACCATAAATTTGTATTAAATCAAGTAAATAACTATTAAACATTTAACTGCAAAACATATATGTACGATACTTAACATATGATTATAAAAAATGCTAAGGGTATTTTTGCTCAAAACGTACAAAATCTGAAACTTTAAGTTACAGCTTTATCATTGATAATTTATTTATTAGGATTTATGATCATTTATCTAAATAAATCATTTAAGTTTGGGTCACAAACGAAAGATCACACTGACTAGCCAAATCGGTTCGAATTTGAAAACATTGGTCGCACGCAAGTAAAGAAAGAGAAGAAGCAGAAAGCTGTTATTTGTACTTCTAGATTGGGCCAGAATAATGGGCCTCTCGATTATAAATGCAACAAATCAGTAAGTCCAGTGTAGGCGAAGGTAACAAACTAACAATTGCAATTAGCACATACAAAAGTAATTGCCTTTATGCCATAATAAAGAGGGTTGAGGAGGATAGTGCATCTTTTATAGGCGAAGGGAAAGATTTTAGCGGTGAATATTTTTGATAACTTTATCAAGATAAATTGGTAATTTTCTTGTTTCAAATCTTTTATAAATGTTGCAACAAAATATATACCTTTTGTTCTCCAATTATCTTAACAGAAATAAACCTATCCAAGTTTTATTCTTTGATTTTTTCTATCCTCCCTGGAATACCATAATTATTATAACATTAAACAAAAGGAAAAGAAAGAAACTAAATAAATCCATCTTATTAATTCAAGTTTCCATTTTTCACACTGTTGAACTCCTTATTTTAACAACAAGAAATTAAATTTTATTATATTAAAAAAAAAAAAAAACAAATCCTCTCAAGGAATAAAAGAGAAAAAATCTCAAGATCACTAATTGGCACGTGAACAATCCCTTCGAATCTCACCAGCATTACCAGTCAAAACACCAACCCGACCCAACTTGGTGATGGCTGTGATAAAAGCTTGTCTAAAAGCTCCTTCACTATTGGCAAATGTATTAACTGTAGATCTTGATCGTTGATCTGTAAACAAGATTTGATCTGACGAGAACAAACCCTTTCCTTGTTGGAGATTCTTGAAATAAGCATTATCGAAAGTACGTGGACTGGTCGGATCCATGTTGATTGCAATTCGTACGTCGACTCCGATCGGGCACATTTGCTTAAGCTGAATCACGTATCCACTATTAATAGTCGGATCGATACGTCGGCTAGGGCTAAAATTGTAGATTCTCTTTGTGAATTTTCCACAATGTGCAAATCCTATAGTGTGTGCTCCTGAATTATTTAACACAATAACATTAATACTATATCTTAATTGGAATTTGATTAAAGTAGAAAATATAAACGGTTAAGTTCGGTTTTGGTACCTGAGAGGGCGATCATATCGGTTTGAGAGAGACCGTGACGGCTAAACATGCCGTTGAGCTGGTTTAGGTTAAAACCGGGCTGAGGCAGTTGGTTTTGAACGCTGGACTGCGTGGAGATTCTGCCATCTCTCCTCCCTAGCTCCACCGGGTAGCTCGGTCCTCCGGTCTGCAATTTTGTTTAGTTTTAATCATCAGATTATTATTGTTATTATTATTATTATAAAATCTATCAATAGTACATTTTTATTAGGACTATATGACCTGTGAAGTTGTTACTTGGACTTGTATTAAATGGCTACAAACCGCCAATAAAAAGTGTAACTTTTCTAACAAGAACATGCTTTTTTATATTTAATGATATGATTAGCTTTTTCGCACAAGAAAAATGAAAACGATATATACTGTAGAAAAAAACGAATTTTCAATACCTCGGACATTATATAATATTAAAGGAAAAAGAGAGGAATATTAACTTATGTTGTAATAAATAAATAAAAATATTAATACCAAAACGACGACTTCACGAGTGGCGAGAGCCAAAATGTCAGCACATGAGACTTTGTTGCGGCAGTTGGGATTGCTATCAACGGCTTGCTTCGCCTTCACCACCGTGTCGAATCCATCTCCGGCCAATGACATGTCATCTGGATGGTCTCTCTCCGACGGTGATGCTATCATTATTGACGCATCACACCCCTAAACATTCATATTTACATAAGAACGTATGTAAATATAATGTTTTGTTTGAAAATGATATATAGAAAGAGAAACATCTTAAACTCTAAATCTAGACGTTTTGCGTAGATTTCGATCAACAATAGATTTTATATTGTAAGAAAATATTGTAACCTACCCGAACGAAGCAATCGTGGAAGAAGAGGCGGAGAGTGGCCGGAGCCGTAACAAAAGTCTGCTGGAATTTCTGACGGACGGCGTTACGGACAATGCCTTCGACGTTCGGACATGAGTTCTGGTAGAAACCTGTCCGGAGCTGAGCAGAGACACATGAAGAAAGGAGAAGAAGAAGAGAAAATATGGAGAAGATGGTTTGGGCAGTATACTTCTCCATGGCTAATTCAATCAAATGTTTTAATCTTTAGAGTTCTTAGAGAGTCTCTTTTTATAGTAGATAGAAAGAGAAATTTAAATTGATAGGTATGGTACAATTTGGGCTAGTTAAAATATAATAATGATTTGATGATTATTCTGATGATGATCTGTTGAATGATATATTAAAATAAGGAGTAGAAATTGTTAGGAATGTGGATGTAACACTCCATCTAGATATTGACAACTTGAGAGGAGGCTAAGGTGAGGCATCAAGTTAGTATTTTAATCTTTCTATATTTGTCTTAATTATCAAGTAAATCCAGAAATTAGCTGTAATGTGTAGTGGTCTGGTCTATATTGGTCTAGACACTGATTGTTTTCTTTTAAATGTACAAAATTGTTCACTGCATACGGAAATTAGTTACAATTATTAAAAGAAATGTGAATAGTTACTACAATATGTGTGTATATATATGTACATGCTTAGCCTTTTTTAATAACAGTATAGATGCTTGTCTTTGACAACTCAGTAGCATGTTACAAGTTTTATCATTTCTCACCAACTACATAAAACAAGATCGAGAGGTGACAAGAAGAAGAACTCATCTTATTCATTTTACAAGTATGATTAGTATCTACCTTAAAATTTAACTTTAATTACAACGTGGAATGTGATCGGATGTTGACTAGCTTGTCATAATTAACTAATTAATTATTTTATTTATTAAGTACTTGCAATTGTGAAATTATTGAAAATACTATAGGATAAGACTTTAGTTAAGAAATCAATCTAGTGGTACTCCAGTTAACACCTTAGTCATATATATATATATATATATACTCACAAAGAGACTATTGATATTTCGTTATATTGCATATTAATAAGGAATTGTTTAGTCTTAAGAAACTATCAACCGACTTCTAACTTTTGAGTGACAATTTTTTGTTCAAACTGTTCATCATCCATTTTTAATGGTAATGGTTCTGACATAAACTCGATTTTATTCTAAACTTTTACAAATGCCTATATGTAAATATGAAACCAAAACCACATCTTGGTTTCATGCGTTCAAAGCTTCCTTTTTTATTCAAGAGATTTCGCCAATGGATATTTCAATATTTTACCCATCCCCAATAATGCCTAAACTCCGGACCATAATACTATACCTTTTGGGTGGCCATGCGTACAAATTTTACTTGGCAAGATATATGAAGTTAAATCTGGAAACCATTTAAATTGTAAAAACGGTATTATGATATCATTACATTACTAACTTATAAATTGGATGAAGAAAACATCAAATATACTCTTAACAAATATATATATATATATATATATATATATATATATTCAAATATCCAATAATATATTTGGGAGACAATTATGTAATGTGAGACGATGCAAATTTTCACATATTCTATTATATATTTAATGTATTAGACCTAATTTTAATTGTCGTTAAGAGAATGATTAAATCCTGATCGTCGTATTAGGGACAGTTTTCTTAGTTTTTCTTTGAAATGATTAAGTGATGCACAATAAAACAAACTGTAAGAAAATTATACTAATTAATAACTCGGCGTCGCGGTCACGAACATGTTCCTTGATGCTGTAATATTGTCAATAATTGAGTTGATAATGTGTGTTTTTGTGCTAATTTCTCACATACGATAAAAAAAGATATAAGCTAACCTGGAAAAAAATAACGCATGTCACTGTAACGCCAACTTCGAATTAATTTAAAATAAGTTACTAACAGTAAACAAACTTCCAAAACTACCCATGATTTTATATGAATTAGACGATAATTAATTTGAAAGCAAATGATTGTATCAAATTTTTTACATCCCTATGTAAATGGTGTTTCGACCATATTATAAATATCCGATTTTCACAATAGAAATATTAGGATTAAAAAAATGTAGGAAAAAAAGTTTGTTAAGAGATCTTACATCAATGACTAGTGACTTTACAATTTGCATGATGACAATATGTTAATAATTGCTACTATTATATAGTTGTGTTCTCGCTTGGGTTGCTGAATATTATATCTAGCTAGATGAATAGTTCTGTCTCGATGATCCAATTAAGTCTAAACTAGAAAGTTTCGTATAGTATATATAATAATTGACGTCTAGAGTACGACAAGCTAAAAAGCCTAAAAATCATTAGGGTTCGTTAAGACGTCCAACTAGTGAGATGTGGATATGTGAATGTGATTAGTCTTATGACTCATTTTATACTATTAGTTAATTTGCTCTGAGTTAAATTGCACATTTACTTGACACGAAAAGTATTACGTACCAAAAAGTTCAAACTCTGCAGACTGCAGTCTAGAGAAACCACTAAACATATGTTTCGGTTTAAGTAAAAAAATTAGGAAAAAAAAAAAATTAGGTCAATCGCCGCTAGTTGGCATATGAATTATTTGATCAAAGTTTTATAAACTAATAATATGATACTCAAAATTTATGTAAGAGTTTTACGTCTTGACGGCTCTAAATTATGTCACATGGCATCTAACCATGATTATAGGAAACGACGCCGTCTCCATCATCTTCTCATGTATTCAGTCTTTAGAGTTTAGACACTGTAGAAAGTTCTTGTTACAGATGAATGAATAAATGAAAAATATTTATTTAAATGTAAAACACTTATAAAGTGGTAGGTAATTCGTTCCTTCCTCTTTTGGTCAACAAACGGTATTTCTATATTTAAGAGAAAATGTTGTAAAAAAAGCACAATTTTAGTTTGTACACTTTTGCTGTACACCAAAAATAAAATAAAAAAGCACTCAATTCTCAACTTCTGCAAAACAAAATTACAGAGTCTATTTGTTTTTATGAAATCTCACTAAATAAAATCTTACTTTTGAAACCAAATTTCCTCAATTTGATAGCAAAATAACCCCAAGAATAAATAAATCAAAGACTCAAGGTCAAGACCTGTGACCTGAAGAAGAAACAATCACAAAATATGAAGAAAACAAAAACCTAATCAAATTAAAGAAAAAAATGGAGATTGAAATAGAGAGAAACAAGCAAACAGATCATGAAAAACAAATCAGAAAGACTTGATGGAGAAGAAGAAAGAAAATTAGAAGAAAAGAAAACTGCTCTGGGTTGTTTTTTTTAACAAGCCATGAAAAATGTATTATGCTTCTCATGGGGAGCAGAAGCAGCTTAAAATGCACTGACACTGTCCCTTGTATCTTCTCCTTATAGCTGAAACCACAAGAAAAACCCAAGAAAACTTCACCATATGTTCTCTGTCGAATAAATAACGTAATTTTAATGCTTGGTTTACGACTGTGTATGTTACCGGATCTTTTGATGGAGAAGAAGAAGGATTATTTCTCAGAAAAGCTGAACAGCCATTTTGAATTTGTTCTGTTTCCATTTAGGCAGCTTGTAGAAAGCTTCTTTCGTCATACCGAATTTCTCCTTGAACTCCTCAGATGAAAGGTAAGCCTATAACAGAGACCAAGAACTGTAAAGATTTTCTCTTCCATTGAAATCTTTTCACTTACAAATGAAATTTGTTTTTGGTTTGAACATACCTCTCTCCTTGTTACATCAATGTCTGAGACAGGATCAGTGGAAGTTGTCTTGAGACGTTCGTAAGGGTGAGCTGGTAAATCTTCCTCGTCTTCGACTCCTTCTTTAGCATCTTCTTGAATCGTTAGAGATTCTAACCGGCTGCTCATCGATTTCTCCTCCTCCTTGTCATTTTCCTTTTTCTCTTCCTGTTCTTTTGAGTTGGATTCTGGCGCTGGAGACTCAGGTGTCTTCGGGCTCGCTACATGTCCAATTAAAATAAAAATGCTCAATACTCAAAGTAGAAATCTCTAAACCAAGATGCGAAAAAGATTGAAACTTGCAGATAGATGAACATTCTGCAAAAATGTGAATCCCAAAACAAAGATGATAAAGATTGAAACTTTCAGATGATCACTCTGCGAAAATGTGAATCCTTAAACCAAGATAATAAATATTCACACCTTCAGATCATTTATTCAGCAAAAATGTTTGTAAATTATACCTTTGAGTGGTTTTGGAATTGAAGGTTCTTGGGGAGGTGTTTTTTCGAAAAGTGCACTACGAGAAGCAATGGCTGAAGACTTGGGAGCGGGAGCAAACTTTGAGGAGTCAGGAGTAACAGATCTCGGGTAGAGTTTTCTAACTACTGGGGGAGGGGTTGAGAGGTTTCTTGCATTTTGGCTCTCAAATGTTGCTGCGAGTGCATTGAACGCTGGAGATCTGCCCCTCACGCGAACCCTGTCTGGACTAAACGACATACTTCTTGACCGCTGCTGCGACTTGTCAGGAACGCTGGCACGGCCACCATATGAAGCTGGAGTTCTTCGTTTCGGTTTCTAATTAACAAAGGCACAACAAAAGAGAAGAATTAACAAACAAATTTTTAAAAAGCACACTCTGAATAATCATCAATAAGCAAGAAGAATCATTACATCTGCAACTGGAGTTCCACCATTTTTGACAATTTTAAGTTTTCTTTGGAATGAGTTTCCATGCATCTGTAAACAAAAAAAAAAAGTGTTTAACCCTATGTCAGGGCTTCCTTCCGTGCTTATTTCTCAGGGAAACCGATTGAAGTTGATAGGTACGTACAGTGGATTTTGAGGAATCCCAGGAAGTGAAAAACCTGGTGAAGAATGACGGCTCACCGCCTTCCATGATCACATATATAGGGGCTTCAGGGGATAACTTCTCCAGGAGAGAATCTTTCTCGATGAATTTCTAAGGAAACAAAAGGTATATAAATGAGAAACTTGCCTAAAAATTTCAGGATCTTTTGAGACTAATTCTCTCTAGAGTTAAGGCAGGGTTTAGTTTGCAATGTATCTACTATATCTGACCTCTCCAATACTTAAAGCTAGTAACTTGCTCTTTGGGACTACTTCTTGGCCAACCCAGACAAAGATTTCTGAGTGACAGTCTATTATAAATATATCTTCGGTCATCAAGTCATCCTGTGTGAAGTTATGTATCTCTGTCACCTGCCAAAATATCACAAAAACAAAAACAAAAAAACCTGGGATTAAGCATTTTCCATTATGATTGCATAAATCTTTGGTGATAAAAACAGATTTTTAAAGTATACGCACCTTCAGAATTTCTGGATTAATTTGCATTTCAGCAATGAAAAGAGGAAAAAAACAGAGTCATTGTGTGCATATATCATCTTAGGCTTAAACTTTATGGGGAAAAAAGTTATGATCATTGTACCTTTTGTGAATGTACAGGAGAACAAGTGAGGGTCACGCTCGGGTTCCTTCGTGAGCTTTTGGCTCGAATATTCAGCTTTGCCTCCTAATAACTCCCAGAACTGTTCTGATTCTGATCCTTCCTTTTGTGCTCTAGCCTGTAGATTTGGCTGAACAAAAAAAAGAAATAATAGACGCTGCTTAGGCTACACATAAAACATAATTATGAGTCTTATAATTGATCTTTACTAACTATGATTAACACATAATTGACTTATCCTTCTAGAGATAAGGTGAAACTTATCTTACCTTAATCAGATCGAGCTGCCTTTCGACGAGTTCTTGGTCAGTTGCGGTTGATAGATTTCCAGCCCAAGTAAAGACGGAAGAATCATTATGTAGTATGTAATAGTATGAGGAGTTCAGTGATGAAGCAACCTTGTTTAAGTAAATAGAAAAAATATTAGAGCCATGAAGATTTATGTCTTAAAACATCTGTGAACTCGATATGGTTCTCACTTCTCAATGATTCTACAGTATCAAACAATGAAGAATGGGAAAATTGACATATACCGGGTCAACTTGTATAGCTTGCATATTTTCCGGACCAGACCCTTGAATGCGGAATAGAGCAAGACCATTCTCATTGTATGTATCATCGTCAACTTCTTTCTCGGCTATGTATTTCTTGTATCCACTGCTAATACCACCCTGTGAAAATCAACAGATCGGTTCCATCAGAAAACAAAATCAGCAGACATTGTATATACTCATCAAAGAGAGCATGGATGATAAAAAAAAAACCGCATAACGAAATTATTTTTCGCCAAACCTTGAAAACGATAAAGCTTTGCATAATCACGAAGAATATAACGGGTTCCTTTCCTTCATAAATGCGAGCCTAAGACAAGAGAATGAAAATGTTCAGAAAAAAGAAAGAAGATAAAATCCAACGGCTTAGAATTTTGGAATGAGTGCAGAAGAAGATTACTTGGGCTGGGACAAATTTCATTGACTCAACCATTTTGCTTGCCATAGAGACTGCAGAACCTCTTTCTTCCTACACATGATCACAAACTGACAATTTTAAACCTACTTGCAACTTGTAAGTTCTTGCTTCTGCATATACATCAACAATATCTATGTGACACAATCATGTAAGAATTTGCCTCTGTTATTTGGAGAGCTCACCTCCACACTTTGTTTGCCGAACCACGTTCCTATAAGGACTTCTTCTTTTTCTTCTCCGGGATAAGAATACTGGAAAACATAGCAATCTCCACTGTAGAATTTTGAATGATCAGCAGCTTGAAGGAGAGTCTTTGCCTGACCATTTACACGCCAAACCTGCAGATTTCCTGTGCAATCGATGAAAACTTGAGGCTCTTCTTTAGGCGGAGCAGCTTTCATCAGGCCTCTGACATTTACTCCTTGTCGTTGCAAAAGAGCTGCTCAACAAATGACAAAAGAAAAAACCCAATAACATTTCAGCTACCTGTCAGTATTTAAAACCATTATCCAGTTTTGAGTTCAGTATTACGGACCAGCAACTCTGCCTCTACCATCCTCTGACACGGTTGTGTTAGTTTCTTGAGTCCAAGATTCAAACTTTGATCGGAATGGTACGGTTTCAAACCCTTCTATTATGCGGATCATTTGCGATTTGGGTCGTTCAGATGAACGGATCATTTCCTGTATGGCTCTACTAACATCAGCAAACATTATGGCATACAACAAAAAAATATATTCAGACGTTCTTTCGATTTAAAAAAAAAAAAACTTACTTCTGCTGCTCCACTCGCAATTTTTCTATCATCAAGAGAAGTGGTTCTTCCCATCCAAACAAACACTTCAATTCCACAATCAAGAATGTAACACTTGTTTGTATCCAGCATCTCCCTCTTCAATGTATCGCCTTCAACAGGATTTGCCTGTCCCTTCTCGACACTACAAATTCAATAAAGAAAATTGTGTTCATTTAAGGCATTATGGGCTCAAAATGTATGTACTATGACGAGAAGATGTTACCAAAATAATTTGGTGATAT
Organism: Arabidopsis lyrata subsp. lyrata; assembly: GCF_000004255.2. Taxonomy (NCBI): domain Eukaryota; kingdom Viridiplantae; phylum Streptophyta; class Magnoliopsida; order Brassicales; family Brassicaceae; genus Arabidopsis; species Arabidopsis lyrata. The sequence continues at coordinate 4,937,715 of NW_003302549.1, forward strand.
CGGAATTATAAGTTTTGTCTTCATCATTAGCTGTTTTCCTAGGTAGCGGAGCAAACCCACCAAAGAAACCCCAAAATTCTCCACTGTCAGCATCAGCCATAAGTTTTCCATCCTCTGCAAATGAAACATATGCAATTAGAGACCAAAGCAAAGAGAAAATAGAGATACTAATCCTTAATCCGACGGCCCACTAACCAACTGTTGCAACTTCACATGTCCCATCATGGTAAGTATCTTTGATGTACTGAACCACTTCCAGTGCTTTTGCTCTCTCCTGGATACTTGAATTGGATCCATTGAATTGGAAAATCTTGGACTTTGTATCAAGAATGTAAATATCGTCATGGTTTAAAGAACTCCGAGCAAAAGGAACCTGTAATCAATTTAGACCGTTAGTGTATGACTACAAAGTGAGATAAAAGATAACGGACAAGGAACCAAAAAGTGAAATGTGACATGCCTCTTTGACATGGACAACATGTTTTCCTCTGCAGACGAATAAGCGGGTAGTATGTTCTTCAGCTACCACATGTTTGAATCCAGATGCTACTCCACCTTCTTGAGGAATGATACATGGCTTAAAATAAGACAAGAATTTCTCGGTTTCGTTGCCTTGAACTTCCCGATACTGAACTGCACGACCTCCAAGAGCAGCATCTAATTCAACTGTCTTAACTGCAGCAGTCCCGGCTTCATCCTAATTTTTTTTAGAAAATTATTTTCTCTCAAACTTTTCCTGTCTTTTTACGAAAGTAAGGAAGAAAAGGTAAATGAAATATGAACAGTGGGTTACCTGAGAGGTATCTTTACCAAGCCAGTAATGGATATCATGGCGCAATGCACCAGTTTTTAACGCCGTTGTCTGGTCACAAAAGATTGATCACCAGATATAAATAAATTTAACCAAGACTCGATGAAGGAAACCAGCGTAAAATGGCAATAAGGAAACGAAAAAGAAGTCGTTACTAGGCCTTATATACCTTCAATACTATGTAAGAATCTCCGGTGAAAAACTTCCCAATAGAAGATTTTGGAATGGGGGTAGGGAGGAAATTCTCTATACGCCATATCTCAATACCACTAATCTATTGTCAAGGAGAACATCATGCAGATATTTCAAACATAAATGTAAAACACAGCATCTTTACTATAAGATCTTTTAACAATATAAGATTAAAGGATACGCCTTCTGTCCAGCTCCTTGGAAAGCTGGATCTAAATCTCTCATGGAAACAGACATACTTAAGCAGTCTTTACCACTTTCTCCAACTTATGAACACCACAACGATAGAGAAGACTAATAATAACCTACAAGACACCAGCAACTAAGAGTAAAATCTCAAGAATCAACAAATGCAAAATCATTCTATCAAAGCCAATCAAAGGACACATTCTAATTGCAGATAAGGCATCACAAGCAGTGAAAAAAAGTTCTTGTTATATGCATAGTTCCAATGAAAACCGAAGAAACTAATATCGATTATCATCATTGCCATACACTAATCAAAAAATCAACTCATAATCCACCACGGTCAACATCATTCATCTCAAGTCAATCTCTATCAAAATGCTATGAAATATATGTTACATTGGAAGTAGGGTTTATGTAAATTTCACAATTTCCCAGACTAACATTAGATGAAACCAAAGCAAAACTCAGATATTCGAGAAAAAAAAGGAGGAACATTTCCATTGAACATCATCATACTCACCGAACCAAAACATTTCAATAAACAACATCACAAAACCCAAGAATAGATAAAGCTCAAAGATTGATGCTTTCTACACAAAATCTATCTCACCAATTAATAAAAACTAAAACTTTGGCTTTAAAAACAAACTTATCTACATGCAAATTTCAGAAATCCAATCAGATCAACGCAACTAAACCCAGAAACTGAAAAATCTCAGAGAAACCAAAAAAACGAATAAATTCGATACGTTTCAGTAATTACCTTATACAAATCCGCTATTCAGCTCCAAGCCCAGATCCAATCTAATGACAAAAATTGCAAAAAGAAAGTACAAAACTTTGGTCAAAATTTTCGACCCTGGAACAAAAAGATGAACAGAAGAAGAAGCAGAGGAAAAAAAGTGAAAGAGAGAGAGAGAGAGAATTGAATTGAAAGCTTTATTTAGAGAGAGAAGCTGATAAACAATTGAAGTCTTAGAGAGAGAGAAAGGTTGGAGGGAATGATGAGAAGCCAGGCGTGCTTATCACTAACCCAACAACACAAGAAGAGAAACCCATCAACTGTTTATTTCTTCATTCTTCAATTTTATAAAAAACAAAACCAAATTCAACATCTTTGATGGATGAGAAAATAAAAATCCAAACTTTTTTTTTTACGGTTTTATTGTTTGGTGGTGATTTTTATGTCGTTACCACTTCTGGGTTTTTCTGACCGTAATAAAAACACTGTAATGAATGGAGATTTTTTTTTTTTGGCGCAAATCTTATTTATTTTGCTTTAAATCCCATTAATGTTTTGATTACATGTAACCTTCAGGTTTAGGACAACAATCTCATAAAAAAAATTGAGTTTCTACAGGGGTTAGATATGTAATTAAATTTGGTCACATCTCTTTATTTTTGTTTATTCTGATTTACAGGTAAGATATTTGGTTATTTCCATAAAGTCAAACCTTTTATCAGAATTTGTTTATGCTCCTAATGCCGTTACTAACTATGATGGAGTCCTAACAATATATTTAAGGAATCTGAATTAAGGTTTATAATCATAATTATTTGTTCCTAACATCAGAATTCAGTAAGAAAAAAATATTGTTTCACCTAAAAAGAAGAACAAACAAAAGGTCCTATTACCTTTAACTTTAAGGCTGTTTGTCACCCTTTTTTTTTTCTCTCTCTCTTTCCAGTTTCCAGTCTTCGTTAATCAATAATTTCAAGCTTTATGATGATTCATTAGCAATGGGTTAGTTTCATGAATTAGGAGAAAGAAACTTTTTTAAAAAAGTCTTATGAATGAATTAATTGGCTTCCTTAGGTGATTAATTTAGATCAATCTTTGTTGACAGAAACATTGACCAAATTCTGATCATATCAATAAATTGAAATATCTTTGATAAGTAGTTTTGTATTTTAATATTTTTTGCTTATGGGTGTCTAATATGAGTTGTACTTTGGGGTTTCTTAATATTTCTTTTCTATCTTAAAATATATTTCCTCTGTTACATAAGGATTAATTTTTTTAGAATTCTCATAAATATTAGATGAACTAAATTTTGTTTGATTTAGGTTGATTTGTTTAATTTTTCAAGATTAATTCAAATATCTCTTTTGACATCAATTAAATTAATATAGAGTAAATAAAAATCATAAAACAATTTCATTTTCAATTTTATTTAACATAAGAGTATATAGATTTGACTGTTTTTATTTTTTTGGAAAATGTAACAACATACAAGAATGAGATAGAAAGATGGAACACAAGAATATTCCTTTTCAGAAATTAGGACAACTTTATCTAGATTTTATGTGTTTGAAATAGTTTCGAACGTTTGTTAAATACAATTTTCCTCTGCTTCTTACCTCAGATCGTGAATATACGTGCATTACTTGTGATCGGGTCAAATTTAATATGTACCAAAGATTTCATAAGTTATAAATATCTTGTTGGAAAATATATTCTATTTTTTCAAACAATAAGAGGGAAAAAAAAAAACTTCTAAATATAGATGATTAGTTATACACTAAAGCAATTATGGATTAACGACGATCGTCTTTTAGTTTGGTGATGTGATGAAGTTTTTTGACTATACGATCAATTTCCACAACTATACAGAGATAATCATACAAAACTTAATAATAATCATATAATGTAGTAATTTATAAACATATTACCATAAACTTTCATTGCCGATCAATAAGAAAACAATACCATGACTATTGTATGATTTGGCTAGCGTTTATATGGGACCAAAGTGAACGAAATATATTGTTTTATGGAGTGTTTTCGTAAATATAATATTTTCCACCTTATTAATGTGTACGTCCGAGTAATAAAAATGACAGTATCTGAATGTGCTCAATAATTGTGGAGTTAGTTTATGGTTGGTCACGGATCATAACATTTTACCGTCTAAAATGAGAGCAATATAATCAAAAAGTGATAGTTTATATCGCCAAATTTTTACTTTCATTTCGTAATAGTGCTTAATACGAAAGTTGATGAAACAATTTATGTCGCCGTAGTACTATGTCACCCATCAGATTTATTATGCGTAGAGAAAGTATTTCTTTTTTTTGGGTAAGAGAATAAATCATCTATTTTCTATAAAGTTTCAAAAAATGTATACATCAACCTAAATTTTATATTCAGAATAAAATAATTATAAAATATCAAAACCGACCAAAGTAAAGTATGTACACACAACACTTTCGGCTCCAATGTATAATGATTTGACGAAAAGGACAATGACTTGGTCATTTTTGTTCACAACGACTATCGTATATTGCCGCCGGCACCGTGGAAACTGATGGTCGGAGCCGCCGTGAATCGGTGAGATACTGTGGCTTATTATTATTTTGTTTGACAATCTTTGGGAATTTCTTGTTTAAAAATAAAACGAGCAAAGAGTGTGATTGTTTAGTGGCAGACAAGAATCAATATATATATAAATTTATATAGTTTGCGTAAATCATGTCTTAATTATCGATTACTATTTTCTCAAACAAAAGATAATTACCTACCCATCTTCAACACAAAAACAACACAAAGGCAAGACCGCAAGAGTCTTACACAAATAATCCTTCATTCTTTTAAAGTCTAAGACATTTATTGCGCAAAATTAAATAGTCTAAAATATGCTATAAGTTTTTTCTTCGTTTATTGCGCAGTCTAAATTTTAATAAAGACAGATTTTTTTTTTTTTTTTGTCATCTAGATTTATTATTAATTACAAATTATGAGAACTGTTACATAGACGATTCTACAACTGACAATTCCTTCCGACCCTTACTAGATCCACGACAGACTACACTTCCTTCTTCGTAATCTTGATGAATACCTTCAATGATCCACGACTTGGCGACACTTCTTTCTCTGCGTAGAATCCTGGCGAACGGCTATAATTGTACATCGCTGGAGATCTCTTGCACACTTGCCTCAATTAATCTACAAATTTGTTAATAAATCGCAATACCTGGGACTCGAACCCCAGACCTCTTGGTGTAGAAGCATTAATCAACCCTTGGTCAACCAATGGGCCAAGGGGGCTTCCACAATAAAGACAGATTATAATATTTTTTTTTTTTTGAAAGATAAACAATAGTTTTGTGAAACAAAATCTTAATCATATTAGGCAAAACACATGGTTACGGGGTTTGGATTTTTTATTGTATTTTCACGAAGGAATACATACAATAAGAACAAAAGCGACCATTGTCTGGTGACTCTGGTCTTAGAGAATGCCCAACTTTACAACTTCAAAAAGAGAGCAAATCCCATTGTCCCCAGCCCCAAAGAGTCGCCCCAACATGAGAAGTAGAAAAGTAATTGAAAGTTTTCTAGACTTTTCCTCCATACTTGAAATTCAACTTGTAGTCTTGTTGCAGAGTTGCTAGAGAGTTTCTACAAGGTCCTTCTGCAGAAGAACAAAGAAAGGCCAGAGACAAACAAATTATGTCCAAAACCGATTCCTAAAATTAGAACATTAAAAAAAAAAAGATGTGGCAAAGTAAAAAGGGTATTTATTTACCACCAAATACTGTATGGAGATATTGAAGATCGTTAGGTGAGCAAGAGTCTATAAGAGCATACACACCAGGCCTTAAAGCTTCATCTACCTCCCTGCAAAAGTTGCAAAATCAATTAATTCGAATTTACTTATTTTGGTGGGATCCTAAAACTTGAGAACAAACACCACTAAGCCATATTTGCAGTAAGTAGTAGTTTTTAGTCTCTTTCTGATGAACATTCTTACGAAAAGGGAAAATGTATGAAGAGAGATATAAATGGGAGAAGAATGTTACCTTTCGAGACCCGTCTTAAGAGGTCCATATCCGGAAGAAACCCATATGTAAGTTGACAAGAACTTGAAACAATGCTGTCCAAAGACCTCCTTCTGCTGTCTTAGCTGCAATCCAGTTGTTTTTAGAGCAAAAATGAGACACAGCTAGTTGTAGAATCATTAAGGAGGAAAGGCTAGATGCATTGACGTACCTCTTCATAGATCCTCCGAAGGAAACAAGCACATCTAATTCCCTCTTCCACTTCCCATGAAACACAATTACCCAATTTTTTTCCTGCTGTCTCCAGACTATGAAGAAGCGCAGAAACAGATTCTTGGAGTGTAGCAATGGACCCCTCAGTTTCACTAGATGTTGATATGTCACAGCAATAATAAAATAAGATGCAGTTCTAAGATGGTAAAATTTAACTGTGTCTAAGCAAAATAAAGTTCTACTTACCTCTTATGATGCTTAACAGCTGTATATAGTAGTCGGCAGCAAGCAGCGTACAGACTCACTGAGAATTTCTTGTCTACTTGAAGACCTTTTGAGCTTCCTAAAAGATCTTGTTGCTGATCATCCTTAGATAACAAGTTTCCATCCAAAACCGAGAATCCCACCCTTGTTGCCTGGAGGTAATCAAGAAAAATTGCTCCGGGTATATGTATGGATTGGCTTATGTGCGATGAATCCATCCGAAACAAAGCGTGTTTCCCTGCTATTCTTATCAGGACTTCGACACACATGAGAATTACTGACCCAGAATCCGGAGAACTGGAACCCTGGTTGCCAACGACTGCATTTGTGAAGAAAATAAATGGACTCTGCATGTGAGCCATTATACCAAACACTGCAGACAGTAAGCCTTGAATGTGCCTTTTAACCACATTCAAACGTTTGCGACCTACAAAACAATTTTACTATTCAGTCAAATAGGCAATAAAGATATCTTCAGCAAAAATATCAAAATTTAGGTTCACAATGTGTTTCAATGACACCACAAATACATCCTACCGGAAAAAATGGCAAATAGATTCGTTTCATTACTGTAAGTTCACTATTACAACTATTAACATCAACTTTACTAAGATTGCCTTTTAGAAAACAATTTTTTACCTGTGGCATGTTCCAGAATTAGGTCCAGACAGTCAAGACCAGCAGCAACAGTTTCAGAAATTCTGCCTCCGTCTCTATTTCCAGTCTGTATGCTATAGATAGCTGGGCACACTTCCCATACTCCAACCAGTGCTCTTTCTATAGCCTGTACTCCAGACAATAAGTGTAACTCTGAGGAACTTTGTATAAACACTTTAAATGACATCCTAAGCCTCTGTTTTAATTCATCCAACCAATGCAATCTGTGAGACTGGTTTTTTGCTGATAGCACTAGCTTAGCATGGATTGCATTAGTACCAAATCCTGTCTCATGAGATTCCAAGGTAGCCTCTTTTCCTTGTAGTGATATGCATTTCCCAATCACCTTCAGGTGCAACTCAATCAACTTTGAGTACAGATCTATATTTAATGTAGGGTTAGATAAGCAGAATTGGCTCCCTAATTCTTCTACAACTTTCACTGCACCATCCAACCAAATAAATGAGAATTCAAGTGATGCCTCGCTCATGTCAGCGAATACAGACAGTAGATCATTCGAAATGTTCGAGAGAACAGAGACAAATGTAGGTGAGAAGGCAATGCCATCAATCTGCAGATTTAACCTTAAAATAGCAGCAGAAGCAATTAACAGATGCCTGAGTGCCAATACTACTTCTGAAGAATCACCCTTAATCAAGCTCTCAATGATTTTCTTTTTCACATCGTTAGTCTCTACTACGTCACCACACACAAGACCATTTGAACCCTCGGCCCCATCAAGCAATCTGGTCCAGTTGATATTGGTTTGGATTTCTTGCTGCACATCACCACTAAGAAACAGACACTGTGCAAAAACCTCGAAAAAATTGCTAAGCACATGGATAATGCTGGAAAGATTTGAGAACTGTTCTGATTTCCATCTCAGTTTTGCGTTCTGATGATTCTTCTGCATATCTCTGTGACTCACTGCAGATGCTAAACCCCACAACAACCCACTAACACAAGAAAATATAGGTGTTAATTTGTTGAGTATCAGACTCTCACATTTAAAGGCTGTTTTCTCATCTCTGAAGGTAGCCCTCAAAGCATTTAGTAGAGTTTCTGCCTGTTCTGTCAAGCTCTCAATTATAAGGTTCCCTTGTCCAGTTCCCTCAGAAATTTCTGCTGAAATGAGTTGTTCATCAGACAATGGTAGTGCCTTGCTGAATTGATATTTACTTACAGTGAGAAACATATATGATGTGTGATCCATCAAAGAAAAGAGGGCGTCCCTTGATTTTCCTGTAAAATTATTCCTAAATCTCACTTGACAAGTAACCACAGCTTGTGCTGATTTGAAAAGCCAAGAAGCCAACAACGAACTATCAGATAAAGGCAACTCGGTAGCTCCTAGTACCTTGTCGCAAGAAATCATAGAAATACTTTTCAAAGTTTTTCTGGAAGTAATGAAAAGGCTGAAAAGGTTTTGCATATCACCCCGAGACAGCTTGTTCAAACATCTCAACATGCTAAAAACTATAAACCTACAAGAGATATTGACAAAAGTAAGATTTGTATAAGTGTTTGCCAGTGAAATTAAGGATAATGACACGCCTTACTGCAGCAAACATACAAGAAAAGTATATGCTATATACTATATACTATCATTTACCTCTCAAGGTCGAGAACATAACTTGCATAAAGTTGGAATGACTTCTTATTCATATACTCCTTGGGCATCGCACCTAAAAGATTTAGCAAATTTTGACAAGCTGTGAACTTCCGATTGTCCAGCTGTGACACATGTGCCTCTAGAAAGGCTTTTGATTGAAGCTTTCCAGATAAGTTAGCAATTGATCTTTCAAGCAAAATTAACACCTCTGACCAATCTGATGGAGAATCAAAGTTTACTTCTTCAGTAATATCCTTGAAAAACGTTTCTGCTGTCATTTTCAGTACGTGAGAGAAACTCGGGGCCAAATACCTGCGAACAAACTAGTCGAAAAACTCAAATGAATGTCTGGATATAAGCGCTTAAAGAAACAACTAAATATGGAATTGGATGATTTCGCACAGAAAAAGATGACTTACTTCGTGCTCATACAGTACTGAGTCAAATAGAAGTCCTAACGAGAATTGTTCCAACCCTATTTTTTTCTTTTGAGTGCCCTTGTCTACAATATTCTCCCAGCCAAGAGTAGACATACCCACTCCGTTCAATATACGAGGAACAGAACTACCTATTAGCTGAGACAGGAAATTCTTCAATTTCTTTTTTCCTGCATGGGGGCACCAAAGATCAATATGCTGGCTAAGAATCCACAAACGCATAGTAGGCAAACACTTCCTGTTGATGCCGGAAACACTGAGAACCCACTGGTCAGTGTCTTCTATCGTCTCAAATGTTCCAACATTTCCTGATGTGATGTTGTTGCCTAGAAGGAAATCAGTAAGCTCTTCTCCTTCACGCTTAAGAACTGATACATGCTTGAGCATTGTATCATGTATCTGATTATCACTTATCTGTGACACATAATCAAGTGATTTTATGTGGCTGTTTAAATCAACAAGTCTCTGAAGAGCCACTCCATACAATATATATATCAGCAAGGAGCAATCTGCACTGTCATCCTTAAGGTAAATAGCTGAAATGTGTTTAATAGTGTCAACAATGGAAGCAGAAGGTTGGGAGATCCACGAAAAATAGCCTTCATAATTCCAACTTTTCTCTTTTATCCAATCGCTTCCGCAACGAGCTGCAACAGAGTCGCCCTTAATACCAGCCATATCTTTTGTTTTTTTCGGAGGCATAAGACTAATCACCTGCCTATATAAGCTTCTGGTAGACATGTAAATACGCAAGACGAAGATGATAAACAAGCGCACAGACTTTCTGTGGGTCTCTATCTTCTTTTCAGCCATCATAATTTCCAAACCTTTTCCGGTGACAGCAGAAAGGAAATTTTCAATGCAATCTGAGTCTGAAGAAACCAGGTGGGTTAAGCAAGGACTGATGAGATTCAACAGATCTTTCATGGACTGGCCAACAAGGTTACTATTCCCTGTTGTAATAGTAAGTGAGTCGAGAATAAGTGAATAAATATCAGACAAAGATCCGGCCAAGAATGCTGCCACCTGTCCATCTTGTTCTGTAGCACCAGTTGAACAACAAACTTGTTTTATCCATTTCATGGTTTTTGATACATCTGTAGTCAAGCTCTTGATACAACCACTTGCTTGGCCTTCTGGTATCACTTTAATAGCTCCATGTATAGCAAGTCTTAAAGCTTGAGATGACAAGAGCTTTTCCACTGATTTTTCACTTCTTTCTAAAGGGAAAGAGAACACAGTTGATAGTGGAAGCTCTTCGGTATCAATCATCTCATCATCATTACCATCAGCAGGTGTCATAACAGGCATCACAAGCCTTACAGCTTTGCACAGAGAAAATACAGCAACACTTACCTACATCATAGGGGGAAAATTAGCATTCTTCAAAAGGAAAATAACAACATGACAGATACTAGCAAGGCAGAAAAGTCAACCACTCAACGGAATAAATTTTTGACAAACCTGGCGGAGGTCACTATATAAATTTATCAGCTGGCATCCAAGGGAAAGTAACAATGAGGTCAACGGGCAGTCATCTTCTGAATTCTCTGGTGACAAAGTACTAAACTCCAGGAAAGAGAGAATGATTACCCACAAAGTAACTAAATCACTCTCAATAATTTCGTATTCAATATGTAACAGGTAGCCTATTGCGGTTACTAGCTCCTTGGCTAACAAAACATGCATCTCTGACCCATCATCATATGGATAATGATTTTTTAATTCAGAAGCAACTGAAACTATTGTTTTGAAGATCGTCCTGAAAAAACAAGAGCAAGCTCCTCCAGATGCATCCTCTGTCTTCACATATATTCGCTCATGAGCAAAGTTGAACAGCAAACTATTTGCTGACTTAATAGCACAACAAAAATCAGCCAATAAAGGAGCCATTTCAGAGCCAGATTGATTATATCCATTGATCTCAAGTAATATAGGTTCCATAAGATGCAGGAAGAACTCAAAAAGTGATTTTCGTGTCTCCAGGCGGAGAGAACTTGAGCAATGACTTTTTGCAGAAGACACATTATCATTTGTCGCTGTGTCTTGCAGCTTCCATGGCCTTTCTTCTGCTTGCCCCGTATTTGAAGCCTTTGTCGTCATGCCTTCCTGCAACTGATTTGGATCTCTTTGTTGTTTCATCACTCTGTAAATAAACAACCTAAACAATGACCCCATACAGCTCAGCTCCAACTCCTTCTTCATTAATAGCATGTTTTTGAACTTGGTAAAAAAATGCCGATGATAGCTTTTCAGAATAGTTTTGTTCTCTTTCGATTCTGGTAAATACCTTTTCGATCCGCCCAGGCCTAAGAACCCATCAATATGAGCTGAATGAAACAGACCCAGAGATAGTATTTCTTCAATCAACCTCACCAAAGTTATTTCCAAATCCTTGTTTTTGTCCTCGCTGAGATTTAATAAACCCAACACATCCAAAAATGGCTCAAAAAGCTTGTCCAGAAAATCACAAAACCCGTTCTTCGTAGTTGGATGAGTCATTAAGAACTTAGAGAATGGCTCAAGAACCAAGCAAGAGAATTGAAGGACATATTTATAAGCAAGACTATCCTTGATATTCTCTGAAAGAACTTTATGTGTGAGCTTCAGAACTGATTCAACAGTTGAAAACCACAAGTCCACATTGTCATTGGACATGCCACTTTTCGATGAAAATAACAAGCCTAGACAATCAATCACAGTACTGTAAACTTCAAAACCATGACCATTGCAGAAATCAACCTCCGAAGACAAGGACATGTCCAGTGCAGATAAAACATTTTTCGTGATATACCCAATAGCCTTTAGAAGATTTCTTGACAAATTTAAAGAGACTCCCAAGATCGATGACTGCTTCAAGCAGAACCTGAAGATCTCCCAACACCTGAAGTCCATATATGGCTCAGAATCTAAATCACCCTTAACTTTAATATTATTTTCTGTAATCAACAGAGACTGGATCCAGTCGCTGAGAAACATAATCAGCCGCGATATCTTAACCGCTTGACCTTCTTCATCCTCGTCAGTCCCATTTTCTCCTCCATAACCTTTAACCAAACTGAAAGCCAACTCCACCTTCCTGCAAATGATATTCCCTTAAATCATTCAATAAAAATTGTACATTCGCTTTATCTCCCAATTCAATCAGAAAATCATAAACAACAAACATATCAGCAACATTTTGCATATGTTCTCCAAATTCAGAAGCTTTAGCAAACTTAAACACTAACATCGAAAGAACTTACTTTTTAACGCCCAAATTTTTGCTCTGCAACGAAAGTATAAGTCCAAGGTTCTTCCATGGACCCTCTTCAACAACAGTGTCCGTAACCGTTTCCTGCTGGTCACAAGCTTTGGTTTCTACGACCTCAACTGGAGAATCATCAAATTGGGGTTTAGGGTTCTTCTTCGTCTTCTTCGACGGATTAGATTTCTTGGGACTCGTGAGCTTTCTTTTCAACATCTTCCAAGTTACAAAAGTCTAGTGAATTGGGTTAGAGGAGAAGAAGAAGATTGATTTGATTATTACGGCGGCGAGAAAAGGAGAGTGTAGTATGAGAGAACCCTTAAACCCTACCGGTGAGTCGGTGACAAAACAAATCGACGGCGACTGTTTTTTTTTTTTTTTTTTTTTTTTTTTGTTGGCCAATGGATTCATTGATAAAAGCCCATTGGGCCATTACAAGTGATGAAAATACAAAAATCTAATCTCTTCCTTTAGAGAAAATTTAAAAGAACACAAATAACTTAACCAAAACTAAGGCGGAAGTTATTTAAATCTGACCTCAAAAACATATGTAAAACAAAACTTTTTTATTATATCAAACTTTATGTTTGCTAAGTTTTACTTTCCCATTTATTTATATTTAAATTTTTTAGTAAATATACAAGTCAATGCCTTAATTAGACTTAGAGTAACCGGATCCGTAAATATAAGCTCGAATGTAGAAAAGATTAAAGCAAAGCTTTTTCTTAACCCAAATCTTGTTTTAGAGAATTAGATTAATTGTTGGAAGATAAATTTTTATTAATCAAAAAGATCTTTTATATAAGACCGTACAAGCTCTTAAAAAAGAAAAAGACAAAAACTTTATTCTATTACAAAAAAAAATACTTAATTGCATTAACGCTAAAGAGAACGAATGTACCTCGCAAATTTTATCTAGAATTATTTTACAAAATGTTTCCAATATTTTCTATAGTTCTTTAAGATCCAATACCCTCTCTATTGTCGTGACATTGTTATTAATTCTGACAAAGATTACTATTGGGTGTGATTTTTAAAAATAAATAAACTCTTTCAAAAGTCAACTCTAAATTCATAACTGCAAAGATTTTAACATGATAAAAATGTGATCAACTTGAATTTATTTAGTATGGTGTTTGGATGATTATCAGTTATCACGGTAAGACTTTTTGTAAGAGACACTCTTGTTACATTTGACCCCCAAAAAAATGAAATTATTACAGTGACCTCTATAAAGGGTATATTGTGTCATCATTGGTCAACAAATTATAAATGGTTGAGTGTTAAAAATGATAATATGGTTAATCATATCATATTATCATCGTTTTGGGCACTCATATATAATCTATTTATGATAATACATGTTTCTACATTACATATTTCTATCAATATTGTAATATCATCTGGTCTAAATATAAAGAACTAGTTACATCATCAATAAGAGTATAAGAGTAAGACAATGAAAAGTCGTCTACAAAGTTCATGGTTACAAGTAGACAGGAAAAAAGGGCATATGATTACTAGAAAATGGCCAACTAATTCAAAACAAATTTGTTATTATTATTTTACCGAATATTGAAAGACATTGACTTATTGATCCGTATTAGACACGGGATTTCAAATTTAATTTGCATGTAGTCAAATAATTAAACATATGTTGAGTACACGGTATAACCTTCTCAATACGGCATTTGTAACCCTTTTTGATAATTAACCAATTAACTAACTCAATTTTCATATTCTTTTGTACTTTAAACGGCCCCGATGTATATATATATATCTTTGTTCAACGGTAAACTTGCAATCTTGCATGACTTTTTTCGCAAAATAAACTTCTATATACACTACAATTAGGATGTTGAGAGATAAACTATAATGAAATTTTTATAGATTATATTTAATTTTGATGATTTCATATTTTTTAAGAAAAGATGTGATACATTTACAAACTTGATTTTTATCCCAAATATATTTTCAAGTTGGTAATTTCACTAAAATATCTTTTTGGGAGCGAAGGAACAATATTAGTGGATGGAGATAACGATAAACTATTTGTGGATCATTTTGAAGATGTCATTGAAAGCCTGTAGTGTATGGTTAGATTTCATTTGCATTTGGTGAAATCTGGCATATCTTAACCAAACTTTTTGCATGGGATCGTTATGCACTTGTTTGGTTTGAAAGATTTTGTCTATGCAATTTTTTAGTAAAGAGGCGCATTTTTATTTGAGTTTCTAATATATTGCTTATTGTTACAAACAAGTTAATTCAAACCTAAATAATTTATTATACATTTTTCTTACAAATAAAATTTTACAGCCATCATATATATATATGATTACATGACAAAAAAAATCAGTATTCTTTGGCTTAACAAAAAAAAAAATATTATCAACACGTCCACCTCAAAAAAATAATATTAAAAGAGAAGCCTCTTAATTCATGCAAAACAATATATATAGTTCTCCAAGTCTCCCTTAATTCACTCACTGCCTCATCCTATATATAGTCGCATAATTTTCTAAATTGTAGAAGCAATCCCATCTAACAGTCAGATTTGCAACTCCAGTCCATATAATCCACAATAAGCCAACTTTTCTTCTTCTCTCATTAAGCTTTTTCTCTCCTCATTTTTCGTGTAATTCGAAAATGGTCGAGGGAGAGTCCAAGGCATTGTGGATTATTGTGGCCACCGTGTTTGCAGTCGCGGCGGTCGCACCAGCGGCACATGGACAACAAGCGCCGTGTTACTTCGTGTTTGGAGACTCTGTCTTCGACAATGGTAACAACAATGCCTTGAACACCAAGGCTAAGGTCAACTATTTACCTTATGGTATAGATTTCCCTCAAGGTCCGACCGGTCGGTTTAGCAACGGTCGGAATATTCCAGACGTTATCGGTTAGTTTTCTTGATTTAATTAGATGAATCCATTTTTACTTGCGTTATTCAATTATGAACTAACTACTATGTCATCTAGCCGACCATGACCGGGTTCTTTCAGAAACAATTATAAAGATAGTTGTCCATAGTGTTAAAACTGTATATGCATGAACTTCTTTTTTTTCAAAAAAAGAATTCAAGGTTAACTTTAGAAAAATACAGCATTTTATATTTTCTTTTCTAAAATCACTTGTATATGCTGATATGCATGAACTTCTTTTTTTTTTTTTTTCAAAAGAAGAATTCAAGGTTAACTTTAGAAAATACAGCATTTTAAATTTTCTTTTCTAAAATCACCACCAAAATCCTAAAATTCTAAATATTCCAAAAAATTGGGAAGGATTCCTAAAATTTCAGTCAAACTTATCAACAGCATAATCATAAAATTTAGCTGTATATTTGACCCCAAAAAACCATATATTTTGGTATTAAAGTATTAATATATTTGTAACTAAACTTTATTGTTGTGGAATTCAACAATATTAATTAACAAATTTGTATACTCCATTTTAGAAGAAAATTCAAAGTTATGAGATTAATATGCAAGCCTTTTATCTCATCATTGTTTTTGTTTAACAGTACATATTTAATAAAGTTGAACAATTTTTACTTTTAGCTGAACTAGCGGGTTTCAATGACTCAATTCCACCGTTCGCCGGAGCATCACAGGCACAAGCTAACATCGGACTCAACTATGCTTCCGGTGCCGGAGGTATCCGCGAAGACACCAGCGAAAATATGGTAACAACCCAAGCCAAAATGATAAATATATTACTTTGTCTCATCTAAACCTAAAATCTTGAACATATAAATAGGGTGAGAGAATCAGTTTGAGAAAGCAAATAAACAACCACCTGTCGGCGATCATAAACGCGGCGGTGCCACGGAGTCAGTTAAGGCAATGTCTATACACAATCAACATCGGAAGCAACGATTACCTCAACAACTACTTCTTGTCTCCTCCTACTTTAGCTCGTCGTATATATAATCCTGACCAGTACGCTCGATCTCTCATACGCCTCTACCGTTTTTATTTGGAGGTAAGTCTTGTATAAAGAGTTAGAATAAACAAAGAAACCTAATTCATCAGTGAAGAATCTCATAGTTATATTATAACATGTTAGATACAATTTTATTTCCGATGTGGGACATTAATCTCATATTAATTAATATGTCGTCAATGTATGTGTGTAGCAATTGTACGTACTAGGAGCGAGGAATGTAGCTTTGTTCAGTATCGGTAAGATCGGATGTACACCACGAATTGTTGCTACCCTTGGTGGCGGCACTGGCTGTGCAGAAGAAGTGAACCAAGCCGCGAATCTCTTCAACATTAAACTCAAAGACCTAGTCACTACTTTTAACAACAAATCTGGAGCTAAGTTCACTTATGTTGATCTCTTCTCTGGAAATGCTGAAGATTTCGCCGCTCTAGGTATATTCTATACTTATAAGAAAAAACGATGAAATTGTTAGATAAACCTTTTTTGATTTGATCAAGAAGATGTGATCATTCATTTTAAACATTTTGTGTAGGGATTACGGTTGGTGATAGGAGTTGCTGTACTGTTAATCCGGGGGAAGAACTTTGTGCTGCGAACGGACCGGTTTGTCCAGACCGAAACAAATACATATTCTGGGATAACGTGCATACTACGGAAGTGATCAATACTGTGGTGGCTAACGCAGCGTTTAACGGACCTATAGCTGCTCCGTTCAACATATCCCAGCTTGTGAATTAATATTAGGGCTTTATATCCATTGTTAAAATGGCATAGTCCTCTATGTAAATCCTGGTTTCGTCTAGATGGAAACCATATATCAGACACATAATAATAATATCAGCATATAGACTGAATAATGAATAAAAAGGATTGAAGTAGTTGACCCAAAATTAAAAGGATTGCAATTGTCAAAACAAATAAAAGGATTCAAAACATGCAAAATTCAAATAATCATTTGTCACAATTTTAGTCGGTACATTTTGGTCTACTGACTAAGTCACTACTCACTAGTGAATTATCTGAAGTTTAGACCTAAAAAATAATATATATATATAAAAATTTAATTCACAAAAAAATGGGCTATAAGTGTTAAATATATTAACTTTGAACCATCCGAACAATTCAAAGATCAACCATATAAAAAGAAAATGTTGATTTTAGGTTAGGCCTTGAGAAAGCCCATTAAGGATGGCAAATAATAATAAAGAAAGGCTCAAGTAACATTAATTTATATTTAAAAGTCAAAACCCGATCCAACTGGTCTTTGACTTTCTCTCCTTGTCCACGTCTCAAATCTACGATGGAATTCGAGCTTCGACAGTGACCGATCATGGAAGACGATCATGGAAGACGATCATGGAAGACGATCAAGCCAATAGTATACTCTGCTCGCTTGTCCTCGAATTAGCTCGATTTCCATTTTAATTGGTTCTCAAGTACACTTTCTACGATTCAGGTTTGTCATCGATCTTTATGTTAGCTTGAGTTGATTTTCGAATCCGAGATTGGTTAGGCTTCAATTCTGTGTTCCATATAGAATGTAGGAATGTTATTTACTGTTGAAGATCAAAGACAACGAGCAGACCCAAGAGGAAGAAGATAACAAAAGATTCATCTTTATGTTTTTGTTCTGCAATTCTTTCGTTTAGAAGAAACAGATTTTGATACAGATTCTTACTATAAGATACATATTTTTTTTGATATGATTCTATTAAGATAGGTTTCTGACTAATATCTCAAATTAGAAGTCTAACTGAACTAACTTTATGTAACTTAATAATACACAAATCTTTATTCATCTAAACTATCTTTTGATAGCAAAAGATGCAGCTTCCAGGGCTAAACTAACCTAAAGTCCTAAACTTTCAATGATAAATAAATGAGAAGTTGAGAATACAAAAGTTTAAATCTTGGTTTGCTCTGGCATGGCTTCCTCTGGATGAGTAACGAGCTTCGAGTGTTCATCAGCTGAGCTAATGGAAAACTCGGCTAGTGAGCTCACTGCAACTGACATTCCATGGCAGAGTACTTTAACTGCAATCTCAGCCAGTTTCTCTGCACTCATCATCTTCTCCTCTTCCACTTTTTCAGCTTCAACAAGCTCCATGCTCTCTTGTCCTGAGTACTTCCTCGAACCATCTGTTACCGGAAACGGGTCTTCTCTAAGCTGACGAGCATAGATTGCACCCATCCCAGAGGCAAAGAAATCGAGTTTGTCTAGTACTGGCTTCTCGTTCAACCCGTTGAGTAACCTTGACCATTGGATGCAGACTTCATAGATTGGGTGAGGACAAGACGTTAGTCTGACTTTCTCTGGGTCAGGGTCACATCTGAAGCATCTGAGTAACCACCCGGTTAAAGAAAGCACGTAGGATCTTTGGGATGTGATCCATGCTTGGAAGGAGGCTCTCCAGTTTCGAAGCTGAGCCACGAGATGCAATGCTGATCGAGCTAATCTTTGAGAGTTGATCTCCGGTAGAGAAGTATGTTGTTGCTTCTTGTGACGGTTAGAAGGTGTGGTTGCAAGTAATAGCTTGGCTTCGTCCAATGTTCGCTTCTGTATCTGGTGACACTCTGCCATCACTTTCCACATCTGAGCTAATCTGTAAAATGCCATTATCAATGTTCTTATCAGTCAAAGAGAAACTTTTGTTTTCAGGAACCAGAAGAAAAGATGTTTTGGCATTACCCTTGAAGAAGCTCAAGAAGCTGCGGAAGCAGTTCTTGGTCGCGAAGAGTCTCGATCCTTTCAGAGATAGACTCTATTGAGTGTATGGAGACCTTGATCTGAGTATGTAGATCTCTAATTGTAGCTCTTGTTTTATCAACTGCAGAAGAGTCAGCTCCTTTCACATCCTGATTTCTCAGCACCAAACATTTCTTTTCATATGCGATCCGTATTCGATCTCCAGACTGTCACAACATCCAAGTCGGTTAACAAGAGATAGAGAGAGTGAACTGAAAATACTATTAAAAGTCTCAGTTATTACCTTGACTTCATCATAGAGTTTCTTCTCCCACGCGTATAGTCGGTCCAATGTTGATTGATGGCTACCTGAAAGCATACAAGATTCTTCCGAAAATTCGCTGCTTCTTTCAGATTCACTCGCCCTGGAACCTCCAGAAGAGCTGATCAAGAATCTTGATGAGGAAGAAGATCTTGATGAGCCGCCTGAGCGGAACAAAGCTACCGGGTTCAGCATTTTCATGGCTGCAATAAGAAGTTTCAGAACCGCATTCATTTTATATATATAGTCAGAAACAAAGAAAATTACAAATCTTACCACTGAGTTCATTAGAGGATGTGTATTGAACTCGACTAGCTTCCAACAGACCCGAGACTTCTTTACCAGCAGTACATATGATCGCAAACTGATCTTCAAGATCTTTAATAACTTCTGCCATACTCGTCGGCCTTCGATTCAAGTACACAGTGAAACCAGGTGTCTCTCCTTTTGCATCATCTGTTGTAGCTCCAACAACATGCCCTGTAGTTCCTCCTCTGGACACCTCAAGGCTTCGCCGTTCTTGAGTTTCAATGCAGTTCTTGTCCCTCTCATTCTCAGCCTCGCATCTACTGTCAGTGAATTCCTCATTAACATGTTCTACTCTATCTTCTTGATCCATTTTACCTCCATTAAAATCTTCTGTTGCTTTCATGTTATGATGATCCTCAAACCTTACATATTCATCTTCTTCAAGATCCGGAATCCCTTCTTCCTCCCGAACCCGCCTCAGCCGTCTCATATCATCATCCATACCACTTTGGTTATCATAACTGTATCCGTAATGGTCCAATGACGAGAATGGATTCCAAAAGAAATCCCACTGAGAGTTCTGTGGCGAAGGAGGCGGTATATTGTGACTGACTAGTCCCGGACTGTGGCCAGGCGAGTTCATCGTGTTCATATTCATCCCAAAGAAACTATCTGCTCCATAAGTCTCAACCTGGAAAGTCTCAGGTGATCTAGGAGGCTTTTCTTCAACCCGAACCGGTCTGCTTCCACTAGCCATCAAGTAATTGTTGACATTCAATTTCGACTCTGCCTCACTCTGAACCATTTTTGAAGGAGGAGATATCTCAATGAAGCCGCCTGAGTTACTCATTCTCTTCACTGGAGTCACAAATGTGTCCAACATGAACTCATGTGGCTCATCTCCTTCGATATATTCCCGGAGAGCATCTGAAACTTTTCTCAGAGACTGGATATAAGCAATGTGACCTGAAGCAAACCCAGTCCTATATTCCACTGCTTGTTTGATGAAACGTTTCCTATCTTTGCAGATCTGAACAGCTTCATCGTCATCAAACTTCGAATGAGAACATCCCATTTCTCTCAAGACTCGTAGAAAGTGTTGGAGAAACTGCAAAACTAAGAACAAGTTATCAAGATTTTTAACAAGAAATGTAATTAAACGCTTGTCGCTTGAAACAGTTGAAACAAAGCAACATAGCATTGATTAATAGACAGAGACATAAACGTTTCTCTTATGTCTCAGATTCTTGATTTTTGCATTATTTGAAAGAAACAAGACTATAATTTTGTCTTAAACTGTGATTTGTGAGTTCTTGAGAGACGAAACTCCTCTCATATTTGTGTCCTTTTTCGCACAGAATCAGACACAAGATATAAAATGCAAAATTAATCAAGAAAGAAAACGATGAAGCCAAGAACTTTATGCGTTATGAGTTTTCAAGGAGCTAAAATCTGAAACCCTTTGCACATTTTGTTAACCCTTTTCTTCATAAAGAAAAGTTAAAATCAAAGAAGTGAGGGACCCAAATCTATTAAAAAAAAAAGTTTAGATTTTTGGAAGATAGAGAGAGAAGACAAAAACCTTTCAGGTGTTAAAGGTCAATCAGAAGAAGCTTGTGGTGGAGCGTGTGAAGAAGGAAGAAGAGAGTGAACAACAACGGTCAAAAATATATTTGTGAGTAGGAGTGATGAGTGAAGAAGGTGAAGGAGAAGAAGAAGACACCACACATAAATTAAATAAATAATTGGAACATGAAAATACGGATTTTATGAGTTATTGTTACTATCAACCTCGATATTTACATTTATTTTCGGTTTTGCCATTGTCCTTGCATTGGTTAAAATCTCAACTCTCAATGTGATTGGTTTTTTCTCATTTTTTGACATCAGTCTCAATGAGTCAATGGTGTTTTTGTTTTGTCTTATTGTTTCACTTTACTTATTATTAGGTGGCGTTATAGGACATGCAATTTTGTTTGTTTTATTCATCTGTGAAACTTTTTTAACCAAAGACGTTACACACAAACAGCTTTTGTTTATTTTATTTACTTCATGAACCTTGTTTTAGGCGTTAATTTATGACATGCAACCTTTGTTGTTTTACTAATTTTTTAACCTTACTTTTTTTTTTGCTTAAAAAATATGATTCCATTCTGTGACAGAAAAATAAAAATGATTCAGTTCTAACTTCTAATAGTGTCAAGGATGGACCTACCAACAAGGATTTAGTTTGTCTCATGTAAATGATTCATAAATTTGGAAAACGACTGAAAACTAATAAAATGTTTTGGTAAATTTAGGGCATCTCCGGTCAGAGTATGGCCCCAGCGAAGTTAAATTATTGGCTACCTCGGTACTGTAGCATGTTTTCTCATGCCTACCCTTTCATTTTTCACTTTTTACTAAATTGCCATTTGTATTACAAGACATTATAAGGCCTCAGCTATTATTTGATTGAGCATTGCCTGACCCTTTTTTATGGCCCAATAGGCTCTTTTCTCTTTCTTTAATAACAAAATCTGAATTTTGATATAAAATTTATTAGATTTTGATCTGTTTAACTTTTTAAACTATTTTTTCTATTTAAATTATCAATTATATAGGTTTTGAAGGTTTATTTTTAATAATAAAATATAATGATTATAATCTAGTATAAGTTAAATTGATTAATAACTTTTGTCTATTAATATTTATTTCTATTAATTAAATGTAAATCTTGGTTCTGCTATGTATAAAAATAAATATATCACTGAAATATAAGTTAGATAGAAAAACATGAGGAAACTTTTATAAAACTATTAAAGTTATATAATGTCATAGTACAACATATACAAATTGAAAAACGAAAACTATCTAAAACATGAAACTATAATCAAGACCCAAGATTATCTAAACGAAGAAAAGTCTGGTTTTGATATAATTAATCAAGAAAATATAATAAATATTTGAGTGTGGATATAATAATGACTTGATTCCAATTCAAAACTATAAGTTCTACTATTCTTTGACAATGAACAGAAAAAATTTAAAAATTCTACATTATTGTATGTTGTTGATACGCATTCCTATTATCAATAAAACATTTAATTGCGTATCCAATCTCAGCATTGACTTGACATTAGGAAAAAAAAAAATCATGGACCAATTAATATAACTTTCCTTATGGAGACTGAAAAATTCAAATGTTATAAATAATAATGTAAAGTTGTAAACCTAAAAAACAAATAATTAATTTCCCTCCGACATCATCCCTTAAGCTCAACTTACGATGGCGGAAGGTGAAGAGGCCAAGAAGAAGAATTTACAGACAAGTTACTTCGACGTTGTTGGAATCTGTTGTTCATCGGAGGTTTCTATCGTCGGAGACGTTCTCCGTCCTCTTGACGGCGTCAAAGAATTCTCAGTCATCGTCCCTTCTAGAACCGTCATCGTTGTCCATGACACTTTCTTGATTTCTCCGCTTCAAATCGGTAAATAACAAAATTATTAGTATTTTTCAATCGCCGTTTTGGTTTTCTTAAAGTCAATTAAACCCCTTTTTTGTTGTGTGGATTCTTAATCTTGTGGGTAAAATTGATTTCTTGACAGTGAAGGCATTGAATCAAGCAAGACTAGAAGCAAGTGTTAGACCATACGGAGACACGAGCTTAAAGAGTCAATGGCCAAGTCCTTTTGCAATAGTTTCTGGTGTATTTCTTGCTGTCTCCTTCTTCAAATACTTTTATAATCTGCTTGAATGGCTCGCTATTGCTGCCGTGGTGGCCGGGATTTTCCCTATCCTTGCTAAAGCTGTTGCTTCGGTCACAAGGTTCAGGCTTGATATCAACGGTCTCACTCTAATTGCTGGTAAAACATCAAATCTTTTCTTGAGTCATCGTTTTAAGTTTTGTTTTGATGATGGAATTATCTGAATGAGAGTTTTTTTTGTTCGACAGTGATAGCAACACTATGTATGCAGGATTTCACAGAAGCTGCTACAATTGTGTTTCTATTCTCAGTTGCAGATTGGCTAGAGTCTAGTGCTGCTCATAAGGTTTCTTTGTGTAGAGTTTCTATATGCTCTAAGCTCTGGTTCTAATGGATCAATATGAATAGCATTAGTTTTGCATCTATTAGTTGATCATTGTTCTGAAGTAACACCTGTTTTCAGGCAAGCACAGTAATGTCATCACTGATGAGCTTAGCGCCACGAAAGGCAGTGATAGCGGATACTGGACTAGAAGTCGATGTAGATGAGGTTAGGATCAACACAATTGTTTCAGTGAAAGCTGGAGAAAGTATACCGATTGATGGAGTTGTGGTCGATGGAAGCTGTGATGTGGATGAGAAAACATTGACAGGAGAGTCCTTCCCTGTTTCCAAACAGAGAGAGTCAACTGTTTTGGCTGCAACCATAAATCTTAATGGTACACAACAAATCATTATCATGCTTTTATTATGTATGATCCTGAATTTTCTTTATAATTACCACAATTTGTGTATCTTAAGGTTATATAAAGGTGAAAACTACAGCTCTAGCCCGGGACTGCGTGGTTGCGAAAATGACTAAGCTTGTAGAAGAAGCTCAAAAAAGCCAAACCAAAACTCAAAGGTTTATAGACAAATGTTCTCGCTACTACACTCCAGGTTAGGAATCATATTTCTCAATCATAATCTCAATGTAGTGGAGGAGAATGAAACTTGATCCATTTGTTGTTGTTGTTTGTTCAGCTGTTGTCGTGTTAGCAGCATGTTTTGCGGTAATCCCGGCTTTGTTAAAGGTTCAGAACCTTAGCCATTGGTTTCACTTAGCACTCGTAGTGTTAGTAAGTGGTTGTCCATGTGGTCTTATCCTATCCACACCCGTTGCTACCTTTTGTGCTCTCACTAAGGCAGCCACGTCAGGGTTTCTGATCAAAACTGGTGATTGTCTAGAGACTCTTGCAAAGATCAAGATTGTTGCTTTTGACAAAACAGGAACTATTACAAAGGCTGAGTTCATGGTCTCGGATTTTAGGTCTCTTTCTCATAATATCAATCTGCACAACTTGCTTTACTGGTAAGTATGTATGTAGTTATTCCACAGGAGTGACCTTTTTTGGGTGTATTGTATGTGAGGAAAAATTGATACTTAATAGACTTTTTGAGATGTTTTCACAGGGTCTCTAGTATCGAGAGCAAGTCAAGCCACCCGATGGCAGCGGCACTTATTGACTATGCAAGATTAATTTTTGTTGAGCCTAAGCCGGATATAGTCGAGAACTTTCAAAACTTTCCAGGAGAAGGAGTTTATGGGAGAATAGATGGTCAAGATATCTACATTGGAAACAAAAGAATTTCACAGAGAGCTGGATGCTTAACAGGTTTCAGAACTTTTTAATTTGAACTACATTCGTTTTTCGTGCTGTCTCGAGTGTTGTTCATCTATCTAACCTTTGAAAGATCTCTTCTTTGTGGATGTTACACAAAGTTCCGGAGATGGAAGCTAATATGAAGCGAGGTAAGACCATTGGTTACATATACATTGGAGCAAAACTGTCCGGAAGTTTCACCCTTTTGGACGGTTGTCGATATGGGGTTGCTCAAGCTCTCAAGGAGCTTAAGTCTTTAGGAATAAAAACTGCAATGCTCACAGGAGATAACCGAGACGCAGCCATGTCTACTCAAGAACAGGTGAAGCATGGTTATTATCTAATTATTCCCCTGTCTCTATTTTGTGAGTCATATAATCAGAAAGTTATAACTTTGACAGATAGAGAATGCTTTGGATATTGTTCACTCTGAACTTCTTCCACAAGACAAAGCAAGAATCATCGATGAATTCAAGATCCAAGGGCCTACAATGATGGTAGGAGATGGGCTTAACGATGCACCGGCTTTAGCTAAAGCAGACATTGGTATATCCATGGGGATATCAGGGTCAGCACTTGCAACAGAGACAGGAGACATCATTCTTATGTCGAATGATATAAGGAAGATCCCGAAAGGGATGAGATTAGCGAAGAGAAGTCATAAGAAAGTGATTGAGAATGTGGTTTTGTCTGTGAGCATAAAAGGAGCAATCATGGTTCTTGGTTTTGTAGGTTACCCTCTGGTTTGGGCAGCTGTTCTTGCAGATGCAGGAACTTGTTTGCTTGTGATACTCAATAGTATGATGCTTCTACGCGATGAGCGTGAAGCCGTGTCTACATGTTACCGTGCGTCTTCTTCTTCGCCGGTGAAACTTGAGGAGGATGAAGCAGAGGATCTAGAAGTGGGCTTGTTGCAGAAGAGTGAGGAGACAAGTAAAAAGAGTTGTTCCTCTGGTTGTTGTAGTGGTACTAAGGATAATCAACAATAGTGAAACCTTCTTCTGATGTAGAGGGTTCTATGTATATAGTACATCTGTTTTCAAACCAGAGAGGGACCTGTGTTATTTCGGTTAATCCTCATCTAATCGTTAACCAATCTCCAGTTAGTGTTTAATGATTTAAAATTTGATTTGAACCGAAATGCAAGTTGTTTTATTAGCATGAACTTCAAATTTATTTATTTTATGTTTATTTTTATTTTGAATTCATAAATATAATACTTTATCTTTTGAGGTGAATATATATTATTATCGTAAACTAATTTGCAATTACATATGATAATTTGCATTCCAACTACATATACTCCCAATTCCTTAATAATATTCAAATTAGCATATGAAATTTGAATAGCTTTACTTTCACGCATTATGTTTTTTTTTTTTAATCTATTTCTCGGCTCAAGATTTCTAAAATGTTTTAGTTTTAACAGAACTCAGATTCCGTCCAAAAACATTCGATAATTTTTTTTTTTTTTTGTAGATTTGTGCTAATAAAAGAAAACGAGCGAGGTATATGACCATTGAATAAATCGATGGATCATATATGTATAAGCAAGGGACCTCTCAGACAAATCATTGTGTCTTTGACGAGTGCTAAAACCCTACATTACTTTATTTCCTACAGTGAGTGTCACATTTAATGTTTGACTAATATGAATTGTCACCACCAATAAGAAGAATATATGTGAATATTGGGGTCCCTTTTAGGAGTATGTAATTGTAGATGAAACTATATATATCTTATTGTTAACGAAAATAAATTGTCACCACCATATTAATTCATAGATATTATGGCTAGATTTATATTATGAAATTGGATTTTATTTGAGTACGTTTTTTTAAGATTTTCGCATATTTTTTTGACGACTTACCCACTTAGGTGTTAGGTCGACTTCATTTTAGTGGTATTTCTATCATATTTTTATTAGGTTGCTTTTCTTTGTTTTGTGTTAAAGGAGTTTCTGATTCGTTTTCTTATGTTGTTTAGAATCCGGTTGCAATCCCTTTCTCAATATATGATGTTATTGGCTGCTGAGTCGTCGTATACAATCACAATGCACTTGACTTACCATTATTGTCTTGATTCCACATGATTAGATTTTCTTAATGTTTGTTCTTACAACAAATTTGTCTTATTGGTTAGTTATATTTTAGCAGATAATTTATCTTGTGGTCATTTGCAAAGTAAAATTGCAGGAAAAAAGGGCTCTAATTTTTTTTAGCAATTTAAAGGAAAAAAAAAAAAAACCTTTATTAGACTGATTATGACTTGTTGATATAGAATCACAAACGAATATTCCTCATCTAGATATCAAATAAACAGTTCTTCTGTTAATCATTCAGAATCACATATTTTACCTCACCACTCCTACTTTTGTTCACTTTCCTTTAACTGATGAAGGCAGAATATGTTAAACTATTATATACTATTAGGTCTTAAGATATGAATTTTCATTGAGGATGTAGATTGAACTGTAAATAACAAAAGTAATTAAGTTATCTCTAAGAGTATATATATATATATATATATATGTATGATTATATCTTTGTAATTGGTTATTATATCTTTGTATTTCTCACTTTTTAACAAGTATTCAAAGCGCTCTATGATTTTTAACGTCTTACAAAAGTTTCCATTGATTTTCTTTTTGGAAGATGGAAACACTACCACAACAGGAGTTACCGTCTACATGTGCACACAAAAAAATTGATTTTTTTGATCAATTAATGTGGTTTCCATTATATAGTTTATAAAATATGGAGTGATAATTAATGTAGTTGCATATTTGTCAAAAAGATAACGAACAAAGGATTGCATGGGACATAGGCACATAGCTATATGATCATAGAGGATTATATGTATAAATTGGCTAACTTACTTTCAGTTTGATCCTTGCTACTGTGGGGTACTGACGTATGTCCACTAACCTCCTTGTGTTCCATTATAATGACTTGTGCTGATTATACACTTGAATTTTGCTTTTATCGTGGTTATATGATAATTTTCTAATTTTACTAATCTTCTTACAGGATCACGATAAGATAAATCATACTACAAAAGAAAAGAAAAAGGTGATTAATGTCAATTCGAGAACAAGCAATGGATCATGAGAGTCTATCTAACATCCACAAATGTTTCTGGTCCCTTCGATCTGTCCCAAAGATTATTTCCTCAAACATTTAATGTTATTGTTGCATCATTTGCACCAATTAAAAGCAAATGATATCGCTTTTTTAGATAACCACTTAATGAATAGTTAATTAAGGCTAATTGCAAAATAGACCGAATCTTTTTTAGGTCATAGCATATTTTTAATACATTAAATCACCATTTCCGGAATTCATATGTCAAGATGCTTGCGCATGTTTTTAACCCTACTACAGTATAATGATTGGCGTTAATAATCATTCTTAGATAAAAACTAGGCCATTGATTATCAACACCAAAATAGATAGTCATTGGTTAGAACAAAAAGATTGCAGAAATGTGAGGGAAAGTTTTTTAGAATTAACTCTAGTTACGTAAGAGCTTGAGCATCTTAATTTTTGGACTTTTCATACCCACAAAAACTACAATATTTATTGATCAATAATGTGTATCCATCAACATTCTATATATTCCATATAGATGTCCATATTAGTGCATCACCAATACATAACCCACCACTTTTATAATTCATATTCGAAGACTAATTAAAGTTTCAAAAAGACTAAATAATAAACCTAAAAGTAAAAAAGCTCGTATTGAGTAACTTGTAAAATAGTATTACGTTAATGTGAACTTGAGTTCTACATCTTTTTAAGGAAGACAAAAAGAGATTAAGTACATTATTTATCTAATGGGAAAATTTCCAGAGGTAGAGTATACGCTATCAAAGAAACAAATTCACTGAATTATTCAGAAAATTTGCTAGTGTGTATGTATCCTTATCTTTCCTTTCAAAGTTAATATTTTTCACACAAATTTTTCTGATAATCTTTAGCAATAATATATAATAGATTTTAAAAAGGTAAGTTACTATTTTGATAAAAAGTTCCGAAGTTTCGGGAACTAATATTTTAATGTATCAGGTGGTGGAACAAATATAAGTAGAATGACTTATCGAAACACAAAGAAGGATATCTATCATTGCAATTCAAATTAAAATTATATTCCCTTTTTCCACTAGACATGTTTTATATGTTGTTTATAATATCTATTTAGTGTTTGGCTCATTTACGTTGCCTTTTACTTTGATATATATATTTTAAATAAAAGGAAAGCAAGTTATTTTTGTTTTGTTTTGAGACATTGGGAGATTCCTCCACTACTCGAAAACCTTTTGAAAAAGATAGTGGAAGTGTGCTGCTTAAATTATTTCTAGTCTCTTTTAGTCTTTTTACGCAAATTATTTTTAGTCTTTAAGATCTCAAAGGGACACATTTGTAAATTTTTCAGCTATAGAAAATATAGGTCAAAAGAAGTAATAAGTTAGGCTTGTGGTTTCACAGAAAAAAAAAGTTAGGATAGGAAAAGAAAAATGTTTGGCAGTCTTTGGTTGTACAACAGTAGAAGGTGTTAATAGCGTTAAAAATGACCATTAAGACCATCTCCAATATAGAACTCTATATCTTACTCTAAAAACTCTATTTTAGAAGAGGGTTTCTCTCCAATGTATATTTCTATTTTCTACTCTAAAAAAGAATATTCTTAGAAATATTCTATTTCTATTTTATATACTAATGCCTTTTAATTATATAATTTACAATTTGACCCCATATATTATAGATTTGCAAAATTCCCATAAAATATGAAATTATTTAAATTAAACACTAATTATTTATTAAAAAAAAAAACATTACATCATATAACAATAATAAAACATTACAAATTTTATTTTAAATAACACCATTAGAATATTTTTCCTACATATGATCAATTAAAGCATTTCGTAGTGAGAAATGAGCTTCTTTATCTTTGATTTTTTTAAATTAACCAAGAAACTCTTGAAACCGGATATTATGCTTTGAATGAGCTAAAGTAAGAAAACAAAATAAATGTGATTTGAATTCCTTTCAAAACCCAAATGTTCGGGCATATTTTGAGAGTGAACAAGCACGAATTTTGCAAAAACGACGTGTCCAACAAGATCAAAATAAAAAACTCCTCCTCCATCTACTTCATTTGGACAATATTTTAACTATCTTGGCGGATCTACAAGGAATTTACCAGACTATTAAATTACTAGTTTTATGTTTTAGTTTTCTTATGTTGTTTATTTTAAATTTAGTACTTGTTTGCTTGTTAAATTTATAAAGCTATGTGTTGTAATTGTTGTTTATAAAATGATTATATGTATTAAATAAAAAAGTTAAAATTTGAGGGACTAAAGTATAAATAAAAAAGTTGAACTCAAAAATAGAGTTGATAATAGAGTTGCTCTATATATAGAGTCAATCTGCAGAAATCTCTATTTTAGAGTCAATTATAGAGTAGGGTTGGAGAAGAATTTTGTATTTTTACTCTAAAATAGAGTAGGGTTGGAGATGCCCTAAGAAAGGGAAAAAAATGGAGTATATGAGCCATAATATCTATATTTAAAAAAAAAACAAAAAAAACTCTGATGGCTGAGTTTGTTTCACCTCAAAATCATCATTTGTTTTTGTTTGTGTTATGATTTGAAGCATATATATGGATTACAAAGACGTCATTTTCTATCAGAGTAGGGATGGAAATACATAATTATGCTCAAGATTTTTATAGATGCCACAGGAAAACATTATAGAATATGTATTTAACTTTGAAATTTTTATGGTTAGTGGGTTAGTGGCTATACTGAGAAATATGTGCAAGTGAAGATAATTAATTTTGAGAAATATTGTACTAATCTGTAGGATTTTCAAAAATGGCAAACTGGTCGACGAAAGAGACCTATGTATGGCAATGGTAATTAGGAGTTGCTGCGGTATTACAAATTGAGTTATACTCAGATTCTCTCATAATGTTGATGACTATATTAATGGGTAGCTCTTGTTCCTGTGTTAATGGGTAGCTTTGTAACATTAGTTAGCTTGTAATTTTCCTTTGGAATAAAATCTTCACATTAAAACCAAAAAAAAAATGTTGATGACTATATCTCTTTTGTTTTGTTAAAGGGTTTGACGATTATATAGTTTCTGTCCGAAAAAGGTCAGTTGACCCCCATAAATTTTCAAAAATCCATTATATGTCATTAGCAATAATTATAATAGCCCCAACTTTGAATATATTTTGACCCCAATACAAAACTAATGTTGCATCATGGAAGAAAAAATAGTCCAAATACTTTTAGACCCATAATTTACTATAAATAAAGATATATTTACCTAATATTAATTCAGTTTTTAGAAAACACACAAATAAAAAATATCAAATTGTTTAGTCTACTATTTTTATTTTTTAAAATTTTTTTGACTCTGATAACATAAATTTCTAGCTCCGCCATTGGGTGGTATATGAGTAAAGTTTGCAAGTTGTATTATTGTGGGGCCGCTATCGAATCTGGAACAATTACATGTTTATCTTTACTATTTTTTATATATTAAAATCTCACATTTAGAACATAACATATTTGAATAAAGAAAATAAAATTTCTAAATAACTAGTATAATCAAGTGTTCATACGATTGTGTTTTGTTTTGTTTATGAGTAATGCAGAGAGAGAGATGTTTTTTTTGTTTATGGGCTTAATAATGCAGAGACTTAGTTTATTTTTCTCTCTTTGAAATATGTTAATTTTTTTTAATCCACATTTTTAGATGAACCTGCAGTAAATAAGTCCATGATAAACTATATTAAAAATTTTTAATTATGGATTAGAATGTTTGTAATGGTTTTGAAATGATATTTTTTAACGATTAGTGTTAAAAGCTTGAAACTATGGGCCTGATTGGTAACAGCTGTAGCTTTATATTTTTTCCTGTAGAAATATGACTGTAGGTTTATTTGTTGTGGCTGTAGATTTTATTGCTGTAGTATTTTGGCTGTAGAATTTAAAATTTTGGAAAATTGAAAATTATGTGTTTTAGGAAAAAAGGTTTTCTAACAGATAAAAAAATGAATTAAAGAAATATTTTGGCTGTGAAAAAAAAAAAGGAAAGCCAAAGCTTCTAAAACTTGATTGGATGTATTTTAAATCTTTAGAATTTTTTGTTTTGTAAAGACTCTAAAGAACTTGCCAATCAGGCCCTATAATAACCCACAAACATGTTTTTTACATATGATTCGAGATTTCGAGGATAACCAATTGAGCTATATCTTCACAATATCTACTATACCGTATACCGTAGTGATTGTTTTTAACCAAACATGTGTATAAACGTCTGAAACTAATCATAGAAGCCCTTAAAAAAAAAATCTAATCATCGAAGCTTTTGTTTTATATAGTTTTCAATGTGATATAAAAAAACTCAGTTCTATCAAGCATGCACGATATCATTTAGTTGTGAGAATAGTACTTTATGCTACAAAGACACCGTTCTGGTCTAGTGATAAGGGAGAATCGGAGAAATATTGGAAGGAACCAACCCAAGTTCGATCCATCCTGAAAACAAAAATTATATTTGTGTGGGAAGTTTGGGCTTGCGTTTTGGCCCAAACAATTTACATGTTATCTGGGATTAGACTAACTGGATACCCTGGGCATTAGTCGGAAAGTATTCCAAATTCGGGGTTAGGCAGTGTGGTAGTCCAACACCTAGGTGTTGGTCACGAGTTCACATGGTAGCACTTTGGTGCGTTTCCCCCGGAGATGACTGGATCAGCCGATCGGGTATATCAAAAAACAAAAAACAAAAAAAAATATATATAATAATAATATAAAGACCAAAATTTTACAACGTATTAATTGGCTCTTATAAGACATATGTGCATTGCAAGGTTTTGTAATTAAATCCAGCATACGAAAATTAAGAAAGAAATGCAAAAATAAAAATAAAACTAAACTATTCCAAATGAGGAATCACACATGGATTCCATTCTCTAATATTGTACAGTGGATTATTCACTATGTTATGTATACACCTTTGTTCTCGTGTCTCTCACCTACAAGATTAAGACCTACCAGTCTTACGTACAATGATATAATTTCATTTTGGTATGTGAGTAAGTGATTCTGTCAATAACTTTACCATTCATGACTTCATGGGGTCAGATGAAATATATTAACCCATGAATTACCAGTCAACGAGTTGCAAAAATATGTTACGACTACCAAAAACTATTTAACTCAACTTAATGCATTTTTTCCCCCCAAATATATCAAAGGGATTAATCATTTTTGTAAAAGTGTTTAGCGCAAATTCATCTTCCCACACATGACACACGTATATCTAAAAAGTAAAATGAGGCAGTAGAACAAAATTATATCGAATCCTTCAAGGTACAAATCTCGAAAAGTATTATATATATGTCCGGATAAAATCGAATTTCACTTTTCTAGTAATATACACATTAAGAAAAACAAAAATTAGATGGGAAGGTTAAGAGAATAGGAATCTGAAAGAAGCAGCAGCCTACCACAGTACTATGGAATTTACATTATTAAGAATAATATATTCGAGGATTCTTTACAAGTAAGATAAAAATGCTTCTTTAAAAAAAAATTTGGTCAGAACAAATGAAATTAAAATTTGGAAAGAATATAATTATGGCAAGGATTCTATGGAAGTAAACTAAACCCACCAATGATCATTATTTCCACTTTCTAACACATTTCCCTATAAAAAGCTATTGCCACTCTCATCCTCTTTCACCTTCAAGTCATTTCATCATTACATCAAAAAAAAAAAAAAACTCTTCTCTCTTCTGGCTAATTAACAAAGCATCTAAACCGAACCAAACCGAACCAAACCGGTTTGGTCATTGTTCTCTGTCCAGCTGCTAAGCTTTGTCTCTATCTCCGGTACTCTTCTTCTTCTTATGTCTTCTTCACATAGATTTCATGACGGCTTCGAAACGCTCTTTCTCTCTAGCATTGTTTTCGTGACTCTTTATTTTCTCTCACTCGCATTAGCCAATTTTGAGAAATTTACGTATGATTTTTTTCCTTCTAACTTCTGATGCTAGAGAAGCTCCTCACTGAAGATTTTAATAATTTTGCAATGATCTATCTCTACGCTCTTTTTAGAATTCTCAAGATTTCGAAAATCAATAACCATGCCCGAAAAAATCGAATCCTTTTTTTTTTGTTGGCCAAGTGTAGAGTGAACTTCACGACAACGTTATCATTCATACACATCTTCTTTAAAACACGTTACATGCATCCCTTAAAATCGTGCTGGGAAAATAAACATGAACCAAGAAATCAGATTCCCACAATAAAATCTTTGCTTCTGATTTTTTTTTTTTTTTTTCTCTCGCAGAATCCTTAAACAAGAATGGCGTCGAAGAAGATGACCAAGAGTTACTTCGATGTTCTTGGAATTTGCTGTACATCGGAGGTTCCGTTGATTGAGAACATTCTCAAATCCATGGACGGTGTTAAAGAATACTCTGTTATTGTTCCGTCAAGAACCGTCATCGTCGTCCACGACACTCTCATCCTCTCCCAGTTCCAAATCGGTAAAAGCTTCTCTGTGGCTAATTTAATAAAGCTTTTTGCGTCGCTGCTGCAAAACGCAAACGTCGTTTTCAGACATTTAATTCTACAATTTACATTTACATACATTTATTTGTCTTTATGTAGGTATTTTAATTAGTTACATCTCTACTTCAATTAGTAATTTTTTACTTCAACCATTTTTTTTTTTTGCTTTGATTCAATAATAGGGATTAGGGAAGATTATCGTAAATAAATATTTTGCTATATCAATAAAAGAGTTAGTCTAGTCTTAGGTTGTGAGTCTAAAATTTTAGGCAGTTTTTTACTTAACACTTTAAATAGTATTAAATATCTTCGAAATATTTGTTTTTGTTCTGTTTGGTGTCCATAAAGGCTTGTTAAAAAAAAAATCTAAATGTAATAACAATGTCAGTTTTTATGTAACGCATCATCATTCACATAATTAACGTTTATAAATTTTCCTTCGTTTTTTGTAGTTTCTTTTGTTTTTTTTTTCCATTGACGCATCAAGTTTAGTTATAGTTTTATAAAATAATGCTATAATTATTGTTGCAAGAAATATGAATATGAATATGTTTAATACTAATAAATAATCGTGGTTACAGTGAAAGCACTGAACCAAGCACGGTTAGAAGCAAATGTGAGGGTAACCGGAGAAACAAATTTCAGGAATAAATGGCCAAGTCCCTTTGCGATGGTTTCCGGCCTACTTCTCCTCCTCTCTTTCTTCAAATACCTTTACTCTCCGTTCCGTTGGCTCGCTGTCGCAGCCGTCGTCGCCGGAATTTATCCAATACTGGCCAAAGCTGTAGCATCCCTTGCAAGGTTTAGAATCGACATCAACATTCTTGTTATTATAACTGGTAATGTTTCCGCTCTTTTTTCTTATAATTAATATATATTATGAGGAGTGAATCCCCAATTTATATGATATGAATCACATTTCTCATAATATTAATTAAGGTGAATTTTAAAAAATACTAATAGTTGTGATAAATATAAGTAGTATGTGTCTATATAATATTGTGATTAGTTAGAAATATTATGATCAGCACAAAAGCAATTGTTCTGTAGTTTGGTGTGTGTCTTTCCTCTGCATTTGGCCTTTTTATGCTACTTTGAGACCAAAAGAGAAAAGAAAAAAGAAAATCTATAAAATATCTGGTAACATATAGTAGTATTTGTTAGAAAATGTTTATAACTTCTACTTACTAATTCAACAAAAAATGAAGGTTATAGAGTCTACTTCAAAACTTATATTGATCATGTTGCAGTTATAATGTAGAAAAAATATGAAATAATTTGAACTCGGTCTTTGTGAACTCAAATATCTTATATAGTTAAAATGCTCTTCCGTTGTTGTTTCAATCAGTTGGAGCAACAATTGGTATGAGAGATTACACAGAAGCTGGAGTAGTTGTCTTCTTATTCACAATCGCTGAATGGCTCCAGTCAAGAGCTAGCTATAAGGTTTTCCACCTCTTTCATCTCTTTTGATTCATGTGTCAATTTTTTTGTGAGTGCTCAAGTAGTTGTGTTTACACATTGCAGGCAAGTGCAGTGATGCAGTCTTTGATGAGTTTAGCTCCACAAAAGGCAATGATTGCAGAAACTGGAGAAGAAGTTCAAGTGGATGAGCTCAAGATCAACACAGTTATAGCTGTCAAAGCTGGTGAAACCATACCAATTGATGGAGTTGTTGTGGATGGAAACTGTGAAGTTGATGAGAAAACCTTGACCGGCGAAGCATTCCCCGTGCCTAAACTCAGAGATTCGACGGTTTGGGCTGGAACCATCAATCTAAATGGTATTATATGACTCAAGATTTCCACTTATTTTTCTTATGATCTTTACCTTCAATGTTTGATCTAACTAGCTCCTCTGTTTTTCAAGGTTACATAACTGTGAAAACCACTGCTCTAGCTGAGGATTGCGTGGTTGCGAAGATGGCAAAGCTTGTCGAAGAAGCTCAGAACAGCAAAACTGAAACTCAGAGATTTATAGACAAATGTTCCATGTACTATACTCCAGGTTAGTATCAGCACCTGATTTTGTTTTTCTTCATTACCTGTATTTCTGTTCTTGATTGAGAACTTCAAATTCTATTTGCTTGTTTGCAGCGATCATCCTGATATCAGTTTGTTTTGCGGCTATCCCATTCGCATTGAAGGTTCACAACCTGAAGCATTGGATTCACTTAGCACTAGTTGTGTTAGTTAGTGCTTGTCCTTGTGGGCTTATCCTCTCGACACCAGTAGCCACTTTCTGTGCACTCACTAAGGCAGCCACATCAGGACTTTTGATCAAAGGAGCTGATTATCTTGAAACTTTAGCCAAGATCAAGGTTGTTGCTTTTGATAAAACCGGGACTATCACTAGAGGCGAGTTCATCGTCATGGATTTCCAGTCACTTTCTGAAGATATAAGCCTGCACAGCTTGCTTTACTGGTGAAACATCTCTTCTATCAAAGACACTTGGGATTTTTTTGGATTTGTGTGAGAATTTTGGAATGACTTGTATCAGGGTATCAAGCGCAGAGAGCAAGTCAAGCCATCCAATGGCTGCTGCACTTGTGGACTATGCAAAATCTGTCTCTGTTGAACCTAAGCCTGAAGCGGTCGAGGATTACCAGAACTTCCCAGGAGAAGGAATCTATGGGAAGATTGATGGCAAAGAAGTCTATATTGGTAACAAAAGGATTGCTTCTAGATCTGGGTGTTCATCAGGTATATATCAAAATTAATACATAGAGGTTTTTGGTCTTTCTTTAGTCTCTAATGGTTCTTTGCTTTGGTATGTACACAGTTCCAGATGTTGATGTTGATACAAAAGGAGGAAAGACAATTGGATATGTCTATGTTGGAAAAACACTGTCAGGTGTTTTCAATCTCTCAGATGCTTGTAGATCTGGTGTAGCTCAAGCAATGAAAGAATTGAAAGCTTTGGGAATTAAGACTGCGATGCTGACCGGAGATAATCAAGCCGCTGCAATGCATGCTCAAGAACAGGTGAGTAATCTTTTTTATGAGTTTGATGCTTCTCTTGAAACTTAGTAAATCCCACTAATGAAAACTTGAAATGTTATATGAACCAACAGCTTGGGAATGCTATGGATATTGTTCGTGCGGAGCTTCTTCCAGAAGGTAAATCTGAAATCATCAAAGAGTTTATGAGAGAAGAAGGGTCAACAGCTATGGTAGGGGATGGGTTGAATGATGCACCAGCTTTAGCTACAGCGGATATTGGTATCTCAATGGGTGTTTCCGGCTCTGCAATTGCAACAGAGACTGGTAATATAATTCTGATGTCCAATGACATCAGAAGAATACCGCAGGCAATCAAACTTGCGAGAAGAGCGAAAAGGAAAGTGGTGGAGAACGTGGTCACATCGATCACTATGAAAGGAGCTATTCTTGCGTTGGCATTTGCCGGTCATCCGCTGATTTGGGCAGCTGTTCTTGCAGATGTAGGAACTTGTCTGCTTGTGATCCTCAATAGCATGTTGTTGCTCAGTGATAACCATAAAACTGGAAACAAATGTTATAGGGAGTCTTCTTCTTCTTCTATAGTGGAGAAACTTGAAGGTGATGCTGCTGGGGACATGGAAGCAGGCTTATTACCAAAGATCAGCGATAAGCATTGCAAGTCAGGCTGCTGTGGAACGAAGACTCAAGTGAAAGTGATGCAACCAGCTAAATCCAGTTCGGACCATAGTCACTCTGGTTGTTGTGAGAAGAAACAGAAAGACAATGTAACGGTTGTGAAAAAGAGCAGTTGTGCAGAACCTGTTGATTTAGTACAAGGCCATGACTCAGGGTGTTGTGGTAACAAGAGTCAACAACCAAATCAACACGAGGTGCAACAAAGCTGTCATAACAAGCCATCTGGCCTGGACATTGGAACTGGCTCACAACATGAAGGTTCTTCAACCGTAGTCAATCTGGAAGGAGATGAGCAAGAGGAAGTAAAAGTCTCGGTCAAAGGTTGTTGTTCAAGTCCTGCTGATCTCGCGGTGACTAGCTTGAAAGTGAAGAGCGATGGACATAGCAAGTCAAGCTGCTGTGAAAGTTCTAAGAGGGACAAAGAAGGAGCCAGTTCTCAGGTAAAAACGAAGAAGGCTTGCAAGTCTAACTGTAGCAGCAGAGAGAAGAGCCACCATGGTAGCAGCTGTTGCAGTAGCTATGCTAAAGAGTGTTGCAGTCACCATCACCACCACACAAGGGCTAATGGCATTGGAAGCTTGAAAGAGATTGTGATTGAATAGCTTTAGCTTCTCGCTCACATTTGTACTCATAACCTTTCATCTTGCAAACATCAGTAAGGATGATGTAATTGATCGAGAAACCATGTGATTCATCAAGGAGATGTGAATGATCCTATTGTAAACTTATCTTTCAATCTTCTCCTGTTAGCATCGGCCACAGATTTGTTCGCACAAGGGTACAAACAGTTAAAAGCTAAAACTTATCTCAAGTAAAAAATTGGTGTTACCAAACACGTCTTCCATGAGTACATGATCCTGATGAATCTGTTAAAGAGTACCTGACAGCTATAGAATATATGATTCTTCATTGATACGATTAACAAAATATACGACAAACAATTGAATGAAGGAAAAAAAGAACCAAGTTTCATAAATTATAGATATGGTGGGATTATGTACAAAACGCTAACACAGTGGACTAGTCAGTGTGGTATGGTGATACTCTTAAGAACTTTTGCAGAGACTAAACAATCATCCTAACCCCACTCGCTATACACTACCTTCGAATGCCATTTCCGACGACTGTGTGAACCTATCGACTAATCATTCTTTTGTTGTTTTGCACTGCATGACAGTGTTCGACAATGCAGGAATTGCTTCATAGTTCCTGTAAATGAGTCCAGCTCTTACGTTTATCGGCAGCTTCTGACTTCATTCAAGTGGATTCACCCTTGAATTTTATAGTATAGTCTCTGACTGGTCCATCTCAGATTTTAAATGAAGCACAGAGAACCAGACATGATTCTTCAAGAAGGTCTGCAATCTGGGAGCAGAAGAGCGCCAGTTCTTTGAAAGAAATAGCAGGAATCATCTTTCGCCAGCAAAAATCAGGTGAGCATGTTACCCTTTGACGTACACAGCTTTCAAGCATTCCTCTTTTCGACAGTTCATGACTTCGAGTCACCCTTTCGTGGTGATGACCCTGTGAAACCGTGAAGCTAGGTCGGATGCTCTGAGATCTCAAGTAACACATTATCTCCACCAGTGAATGAAGTTCAGACCAGTTGGAATTTATAAATTAGTCTCTTCTCCCTAAAGGCCGTCCAAAATTTTGCCTCCTTTGGATCCCATGTTGCCAAGCATCTCTATATCTGTCCCCAGGCGGATCAGAATCATCAACTGAGTTCTCCCTTCGAGAATTTCCATTTCTTGGCAACGTTGTCGTGCTCAGCTTCTCGTCGTCTTCTGATGGTGTCCCTGACCGGGGTTCAGGGTGCATCTCGACGGATCTGGTTCTTGGCCCACCAGATCTGAAACCTCTAGCATTAGGTGCTTTTGGGATAAAGCTAGGTACCTTTGGAACCGGGAAATCCTTGGGAATAGACTCCATCTCCATAAAACAGTTCCTTGCTTTGGCGTCAGTGATCAATGCTGCCCAATCCTCACACTTCATTAGAGCAGATGCATTTCCCATCACCTGTTGTTCAAGAAAAATGAGCCTCAGAAACTTTAACAAGAAACCAGACATATTTAACCAAAAAATGTACGTGCATCGAGAGACATAATACCCATAAAGCCCTTTTCGCACGGGTGAGAGCAACATTCATCCGTCGGATATCAGCAACGAAGCCAACCCCGTGATTGGAAGCACGAACACATGACATGATTATGACATCACGTTCTTGACCCTGAAACGCGTCTACAGTATTGATATAAATCTCTTTCAGTTCATCTTGGCCCAAAGCATTTCCAAACTCGATTTTCAGGCATTTCAGCTGCAGTTTGTATGGGGTAATTACCCCAACAGAGACTTTACCCCCACCCAATGACTTCAGAGTTCTCTGAAGATGTAAGTACACCCCAACACAGAAGCGAGCTTCATCAATGTTCTCATAAGATACCGATCCACCTCTATGGGATTCCCGTCCATGGCTAATATCAAAGAAAAGGTAAGGCTTCAGGACGGAATCTTTGTAGTAAATCTCATCAGGAGCAGTGGAAACACTTTCACTGTCCGTGAGGCGTCCTTGGTAGAAATATCTTGAAGGGAAATCGCGTATTTGAGGATGCATCCTATATTGAACAGTTAACAACAAAGTTGGACAACCTGCTAGCTGAAACCTTTCAAAGAGACTTCTACTGTATAAAAGGGTCCCAGCGGCTTTGCTAATAACTGTAGCAGGAAGCTGCTGAGGATCACCGACAAGTACACATCGTGCAGCACCAAGCGCAAGGGGAGGAAGAACTCCAACCTCACTAGCTTGGGCAGCCTCGTCGATGACCACCATATCGAAGCCATGTGTAAGACGAGAAAATAGTTTACGGCCACTGCTTGATACAGTTGTAAAAACAATTTCAGCCTCGTTTGCAAAACTTGCCTCAAGACTTGCGCGAGCTTCTTCAAGATTGAAATTATTACCAGCACGAAACTTTCCCTCAACAATAAGAAGGCGAGACATTTCAACAAGATCTTTATCTCTGGCTTCAACAACAGCAGAAAGACGCTGTAACATTGCATCTCTTGTCTGGTCTCTAACCATAAGAACATCAGGGTCAACGCCAACAGATCCCTGAGAACGGTTAGCAAAAGCTGCAGCAGTTAGTTCCCTTTT
This sequence comes from Arabidopsis lyrata subsp. lyrata, assembly GCF_000004255.2. Taxonomy (NCBI): domain Eukaryota; kingdom Viridiplantae; phylum Streptophyta; class Magnoliopsida; order Brassicales; family Brassicaceae; genus Arabidopsis; species Arabidopsis lyrata. The sequence goes on from NW_003302549.1 coordinate 4,979,048, forward strand.
CAGTCCAGCAATATCTTGAGATAGCTGAGCTTCTCGTGCTCGAAGGTTGTGCATGTGTCCTAGAATTTCATCACGGGACTTGGCTAGTAGCTGGTCACTTCTTCGCTCCACAGAAACTGCTTGAGCAGCTCTTGTTTGGGTATCCACACCTACTCGAGCCACATCAGGGCGATAAACCCTCATTTCCCCATCAATAAAACCACGATCAAGGACACGTGAGAGAAGTTCGTCGGTCGCAGCATTTGAAGGAGCACAAACGAGCATCCTTGGTTTAGCACACAGTTTTGGCAGTGTACGAAATAGATTCTGGTCCATGTTTTGTAGGACTTCATCAATAGACCCTGACACAATACTATCCGAACTGCTCTCATTAACTTGTTTATAACTTTCAGGAGCTAATTTCTTCAGCAAGGAAGTGTAATACTGCTGATACTGAACCAAATGGATAACATTCAACATCCCCCAAACTGTGTGTGTCTTGCCTGTTCCTGGAGGGCCCTGAACAAGAGTAAATGGCCATGGATCTTGCCTCTTTACCCCACTGCTCGTACCAGCTGCAGTATGCATTGCGGCCCAATGGATTGCTGCTAACTGAGGAGCATTAAAGCTTCTATGTAAATGGCCAGCAAAGCTCGGAGTAAAACAATCGGGCACTGTAGGAGTCTGCTCCCCGTAATTAGGAAACTGTTCTGGGCTAGGCCTGAGAATTGCATTTTGCATCTGAAGGATATATGATTTTCACCAGCGTCAGCATAACTGAAAGCATATATGAAATATTTGTTGGAGGAAAAAAAAACCAACCTGTGGGTTAAGCTGGGAAAACGCATGCAAAGCAACATATTCCCTTTGTGTGGTTGCAATCGAACCAAGCACTGTCAGATGCCAGATTTCCTTAGGTTTAAGCTTCCGTAAAATATGATTATCGTCAATCTTGCTGATAAATAAAATTAAAAAGTAAAGAAATGAGAGACAGGAAATAATGGGTAGAAACTCAGATATGGTACCGATAGCTAAAAAATTAAACATACGAAAAAGCATGTACCTGCCAGAGTCATAAGTATCTCCAACATAGAAATGGAAAATTGCTCCATGAGGGTCACGAGTATCAACCGGTATATATCTCCTAACTGTACCAGCTACACGCCCAGCATCATCATGCTCTCCTTCTAAACATAAAAACAACAAAATTATAGAATATACAGAGAAGCACTAGCAATAATACAAATCAAGCAGACAATATACGAGTTCAACCATACCTGATTCAGGCACAGGATTTGATAGAACAGCAACATCTCCCTCCTTGAAAGCCCATTTACATTCATTTACTGAGAGAAGTATAACATCATACCATCCTAAACCAGATCAAAACAAAGGCTAGCAGTCAGGTAAAAAGAGAACAGTCAGCAGAGAGTCAACATTGTTGCCCAGAGGCCTTTACAAGTGTGAATTAGGTAGCAGGGCTGTTTACCTCTCTCTCTTCTTTCGATGAACTTTATTCTGACCTTCATGTATGAATTTGCCTCAGCCAATTCTTCCCATGTACTGTAAAGTTGTGCTCGGCACTCCTCGAAAAGTAAAGGTTCAAACACTCTAACATACTCATCCATGGATTCAAACCGCTCAGGAACACTCTGGAGATCAGTATCCTCTATACAAAAGAAATTTTTATGCAAAGAGTCAATTACACTATGGGAAATAAGGCAGTAAAGACAGACATATTAGGGAGAACAACGGCCGTATGAAAAAAGTTTTAAGTGAATCAACATCATCCATACAAGTCAAATATTCCAGTGCAAAGTGTACAGAACAGACCAAAGGCATGTCAATCAAAAATCCTACCAATATCCAATATTTACTTTCATTAATAGACCCATTCAGGTTTCAGATAAGCACAAAATCATCCAGATTTCTATATTGAGCCAAAAAAGCCTCTTTAACCAAGATGATTAAACCCACCAAGAGCCAACCTAATAAATGATATTCATCGACAATGAACCATGAAGTGCACGTCTAAGACAATGGAGTATTATATTCCCCTGTGTTTAGTGCCTTAGCAGGCAGAGATAGTACCAGGGATGAAAACTAGATAAAGCAACTTTTCCTACAGAAACTGAGAGACGAAACAGGACAAGTAGATAAAAAGATTAACACAAACTAGAAGAGCTCTGTCATCTACTTTTACAGGTATGATTTAATCGTATCACCTTCCAAATCCTGTGGCCATTACGATTCTCACTGAGCCATGATTCGGGACACATGGAACTGGCACCAGAGCAGTAGATTATAATTGGCATAAAAGTTCCTACCTTAAATGAAGATAACTTAATTGAAAACATAGGAGCACTCAAACACATGTTCCATAAGCAGAAACACTAATAGGACATACCTGGACGATGCCAGAACTTTTCGTTGGTCACCTCTCGTAAAAGGCGCTCCACGGACGTATCTTGGTATTGGGTACTATTTGTGGCTTGCTTCTTGAACGAAGTAAATTTCTTGTTACCAAACTTCGAGTCAGCAGAAGTTTGACTGCACAAGGAAACTTGTCTATTTGCCGAATGACCACTCTTTAGCTGCCGTGAATTTATTGGCTGCTTCCATGAACCCTGCCTTGACACAGATGCCGATGTCCCCTCAGCAGAAGGTCCTGCATCCCCATTCATCCTCCTAGTTTTACCAGCCGAGCCGGATTGTGATTCACCATTAGATTCTAACTTAGGTTCAGATGTTTCTGGATGTATGCCACCATTAGGAAAGTCAATTGGTTTCTGATCCCGGCATACAACAGGCCCTGGAATCCCGCCTCCTTGCTCAGCAGTTGGAGGGCCTGCACGAGATTCTCTAACTGTGCGTGTGACGACAGGTTGTGGGAAATTCTGTCTTCTAGGTGTTGTTGTCTTAATAGGACCAGCTTGCTTAACATCTTCCAGGTTGAGAAACATGGTCTGCCTGTGGCGTTTCTTTCCCAACATGGTCTCTTTGTGATGATCCATCTTTCTTTTGACAGTAGTATTTGCGCACTTGATTGCATGACTTGCTTCAACTCCTTTAGTTTCTCTCGGCCTGGCCGTTAAACCCTGTTCTTGAGGACTATCAATAGATCCACTATCTTTACCACTGCTTTCTGAAATATGATTGACGTTTCTCTTTTGAAGAGCCGAGTTTGAGTTGATATCTAATCCTACTGTACCATTATCTTTCTCTGTAACTGTATAATAATCAGAACTACTATGTACATTATCACTGGCAGGAACCTCCGACTCCGTCCACTCCCCTTCTTCTCTCTCAGGTGCTCCAACATCATTTGGAACTATAGATGATGCAACCTTTGATTCCTCAAATGATTCCTTAAGAGAACCCGTATGTTGAGCAGCTATAGGACGAACAAAAGGCTGAAAACCAGAAACTGTTGACGCGTGAGAGAACACTCGGCTATTTACATTATCTTGGGAGCTCGATGATGTAGCAAGCAAGGCAGAGGTATTGGGGATAGCCATCTGTGGCGGATTGCAGTCAACAATATCATTGCCATCATCATCTTCTGTAGGAAGTTCATTAAGATCAAATAACAATTTTCCTTCTGAAGCCATCTCGTATGTATAGTCATAAACAGTGTATAATCCCACAATTACACAAATCAAAAAGACTTATCCCCTCTGACGACACCAGTTTCTGCAGAGAACATTTAAACCCAACAGAAACCACAATCATATAACAGGTAATGCAAATTTGATTGAAACAAATAGGAATCACATTCAATTACAACAACAAAAAAACGATCTTTATATTGCTGCAACCTAAAAGTTTATAAAAAGAAGTAAAATTTAAAAACCAATCACACGCATGAACAAATCAAAGAGAAATTCAGAGACGAGATCAATGGAGGGTAGGTATTAAAAAAAGCAAAGGATCGAGATCGAGAGAACAAACCACTAACGGTGTCGGTGGGAGGTCGACAAAACCTTCTCTTTAGAATTAATCGGGTCGCCTAAATGTCCTAATAAATCTCAATCACAAACTACTTCTCCGGCGAGAAACGGTAAAAAAACAGTTGGAGACGGCGGCTGAATAAAATTACGAAAGCAACGGCGACGGAGGCGGATCGAAGAAGATCTGGTATATTGGTCGATGTCGTAGAGAGGACGACGAGAAAGAGAGAATCTGGTGGTTGAGAGACGATGAGACTCTTTCTAATCAAATTGGATCACGACCGTTGGATTACGACCAATAGGAATAATCCGACGGTCTAGAACGAGCCTATGACAAGTATATTAAAAAAAACGAAAGTGACGGAGAGTGTCTGAACAAGACCTTGTTTGGTTTTTTGCAATTGCTTACTCTTTTGACGCTAGTCTCTATATCGTATTTATAGGCGAAACTCGAAAGAGAGAGAAGAGAGGCCAAGTTTGGTTCGCTTCTATTATTATTGCGTCAAAAAACTAGGTTTTTGATTTTTTTTTTATTATTACTATATTGTATAGTTTTATTTTAAGGTATTATAACTTGTGAATTATTTAAGACTTGGATACTCTATTATTACTGTCTAGGTCCCCTTGTGTCATATGCTTGTTATTGGGTTAAAGAATATAAGCTTTGTTTCTATGATTATATATCAATAATTAAATATGACTGATTTCGTATGTAACTACATTTGTATTGGCACTAAACTTTTTTTTTCTTTCATTAAAATCATGTGGGCTACTCTTGTCACGAAGAAGAAAGTTGGGGATTGTGGCAATTAAAAATGCATTACTTATTGGTTGTGTCGAATAGATTGGTACTAGTGTACTACATATGTCATGTAACATTATGTTTTTTTTTGGTCGTTATGTAACATTATGTCATATAGATAAATTTTTAATCAAATATCGGGTGTAAATATTATTGTAGTTTTAATCAGAAGTGATGAAAATGGGGTAGTTGAAGCCGTATAATTACAGTAGCAACATATAATACTACACGGTATAAATATAAAGTAGTGTATTTAGCAAGACTATGGGGATTATTGGTGATGATCATTAGAGGTTATATGGTTTTAGCTTTCTTTTTAAAGTTTGATATTAAGTCGTTCACATTTTCTTACGGATTTAAAAATAAAAAAAATATGATAAGAGATAGCGGTATAATGAAAAAGGTATAATAAGAAAATATGGTAAATTAACATACATTAAAATACGATGGTACAATAAATCGTATTTAAAGCTATAAATATTGTGACAAAAATAGGAAAAAAAATTATATTACTGATTCATTTTTATTTTAATAAATATTTTATAATTAAATTTTACAAAAACAAATTAATATACGTTTACGATCTTTTTACTACTTTTATTGTCTAGTGATTGGTTAATATAGATATTGTTTATTAACTATAAAAGTCCATATTACAGCAAAATAATTAGTTTAAGAAAAAGTCAACAATTTTTTTTATAACATTTGAGAGGAAAAGCAAATATGAAAATCTATATATAAAAGGAAACTCTTAACAAAAAAAGTTTGAATTAAAAGAAAAAACAATAATGGCACATATACTTTAACATTTTAAGTTTATATCCTTCCGTTTTTGATGGATTAAGAGTCATATTAAGGCTAATTAGGACTTTTCAGATACGCCTAAATTAGGCGTTTTGCACAAGATATTTTTCAATTGACACCTTTCATGAAAATTATTTGGGCAATTTATAGAATTTATCAAAAGTAAATAGACAGATATGTAATTATGGAAAAGATAGTAAGACCCTTTATTTGACTTGGTACGCGTTAGTCTCTGTCTCTCTCTCGCGACTCGCTCTCTCTCTCTCTCTCTCTCTCTCTCTCTCTCTCTCTCTCTCTCTTTCTCTCGTACTGTGCAAAGTCCTCTGTTGCAGTCTCCAATAATGGCGTTTTTTAAGCTACTTTTGTTTCTTTTTCTCGTAACGCTCCAAATTGCTTCATTCACTGTAAACGGAGAAGCTTCTTCTTCCCCAGAGAACAATGGCTGCAATGGACTTCAAAACCATTTGCTTAACGAACTCAAATCCACTGTCTCTGCTCTTCGTACGGTTCATATCACTCTTACCCTTTTCGATTTTGGTTCAGTTTTACATGTTTTCTCGAGAAACTTTGCAATTTTCTTGCTTTAATGTCTATGTGAAGGTTTAGTCTTTTTGAAAATTTCTCTACGATTAGCTGGATTTTGTTTTCTGGGTATTTCTTCAGTTTTGTTTATGAATAATTGTAACGAATATGAGAAGAGATCTTTTGATATTTGTTGCATTGCTTTGGAAAATTCTGGAGAAATGAGTAACGCTTCATTGAATTTTGACATAAGGTTATGTTTTTTTGTTTGGTTTCTGAGATAATGTAGGTCGAATAAGAAATCGAAATTTTCTTCTTTTAACCTTTTTTGTTAGAAAGAGAGACGTTTCACATTTTTAGCTTCCGTTCTGTTTCTGGAGATTACTTGTAACGTTTGGTTGCTAAACTATTGAGAGGCTTTTTTTTTGTTTTTTCTTTGTGTGTTGTTTAAAGAATCAATCATTACGGAGAAAAACCAAGAATTGCTTAGCAAGGAAGAGAAAATCCGAGGCTTGGAGTTATATATCAGGGAGAAATCGTACTTGTTTGAGAGTGAGATTGATTTTTCTCAAGTGAGATTTTTCATTCATCTTTTGGGTTTGATTCATTTGTTTTGTAGAAGAAAGATTGAATTGGTTATTAACTCTAGTCAGTCACTATTAATGCTCTTTAGATTGAGAATCCAGTAAAGCACGCCAGTGAAGTAGAAGAAAAGGTTTATGAACTTCAGAAACAGGTTTGGTTTTGTAGTTTCAATTCTGTGTTTCCTTTTGCCTCATTACCTTAATTCAGTCTTTTTTATAACACTTGTGCATTGGCAGGTATTTGGACTAAAACGGGAAGTGGAAATTCAACGCACGAGAAGGCTCGAAATGGAAGCTGAAATCGCAGAGATAAAAGTTGCAGAACTTAGCTCAAATCATGACAATGTAAGAGATATGGTGTCTCTAGGATTTGAGTACATATTCAAGAGCTTACTCTACTTTTCCTTTTTCTTTTTTCTTGTTTCTCAGATTGATGGGAAATGGTTCTTGTCTAAACTTGGTCTCAACACCGATAAGACTCAGGTAATTATAAAGTTTTAAGGCGAGTAACATCGCATATTTTAGTGATAACTCAAGGCCCTTTCTTTCCTTCTTTGCAGGCATATCTAATGACCCTATGGCATCAGCATCTTAGCCCAACTCTTCATATCACTCTTCAAATGGTTTGTCTTTGATTCACAATTTACCCTGAAAGTCTTCAATTTCCTCTTTAAAGACAAGTCCTTTCTTCTACAGGTGTCCCAAAAAATTGAGCAAGTCCAGAAATGGTCAGAGCCTCACATTGAAACCCTGAATTCAGTGAGTTTTGTTCTAACTGCACACTTGTTTACTTTCCATTTACTTGATACCGATATCTGAGATTTCTTTACAGCAATGGATTCCAAGCATCAAAGATGCATTTGTGACATTAACCATATATCTCGAACCAAAAGTTCAATATTTAACCGATAAGTCCATCGAGGTGTTAAATACGTCTAAGCAGGCTTTGACACCACATCTCATCCAAGGATTTGATGTTTCATACTACTATCTTGAGGTTAATATATTTCCATCTGCTTCTCTTCTGACATTGCAGAAAACAATGTGATCATTGTCTTGTTTATCTTAGGTAATCAGAATACATACACACCCATACACGACCAGGATTATGACCTTAACGAAGCCACACTTGGAGAGAGTACAAGTTGCCTTAGAGCCATATACTGAAAACGTAAGACATGGCTTTAAGAAGTTGGTTAACTCAACGAAAATCTACCATCAACAGGTATATTCATCATATTGCATACTAGCTTTTATGCATTCAACTTACAATAACACTTTGATAAGCTTCTCTCTATTGAAACCAAGGCTCAAGAAATGCTGAAGAACAATGAGATCACGAAACCGATTGCTACCATGGACTTAGCTTGGGTTGGGGTATGTGTTTCCAACAATTTCCGTTTACTCAATCCATCTCTAGAGTCTACAAATCCGAACTTAGTCACTTGTTCTAATAAATTTCAACAGGCCACAGCTTTAATAGGCTTCCCTCTTATATTCATCATCAAATTGCTTTCTGCAGTCTCCAAGTAAGCTTTGAACATCTTTCAACAATAGTCTAAACTTCACTTATAAGTTTCAATCTGTTGCATCAGAAAGTAATTACAAAATTGCATCTAACAGTCCTAAGAGGAAGAAGAGATACAGCCATAAAAAAGAACCAACCATTGGGTATCGCAGAGCCAAACGCCGGCATCCTCACCAATGAAACAATAGAAATATAACTTGTGGAGCACAAAAAGGTTTTTGTGACTTCACTTATAGATATATATATATATATATATATCAATTGGTTTTGGTTTGTATATAACGTAGGAAATATCTTTTGCAGGTGGTTTGTATATACCTTTCTGGTTTCTCAGACTTATAACAATTAAATTGTTTTGGCTGAAGAAGTTGAGCAGAGGAAGTTCTACAAAACTCTTGACTCTCTGTATTGACAAAATCTTAGCACAATCTTTTCAGTTTTCATAGTTTATGGTTTTATAGTAGAGAAGAGAAGAAAAAGAAAAAAAAAGAGTTGTAAATCTTCTCACATGTTGTTACTGTAGCCAGGCCCAGCCCATTTTGGTTGGTACGAGTCGAAACTAAAAAAGCCTTAATATTTTCAGATTTTTTTTTGGACAAACATATTTCAGATTAAAATATCATTATCTATTTATTATAGAAAAAAAACATTTTAAAAATAAAATAAAAATATTTTGTGAAGACAAAATGGGAGAAAGAAAAGGACAAGAGAGAGTCAATGTCTACAACGACTGTTTGTGTCTGATCCCAATTTCATGTCTTTATATGTCTTCTCCTTTAAAGGTCGCTTTTCATTTACGCTCTTTGTTGTTTTTAGCTTTCATTTCTCTTTTTAGCTTTTTATTTATCATCTATATTTTAGTTTTTTTGTTTTCCTTTTATAGTTTTATACAAAGTGTTTTTTTATATAATATTCCATAATTTATGAATAAATGTCATAGTTCGTGTTTTCTAATCTTTGTTCAAAATAAAAACCCAAAACCGAGCAAACGAATACATGAAGTGAAAAAGAAAACAAGCTAGAAATATGTATTATTAACAACAACCTAAACAATTTTAAACGAAAGATATTTTCTTTATAGTCGCGTTATCGAACTTGAACATTGATTGACTGGCAAGCATTTTCGTTTTCGTCATGTCTCGTTGCTGTCTATAAATAAACCGTTTTCTATTTAAATTTCCGTCCCATTTCCGCAAAATCCCAAAAAAAAAAAAATTTTGGTAGCAATGTTAAGTCAAAATCCCAAATTGTTGTTTGCCAACCCTTATCACTTGGAAGATTGAGTTCAGATGCCCAAGTTTTCCAAAGGTTAGCCTAGTGAGTTAAAACCAAATCTTAATTACATATTTTACCAAAAAAAAAAAAAATCTTAATTACATTATTCACAGATACTTATGGTCATGAGGAACATCAATAAAAATAGAAGGTGTAACCACTAAGGAGTATTACATGCAAATGTGGTAACCAAATCTGAAGGAATAAGAGGACAATTAGAACAGGATCCGGTGGTTTAAGATTCATATACCGAATTTGCCCTTGTGACATTCAAATTATTACTGGATTAACATAAATGGCGACACACGTAATAACTATTGACAAGGAGAGTATGTGGTATTGACCAAACAATACATACATAGACACACTTCAAACTTAACCATGGTTACTCGCACGTGATATGTCCTCCGGTCATATATGTTTTCATTATCATTGTTTATTATTATTTTCTTATCATCATAATTCTGTTATAAACCAGTGAGGAAGACTACTAGGCTTAGGCTACATAGAAAAATCACATTTAAAATTTTAAAAATATTTAACTGAAAATCACGTAAGTTTGGGTGAATTTATAATTTCATTTCATGGAGGCAATAAATCTTGAACAATTTGTTCTTATATTTGTGTATATCTATAATTGGATATTGAATTTTTGTTTATGTATGGCCTAGATCAAACTCTTGGTATTTATTTAATGGGGAAGCTAACTCTTACGACAAAAAAAATACAATGACACATGCGGAAATTTATTGAGCCTTTCTATGATAGTAGAATTGACATGTACATGTATGTCGTATCTCTATCTTATTTGGATATATGGGGTATAGTTATAGTCATATTGGAGAAAATTTCTAAATGTTTTCTTTCTTTTATATAATGAGCATTTACTTTATTCTTTATAAGATTCAAAATTATATAGTCCTAATTAACCTGAGAAACTGATCACTAAATTAAGTAGATTACGGAGAATTATGAAACATTCTTAAACTCTCAGCATGGTTAGTTATACTGATTAGAGAAAGACTGTTTTGATCTGATCAATAGATCCGAATTTGAATATCGTGTATGAAAAATGGATGATATAAGTTGCTGACAAAAGGCATAAAAATGGACGATTTTTGTCTCCTCATATATACTGCATGTACATCGTTTATACGTTTATATAGGGTTGTTTTATGTATTTTTATATAAATATACTGTACAACATAAAAATAAATATTATAGTTTATCGGGAAAAATGTCATTTAAATCATCAGTTTACCTTTTTCGTTGGTTTAAAGCATGAACTCTGGATCTGGTGATTTAAATCTTTAATTAGCTTATTGATCTGTTTAGCCATTTAGCAATATGTCTCAAAGACAATGAGAATTCATAATTAAAACAAAAATCAACATAAAATTAAAGATTTAAATCACTAGATATAGAACTTATGATTTAAACCAACGAAAATGGTAAACTAATGATTTAAATGACATTTTTCCTATAGTTTATCACAACAAAATATATATTTTGTATATAGACAGCTGTAAATAAATATGTATAGACCGTATTTTAGAATACTAGGGCAATTCAACGGGATCTTTTAAATAGTTACGTTACATTAAAAACCGAAGTAAATTTTTATTTTATCATCGTTAAAACACCAGTTAATAATGATCGTTAGCAACAGCAAATTGCTTACATGGTTATCAACAAAATATCGTGTTTCGTAAACAATAAGTTAAAAAACCAATTCAATGAATATTGGGATTATCAAACTGTAAAAATAAGTTTATTCAAAGAACAATTAATGGCTGAGTTAATTAGCTTACCTTGAATTGTTAAATAATTAGATGCTTCTAATCAGATTTGTAGGAGATATGTCGGAAGCACCGACGACACGTGCGGATCCGTCACGTGCGCGATGCAACTCTTAACTCGTATGTCGATATTTTTTTTTGTTTTTTAATTCAATATTTAAAAATAAAAATTACTCCTATATTATATACTATTTTTTCACACTCCGTATTGTCGAATTTTATGCCCGGAATCAAGGGTTTGACTTACCAAAATGTTACCTTTTTTTGGGCTTAAATTTATAACATTTTTAAAATCTGGATTAAACTTTTTTTTTATTTATAAATCAGTAACTAGAGTAATAATAATAAAAGACATGTGAAAGAGTTAATGAAAGTTGAGAAAAAAGAGATAATATTAGTATTTTTATTTTTATTTTGGCAGAAGAGCCAAAGCTCTTTCCTTCATATATACGAACCCCTTTTTCCATTTTTCTCTGTGCAAAAGTGAAACTTCCTTATCCGATTCTGAAGCAGAAATTAGCTGCAGAATCTTGAGATTCTTTAGAAACCAAGATTGGTTTTACCAGAATCTTCGCTATTCTGTTCAGATCTGCCACTGTTTCAGGTTTGAACTAATCTCTTTTTTTATAAATTTCTCTCCTAATCCTTCTCTGTTTGATCAATTTCATCTTGGTCTTTTTCAATCGATTCGATATGAATTTGATTTGGTTTAGCTTAATCTGATTTAGCTCTATCTAATTTTCTTAGTTTACTGTTCTTTTGTGTGGTTCTTGTTCTTACTTAAGACCGATCTGTGTTTTTTGCTTTGTCTGCTTCACAACACAATCGGTGAGCTAGTCTAACTAAAGTTTCTAAATTTGTGGTCTTTTTAATTTCTTAACGGATATATGTATTGTATTTACAAAAAAATAACTATCCTCAAAAGTTTTATAATTTGTATATTCACTGATATTTTTGAGTTTTTCCGGAGATTTGGTATTTGAAATCTTCTTTCTATCTGAAATGACCCTTTTTGTCGGTTTTTCTTGAAACTTCTTTTTTTTTTTGGTTTCCCGAGAAAATCTCGTTTGTTAGGTAGAGTTGACTGATACAAAGGACTTGAAGGTTTTAAGTTGCTAAAAATTGTGTTGTGTAGTTTGGTTACTACTCTGTTCTCAAACAAAAGCTGATACATTTGTATTTGTTTTTTTTACAGCAAAAACGGTCACAAAAAAGTATGATAAACGTTATGAATCCAATGAAAGGTGGAACAGAGAAAGGTTTAGATCCTCAACTATGGCATGCATGTGCTGGTGGTATGGTTCGTATGCCTCCTATGAACTCTAAAGTCTTTTACTTTCCTCAAGGTCACGCCGAAAACGCTTACGATTGTGTCGATTTCGGTAATCTTCCTATTCATCCTATGGTTTTGTGTCGTGTTTTAGCCATTAAGTATATGGCTGATGCTGAATCCGACGAGGTTTACGCGAAACTGAGGTTGATTCCTTTGAAAGATGATGAGTATGTTGATCATGAGTATGGAGATGGCGAAGATAGTAATGGTTTCGAGAGTAATAGTGAGAAAACGCCTTCGTTTGCTAAGACTTTGACTCAGTCTGATGCTAATAACGGTGGGGGATTCTCTGTTCCTCGTTATTGCGCTGAGACGATTTTCCCGAGGTTGGATTATAATGCCGAGCCACCGGTTCAGACGATTCTTGCTAAGGATGTTCATGGTGATGTTTGGAAGTTTAGACATATTTATAGAGGGACACCTCGTCGTCATCTTCTCACGACCGGGTGGAGTAATTTTGTGAACCAGAAGAAGCTTGTGGCGGGAGATTCAATTGTCTTTATGAGAGCTGAGAATGGAGATCTTTGTGTAGGTATTAGGAGGGCTAAGAGAGGAGGGATAGGTAATGGACCCGAATATTCAGCGGGTTGGAATCCGATTGGAGGAAGCTGTGGATACTCTTCTCTGTTAAGGGAAGATGAAAGCAATAGTTTGAGGAGAAGTAATTGTTCGCTTGCGGATAGGAAGGGAAAAGTGACGGCTGAATCAGTTATAGAAGCAGCCACTCTCGCTATCAGCGGAAGACCGTTTGAGGTTGTATACTATCCGAGGGCTAGCACCTCGGAGTTTTGTGTCAAGGCAGTAGATGCTCGAGCTGCGATGCGGATTCCGTGGTGCTCGGGTATGAGGTTTAAAATGGCTTTTGAGACAGAAGATTCGTCTAGGATAAGCTGGTTTATGGGGACTGTTTCGGCGGTTAACGTCTCTGATCCTATCCGTTGGCCTAACTCTCCTTGGCGGCTTCTACAGGTAAAACCCAAAAAGTTTTTTCATTGATTTTAATCGTTTTTCGAGTTAAGACAATAGACTTGAGGTTGCATTTTTTTTATGCTTTTAGGTGGCGTGGGATGAGCCAGATTTACTCCAAAATGTGAAGCGGGTTAACCCGTGGTTGGTTGAATTGGTATCTAACGTACATCCGATCCCGCTTACTTCGTTTTCGCCCCCGAGGAAAAAGATGCGGCTACCTCAGCATCCGGATTACAACAATCTGATCAATTCGATCCCAGTACCTTCATTCCCAAGCAATCCCCTCATCAGATCAAGCCCGTTAAGCTCTGTTCTGGACAATGTTCCCGTGGGTTTACAGGGAGCCAGGCATAATGCTCATCAGTACTACGGGTTATCATCTTCGGATCTCCACCATTACTACTTGAATAGACCCCCTCCTCCTCCTCCTCCATCATCTCTCCCACGTTCTCCTTCTCTCGGTCTCCGAAACATCGATACCAAAAACGAAAAAGGATTTTGCTTTTTGACAATGGGAACAACACCATGCAATGATACTGAATCTAAAAAGTCCCACATTGTATTGTTCGGCAAGCTTATACTACCCGAGGAACAGCTATCAGAAAAAGGGTCAACGGATACCGCAAACATAGAGAAAACGCAGATTTCATCAGGCGGGTCAAACCAGAACGGTGTTGCGGGAAGGGAATTATCTTCCTCAGACGAGGGATCACCTTGCTCCAACAAAGTTCATGATGCATCAGGTTTGGAAACAGGGCATTGTAAAGTGTTTATGGAGTCAGATGATGTGGGTCGAACCTTAGACCTATCGGTTCTTGGTTCTTACGAAGAGTTGAGTCGGAAACTCTCTGACATGTTTGGAATCAAAAAGTCTGAGATGTTGAGCTCTGTTCTCTATAGGGATGCATCAGGAGCCATCAAATACGCAGGAAACGAACCTTTCAGGTACATTTATTATAGACAGATTGTCATATTTTTCCTGATATTTGATGATGAAGTTTTTTTTAAAAAAACATCTTATAGTTGTTGGTCTTGTGATCTTTGGCAGTGAGTTCTTGAAGACAGCTCGGAGATTGACGATTCTGACGGAACAAGGCAGCGAGAGCGTTGTAATATAAATTTGGCAGAGTGTTTTGTTGGAGCTTGGAAGTCAAAAGTCAAAGATTGAAGAATCTTTAAGTTTTTTTTTTTTTTTTTTTGTTTATTTTAGTTCCACATTTTTGGATTTATGTAATTTTCAAAATGCAATTCACAATCTATTTGCAAATAAAATAGATTCTTCTTCTCTTGAAAAGCTTCTTTAATCATATAGGGTTTTTTTTTTCCATTAAGTCTTCATATAATCCTCACTAGGCAGTCAATTCTTAAGCATAACCTAAATCAATAGTAACATATCTAAACCGAATTTAAGATCCAAAGTTTTGCCGGCAAATTATGACATGTTTGTAAAACTCACTATACTAGTGTAAATCTAACTCTGATGATTATTGTTTGATAAAACCTATTAGAACTAATCTAAAATGCATTGCTTAATTAGTTTTGTCTACAAACTGCAGATCGAATTATTAGGATGACACGCATAAATCGAAAAGCCTCAAAGCGTGGTTGCATTGCTTCTATATTCATAATGTCATTGCATTGATCTTTCTCTTTTCATTGAATATATCATTATTTGTTTCTTGGGCTCAATAAGTTGTTGAGAGGTATGAAAAGTAATAAAAATCTGGAAGACAATTAGTTAGGGTGATGCGAAGGTCATGTCTCTAGGCACATGCACAACAAACAACGGTCGGATCCTATGTTTGACAAAACACAAAGTCCTCAACACCTAAGTTAAGTTGGATCTCCCACTTTTCATTTATAACTCAAATTAAAACTATATATTTATAATATTTTCAGATTCCAATGTATACACAACGAAAATTCCATATCATCTTCACCCTACTAATTAAATGAATATCGGAAGTACGTACTCTATATTCGCTTCTTGGTTCTCAAAGTCAATGTAGTTCTAAACTCGCTTTATTTTCTTTTCTTATTTAATGTAAAAGACCAAAAGTTCTAGCACTTTTTTCACTTTTTAGTCTTTAATCCTATATATGAAGCCGGACTCACTTTTTTTTCTGTTCCAAACTAATGTCCTATAATGTTCCAATATCAAGTCTTAATCATGATGGATCTGCAAAAAAAAAATTTGTAAAATGACTTGTCCACTCTCAGACCTAATCTGACGACGCTTCTAGACATCAATACAAAAATGATTAAGACTGATAATTGAGAGTGATGGACATCATGAACGGTGCAAATACTCGAAAGATATTTTAAAATCCAGTTACATGTCATGATTAAATGATACCAAAACTCAATTCTTGTGGCTTAAAAGAAATAATATGAGCATTGTATACAAAAAGAGATATAAACATTAATTGCATATCTGAATAAAATCAAAACTTTAGGGGTTTTAATCAAAAAGTGATTGTGACAACTCTACGTATGAAGTTGACTCTTGAACCACACATGTTCACAATTCACAATCCCAACAAGATCATAAGAGAAAACAAACAGCAAAACGAGAGATACATGGGGTAGTCTTGATTTGGATTAATCATTTAATTAACCAAAGAAGTCAAGTTAATCAACTGGCGATCATAATATATAAGCTATCAGGAAAAATTAAATAATATTGAAATGCTGATAGATAGGGTTTTGCAACAAAACTTTTGTTAACCATGGTTGAGTTAAGACAATATCGACAGAGACAAGTGTGACAAAAGTCAAAGAGGAGAAGAGACAGAGTAGCGAACGTTGTGGCACTTTGAATACTATTTTTTTTAATATAAATAAACAAATAATAGATTAAAAAGAGGACAAGAGAATTAAAAAGAGGCACGAGGTAGACAAAGATTCGTGAGGCAAGGAAATGCCAACTCGAAGGCCTTTCTTTACGTGAAGAAACATCAATGCATGTGTCCTCTTCATATTCACAATAATAAAAACTAAATCTGTCATTGTCTTCTCTTTCACGTTCTTTGTCCACGTGTCCATACTTTCATTTTTTTTTTCCACAACCAAATTCTTTTTTTTTTGTTTTCTATACCTAAAATATAATTACTAATCTCGAGATTTACAACCACCGCGTGAATAAATTTCTTAGTGCTAAATTTACGCAAGTACAATAGAAAATATTTTGTGTTCTTTGATTAAAACATGACATCAGATTCGATCGGTGAATGTTTTAGTAAACAATCGGAACAAGTAGTGTTGATCGAGTATTCTTCTCAAGATATTTAATTATATGGGCTATTAATTGTTTGGAATTATGCAAAACTATTATCTAATTTCAAAATTGGGTTTAATACGAAACGGATCGAGCATATAAAGCCCATATACATATTAGTTCTAACTCTTACGAACATAAATAGCCCACTAAGGATCCAGAATTTTGATTGGGGCATTACATAATATATAAGACCAACTTAATGTTCCAGTGATATATTAAAAACTAGATAAGGACCCGTCCGATGGACGGGTTTATTTTTTTTTAAAATTAAAATCAAATTTAACAAAAAATTAATTAACAACGTTGTAAGTACAAATTTTCTTTCAAAAGTAAAAACAATATTTACTTTTTCACTGTTGCCTTGTTTCTTTAACCACTAAAATTATTAATTCAAAATTATTTCGAATGAAAGATATATCACATAACAATAATTTATGGTATACTTATACGAAGAACAAAAATTAAAAATATTCATCATAAAGTTGGTGAATAAAACCAAAGTGGTGTTTAATTAGACACGTAAAAATATAAAGATGATAAATCGACTAAATTCTTTAGCCTTCCAAGCTAACGTTGCGGGTTCGGTTCCTATATACTCGATAATTGCAATAACTTTATGATCAATCAATAAAAATTAATAAATTCAAAAAATTATAAGCACGATGATATATGAATCTTATATAATTCAAATATGAACATAGAAATTGAAATAAACAATTTTGAAATAGTATAATTAAATTCAAAATATCAAAAACAAAAAAGAAGCTTCTTACATATTCAAGAATTTCAAATAAAACAATATAAACTTTACTTAAAATCATCGCATATTTCTAATTAGAAAATAATATTGATATTAATAATGTAAATTTGTAATTTAAATCATGACACATGTCACTATCTAAAATCATTAGAACTATGATATATTATAAATCTTATGTAATTTAAACTGAACGTAGAAACCAAAATAAATAATTTAAAGATGTGACAGTTAAACTAAAAATAAAAAATTATAAACACGATGATATATGAATCTTTGATAATTTAAATATGAAAAGAGAAATTAAAATAAACAATCTAACTATACTACAATCATAATTGAGGACAAAAAAAAAATAGTTAAGTAAAAAAAATATTACAAAAAGGAAAAAAAAAATTGATCTCACATATTTCTAATTAAAAAAATAAACTCAAATAAATAACATGAGGATTAGTTTAATTAAATCATCACATATTTCTAATTGAAAAAGAAATTGAGATAAATAATATCAAATTTTAAATTAATATATAATAACATATGTTTTCTTTTTAATAAAATTGCCTGATTTTTTTCTTGTTTAATTGAAACATAAAAAACGTATAATTTCTTTATTATTATCTTTTGACATTTTTTAAATTTGTTTATAGAAATATGAATTATTTACAATTATTCTTATAATTATCTTTTACATTTTTAAAATTATTTAAATTTGTAATTACTTTCAATTATCTTTTTTTTTTTTTTTTAAAAGGAAATTTTTGTTTTACACGTGTCAAAATCTAAAATCAATAGATTTGTCACGTGTCACGATCATATGAGTTATTAACTTTGAAAACCATACTTTATATAATAAGATCGTCTCAACCAATTTGTTAAAGGAAAAGAAAGGAAATATGGAAATTTATATATAGCCTATTCAGATGTTTTAAACCTTAAGAATTTTTGGAGGATTTTGATTTTTTTTTCTTATTAAATTATGTGTTATTCAATAAGAATTTTAAAATGTCTTTCAAAATCCTATGTTATTGAATTTAGAATTTGCTTAAAATCTTTCAAAATATTAGAAAATCTCTTGTTATTCAGTCCATGATTTATAAGAACCATAACAGATTTTTGTTATTTAAAACTTAACAAAAATATGGAAACAGATTTTAGGAGACTTAAAATACCTTTTTTATTTGTAAATTAGAGATGAAAAATCCTATTTCTGGTCTGGAGGTGGGATTCCAAAAAAATAATATGTATAACATGAAAAATCCCAAAATAATAATAAATCTAACCAAATCACCTAAATTTTTTAAAACAAAAAATCTAATAAATCAACCAAATATCCTAAATTCACTCAAATCTCCCCTAGTTTAATATATCCTAAATATATATATCCTAAATGCCACTAAATCTTCTAAAATACCAAGTCCAATACACCCCCTAAGTCTACAAGAAGCAACATGATTTCAAAACATTCAGTAGTAATGCCCTTACTTTGGGAACAGAATAACAAATATTACTTTCTTAATGGGGCATAACATTATATATAGACAAACTAAATGTCTCATTGATATATTAATAATTGTCTCAACCAATAATTTTCAAAAAAGATTTTTAAAAAAAACTTAGAAAACAATGGAGAAGTCACTTTCACTTATATATGGTTTCCATCATCTTCTCTATCATGCTTGCTTCCGGTATCATTTCTATTTTTTTTTTCAAATAATTATGCCGTAAATATTAGTATGAAAATATTAAGAAAAAAAACAATTCTTTGTTAAATTTTTAAGTTTTATTATTCTAATTTTTTTCTTACCAAAAGATAATCCAACTTGGTTGCCTAGCATATATTTGTAATCTCAATTAAGAAAAACCACGATCATTATCCTTGATTTGTGACAAAGCACAAAACTTTCACAATAATATGCAATTCCGTTACTTGTAAATTGTAATAGATTCCACCAATGGTTTATTTCTCTGTGTATACTAAGAAAAAAAGAAAACTAATTATGTATACTCTTTTACAGTTGAAAATAAGGTAAAAGCAAATACATGCACAGAGGGTCTTGGTAATTGTCAGCAATGTGATGAGAGATGCAAGGCCAACCACGGACCAGCGGCCAAAGGCGGTTGCGACCCCAAGTTTCAACTATGCACGTGCTATTACCCGTGCGGTCAGGGTCCATCGCCTCCGCAGCCCAAAAAATGCTATGGTGGGGCTGGCGTATGCAGCGATAAATGTGGGCCTCAGTGTTGCAACCAAAACTGTGCGCAAAAGTATAATCAAGGAACTGGATTTTGTGACAGCATTGGCCATACTTATTTGTGCAAATGCCAATATAATTGCTAAAACTGTTTAAATGTTCTAGAATAAGCAAAACCGATCAATTTTGTTTTTTCATGTTTCAACTCGGATGTGTTAAAACTAGTAATATATAAATTATTATTATTATTACTCAAAAGTTGCAACTATTCATGTTCATTGTTTGTATTTGTGATGCTGAAAATTCAAGCAAATATTAATTTTTATTTGCTAGATCTGGAATTTGACGCGAACAGATGAATATTTTGAAAACGCACAAAAATGAATGATAAATTGTACTTGTATTGATCACCAGTCCAATGAGATCATGGGTTTTGACCCAAAATTTCATATACATTGTTGGGGGATGGATTGCACCCTTCATTTTATCTCGACCCAAATCAAGATTAACTTAATCAACATAAAGCCCAAAAAGTCCATAAAAGTTGGTCCATGATTCTATCACCAGCTTAGTTTTCTTATAAATAAATAAAGGGACATCTCATTGAAGAAAGGGGAAAAAAAGGGAGAAGAAATTCATACTTAAAACGCCTTCAAGCTCTTTAACTCGTCTTCAAGCTCCTCAGCTCGCCTAACTACCCAGATCGTCCATCTCGTCGTCTAGCTCCTCAGCTGACTGCTCAGCTCGTCCAGCTCTTTAGATACCCGCTCAGTTCGTCTAACTGGTCGCTTAACTGTCCAAATCGTCCATCTCGTCTCCTAGCCCATCCAACTTCTCAGTTGACTGCTCAGCTCATCCAGCTCCTCAGCTGCCCGCTCAGTTCGTCGAACTGGTCGCTTAACTGTCCAGATCGTCCATCTCGTCTTCCAGCTCGTCCAACTTCTCAGTTGACTGCTCAGCTCGTCCAGCTCTTCAGCTGACTGCCCAGCTCGTCCAGCTCCTCAGCTGACTGCCCAGCTCGTCCAGCTTTTCAGCTGACTGCCCAGTTCGTTCAGCTCCTCAGCTGCCCACGCAGTTCGTCCAGCTCCTCAGCTGCCAGCTCAGTTCGTCCAACTGGTCGTCTAACTGTCCAGATCTTCCATCTCGTCTCCTAGCTCGTCCAACTTCTCAGTTGACTACTCAGTTCGTCCAAATCGTCTCCAAACTATCCTGCTCGTCAACAGATGGTCTAACTGCAAATATGGCCTTTCTAAGGGTACGTAGGCAGTCGTTCACAAACTGTAGCTAGAAAATTAATAAACTCCATGTTTGTCGCGAGAACGACCTAACTCCCGACCTTCAACTCAATGAGAATCATTTTTTTCCCTTATCAAAAAATTTACAAATACTTAGTTGAAATTCGTGCATCAACATACATGTATGATACTAATTAAACTGACACCTAGTGGAATCTCATCATCGATAAGTATTTATATTCGGCCAATATATCAGTATTTTATCTAATCAATCTAAATATCTACGTTTAGATTAATTATTTTTGATTAATATCTTACATTTAATATTTGTTGGGGGTAAATATCTACAATTCAATTTGATTATAAGCTTAAAAAAATTAGAATCTGTTGATTTGGTACATCGATAAGTAAAAAAAGCATGTTTGAACATTCTTGTAGTCAAAAGAAAGTCTTATAGAAATATAAAAATCAACGTTTGATCAATTTCCTCTAATATCTACGATATTTATGGAAATCCATTTATGGTTTATTCCGAAGTCTGACTTCAAATGTTTTAAACCTTTAGTAACAAAAACATGTATGGAAAAAATCATTTTTAGCTCATTCAAAAGGTTAATTTCAAAACGTTTACTGATATGATGATGTCAACGTACAACACTAAGGACCTTTTGTCAACCGACTTTAACAAGGATATTCGCATTGGCACAAACTAAATGTACCAAGAGTGTTACAAAATCCATGTCCACCATTATACTTTTGTGCACAGTTCATATCACAACATGTTCCTTGACATCTTTGACTACATATACCAGCCCCACCGTTGCATTTCTTCTGCACGGGTGGTGATGGGGATCCACATTGGTAGTAGCACACGCATAGCCCTACCCCAATACTGCGATCACAGTTGCTTTCGCTCGATGGTCCGTGCTTGGCCTTGCATCTCTCATCGCAGCCGTTGCAAAGACCTAATCCATCTGTACACGTATCTGCTCTAGTCTGATTCACAACTGTAACATTGTATTTATTATTAAATTAAACATAAATAAATATTTTAGTTTATTTGTTATCATTTTTTATGGCTAAGACATATTAGGTCTTATATGTGTTATATTTGTAAAACTTAATCGCTAGAAAAATATCATATCACAATCATACTAATATCCTTTTTTTTTTTGTCAAAACTAATATCTTTAAAAAAAAAATCCAAAATCCGATGGCCTACTTTATTTCATTCAGGGAATAAACGATCAAATCCCTATTCATGACAAAAACAAGTAGTTATGCCAAAATTCATTTTTTCTGATCATAAAGTTGTATTTTTGAACATTTTAAAATGTAAGAAAATATGTGTTAAATGAATTTTCAAAAGAAAAACAGAACAGTTGAAAGATATATAGAAGATTATATAATACCTGACGTAAAAATGATAAGTAAGTTAACAATGAAGACAATTGATGTCATCCTCTCCATATTTTTCTCCCTTCCTAGATTTTTTTTGCTGAACTTATATCTCTCTTAAGTGCTTGCTTGTATGTTATTGGGACATCATTATAATGCATCATGGACTTCAACTTAAAAGAAAATTTTTCAAAACTTTTAAAAGAAACATTTGGTCAAAAGAACATTAAGATTTTGTCCACAAATAGGCTAATGTAATTATGATTTTCAAACACATCAATTTATTGCAAAAATTGGTATGACCAATAAAGTTACTTCCATAGAAAATATGATTATCGGTCAAAACAGAGGTTATGATTTCATTTTTTTTGGTCAGGTGAGATGTTTTGTTTTATGAGAGAGATATAGAAACTATTGTTTAAATGAATATTAGGGATTTGAAAGGTAATAATATTTATGGATTTGTCATTTGTACTCAGGTTCCGTTCATCTAAAATATTTAGGGGGTTTTATTGGTTCCTAATTTACAAAGAATCTTGATGAGTTTAATAAAATCATAGAAAGTAAACAAATGAAAGAAATTAAACTATTGTTAGAGAGTTTTTTATAATCTTGTTGATTAGTTTTTCATAATCTTGTAAAGTTTCCCAAACAATCTCTCTATTTTGATGATACTTTACATGACTATATTTTGTGAAGAAAAGTGTAGAAAGTCATAAACCAATAACATAATAATTTAATTCATTAATAATCATGGATTCTTTTGTTTTAATTGAATAACACAAAACTTTTATTGACTTTATAAAAGTATGAATCCAATAACTCAGATTTATGAAGATTTTAGATTACTTTTTACAAATCTTAAATTAATAACACCAAACTTTAACAGATTTTTAAGAAATCTATATTGAATAACAACATATTCTACATAACATTTTAAGTAACTAAAACTCTATTTAAATCACAAACCAATAACACCCCTTAGTTGGATCTTCTCTTCAGCTACTTAAGGTATCGTTTCGTTTCGATAATATAATACCCGAAACCGAACGGTTACCTAGATATATCTCAAATTCAACTAAACATGTTACTCCCTCTAAAATTTATTTGCCGGCTTAATCAGACATCTTGGGTAATTTTGATAGGTTTGGGTACAAAGACCAAAGTAATTGACTCAAACAGTACTTATAAAATTTTACTCCTCTATTATACCTTTTTCATTGGACTAAATTATGAGGTTTTTGGGTATTTAATATTTTAGATATTTTTCAGGTTTTTTGGGTCGAATCATGTAAAAAGTACTCGAACCAAACAATATCCGAAAAATATCAATTTTGGTTCTCGAATCAGCTATTCAAATCGCCCGAACCCGAAAAGTATCGAATCGTAGCCGAATTGAAATTTTAAAATGCATGAATGATACCTTGACTTCTAGTACCAAAATTTCCAAACCGAACCCAAACCAATATCCGAATGTCATGCCTATTTTAGGCCCAAGTCAGTTCGGATAATTGATTGGAGAACAAGTCTAGAACCTATATGTTTTGGATATTGTTTGATTCAAGTATTATCTGAATCCGAATCTATCAAAATAATCCGATAATATCCGAAATATTTTAAAAAAAATCAGAGAGAACATGGCGAATTTTGAAAAATCCGATTCACGTATTTGATATATATAGGGCACACCCTTAACCTAAGCGTATCCCATATAAAAATAGTTTCTGGATCCGCCACTGCAAGATGGCACGACAGTTCACAACTCTAATATCCAATTGAAAATATCATTTTCTCGTAACTTATATTGATACCAAATTGTCGATTGCAAAATATTGCTCTAACAATATTACAAAA
This sequence comes from Arabidopsis lyrata subsp. lyrata, assembly GCF_000004255.2. NCBI lineage: Eukaryota > Viridiplantae > Streptophyta > Magnoliopsida > Brassicales > Brassicaceae > Arabidopsis > Arabidopsis lyrata. Next base: position 5,003,309 of record NW_003302549.1, read on the forward strand.
AAACCGTAGTACCTACGATCTTGACATTATTTTGAATTTTGATTTCTACCTATATAATTTGGAGAATTTGAGATTTCAATGTACATCAGAAATCACATATGCGTTTCCTTAGTCGGACATGGGTAAGTACAAATACATGTTCCACCAGCACCATCGTTGTCACAGAAGCCACTTGCCTGTGGCCCAAGGAATTTCCTGCATGACGCACTACAGTCTGGAATCTTAATGCATTTGCCAATAATTTGAATGCATCCCATATTTGGCTCAACTACACATCCAACAAAACCATTTTTAAAGATATAGATCGACAGCAAAAAGTTATTTGTAATTAGGAGAAATGACTATATTGAACTAAAAATTGGTATACACCAATGAATATAGCCGAAACTAAAAATTATTATTTTAAAATGTATATTTAAAGCTAACATCGCAATGAATATAATTACCAAAATTATAAAAATTGGTATACACCAATGAATATTGGTGAAAAAGTTTATTTTAATATATAAAAAAGCTTAAGATAAACGAATACCGGAAGCAAATATAATAAGGAAGATGATGGGGATTTATTGCAATATGAAATGAAATAACCAAGTTTAGAATACAATCATTTTCCATTATTTGTTTGACCAATAATTATTATTGCTAGTGTTTTCTTTCTTCTCTTTAAACTGATTAATTATAGAGTCATTTTAGTTGATAAATCTGAAAAACTAAGAGGCCACTAAAAAGATATTTAAAATATATATATATATATATATAGAACCATATCTGTTTTGGAAAAGAAAGTTTTTACATTTTGAATTTCTAAAACTGTAAATTAAAGTAATAAAATTTTTAATCATTAATAACCTTAACTTTTAAATCTGAAAATTAAAAATTTTTGATTTATAAAATGGAGATATACAACATATATAAACATATTAGATGATATCAAAATAAATAAAAAAAAAGGAAAGAGCAAAAGTGGAAGCATGGGAATTATTAAAATACAAAAAATCACAAATTGTAAAAAATATTTAGAAACTTGCAATACTTGTAATTGAGGTTTTTTTTTTTATTATTTATTATTTATTGCAAATTATGAGAACTGTTACATAGACGATTCTACAACGGACAATTCCTTCTGACCCTTATTAGATCCACGACAGACGACACTTCCTTCTCCATGCTCTAGACGGACACCTTCAATGATCCACGACCTGACGACACTTCCCTCTCTGCGTAGAATCCTGGCGAACGGCTATAATTGTACTTCGCTGGAGATATCCTGCAGCGTTGCCTCCTTTAATCTGCAAATTTATTAATAAATCGCAATATCTGGGACTCGAACCCCAGACCTCTTGGTGTAGAAGCATTAATTAACCCTTAGTCAACCAATGGGCCAAGTGGACTTCCACTTGTAATTGAGGTTTGTAGTTGTAATCTTTTATGAGAATATTAATATTCGTATATTGTGTTCGATTCAGAATACTCTGATCATAATTCTATAACTAAACTACTAAAGATAATGGATCGATTGAGCATATATAGTTGAATGATTGGTTATTGGCTTATTGCTAGTCGGCTAACATAAAATACTAACTAAGATAAATTTTGTAAAGATAGCCATTTTGTAAATTTGGTAAATATAGTTTTATTCAAATGGTTAATGGTTCATGATCTTTGCAGTTTTTTTTCAATTGAGTTTGATTTAGTAAATCGCGTTATCCCACAAAATATAGATGGAGATAAGGGTCGGGCTTTGTCCACCCATAATAATGTTATTAAAAAAAATAATCTTGTACATTTGTTTGCTGCCCGTTTGCAGTCTTTTCCATGAAGTCATGTTGTTATACTTCAGAATTTAAGAAATATATGTATGATATATGTTAGAAACATTATAGAACGGGGTTGATTATATCATTCAAACACATACTATTTTATAAAATAAAATTATTTATGTTAATACTTTTAAGTCAAACATGTTTAATTTATATATAAACATTTATGAAGAGATGCTGGATAACACACATGAAAAGAGGATGGTTAACACAGATAAAAACGCAATCCCCACCAACATGCATACAAGCATATTGTGTGCTACTTTTTTTTCTTGATATCAAAGTCTCGATCCAAAATATAGTTTTAAAAATATCACGAAAAACGTGCATCACGGTTTTGACATTAATATTGTGTTCCTAATTATACATTTTGAAGAATTTTTGATTTTATAGTACTACATGTATCTATAACGTATGGGACTTATCAGCCGGACAAGGATAAACGCAAACACATGTTCCAGAACCACCATCTCGGTCACAGTAGCCACGTGCGTTTGATCCAAATTTAGACTTGCAAGCCATACTGCAGTCACTAATAACACCACACGAGCCAAGAACTGCCATGCATCCCATATTCTGCGCAACTATATCCACAAAACCGTTTTTATATTTAGATAACAAATTAAAAAGTTAATACTACTTGCGAGAAATCAATACATCGAACAGAAAAATCTTAATGATATATATATATATTCTGATGAATATATGAAAAGTTTTGAATATTGTTATGAATAAACCATAAAGGTAAATGCATACTAACTAAGGCTAACATCACAATATGAACTATAACAATTGGGGAATATCTCGATGAGTAAAGCCGAAGGTAAAGTAATTTTTACTTTTGAATATACATTTACGAATAAACATTAATATAAATGCATACCTAAAGCAAACATAACAAGGAAGATGATGGGGAGAACAAGTGAAGAAGCTGTCTTTGCCATTTTTCTTTTCTTAAAATAAATTTCTAATCTAGTAAACTGAATATTGTTGATAGAACTTGATGAAAAACTTCGAGACAACTGAAAGGAGATTTATATAATTATGGGGCGATCAAGTTATAGAAATAAAGTTATTTATCATTATTTGTTTGAACAAATATTATTTGACTATCATTTTATAAAAATATTATTTGACTGTCATATTGAAAACAATAGTTATGCTACGAGCTACGTTATTTAAGTATGTGATTTATACTTTTCGGATAAGGTTTTCTTTTTTATTTATTATTATTTGACTGTACTTTTATCACAAAAATTATTTGACTGTCATATTGGAAACAATAGTTATGGTCAAACGTTATTTAATTTTAAGTAGCTGATAGCCATTAATCATGTTTATTAGACATGTAAAATTTGATGACACATGTAAATTACCTTCTTTACTTGTTGGTTCTCTGTTTGCTCTTGCTTTTTTTTTTTTCATCTGTAAAATATATATTGATCAAGAGGAGATACAAAATTTGAGCAACAGGTGCTGATATCAAACCAGAACACATTTACCTCAAGCTATACAAAAGAATGGCTATTCGAAAGGTCAAACAGACCTCAGCAAACAAAAAAAGCCAATAGAAAGGACTAAACAGAGGAACACCCCATCTCACTAACAAAGAGATCATGTAGCCAATCCGGATGACCGGTAGCTACATAAGAGTGAGCCAAGTTGTACTTCGTCACACTTTGGGCAATGAGATAGGGTCCTCTGTTCATTGATCTCGATTCTAACACTACCACCCACTCCAAAAAAACTTTCAACGCATTCTCCAACTCTGAGACCTGCATTCTAAAAGAAAGCCAGGCTTTAGGCCTGTTAATAGCACTCACCAGCGAGGGGTCTTCAAAAGCAAAGACAATCCTGGTGAACCTATGGCTAAACATACTATCAGCAGCCCACAAAAAACACTTCAGATAAGCATCATCCCAGGAGCTCTTATATAAGGAAGCTCTCTTTTTATTTCTTCTTAGGACATCCATGGAAGGGGGACGTAGAGTCTGGTTAATATTTGGTTCAATTCCTTTTGTAAATTTGGCACTTATTAGTTATTAAACAATTTGATTGTGGGTACTTTATGATCTCAATTAGGCCTGGGCAAAAAAACCGTACCCGAGTATCCGAACCGAAACCGACCCGAAAAAACCGGTTCGGGGCGGGTACGGGTATTAGCTATTTACCCTATTGGGTCTTGTATTGCCGTACCCGTGGGTATAGGGTAAAACCCGATCCGAACCCGATACCCGAACGGGTACCCGATTACCCGAAATTACATATACTTATACATATAAAACTTTTTATATATGTAATATTTGAGCTAAATACATTTATATCTAAATATCCGAGAATAGTTACCAAAAACTAAATGCACTTATATTTAAATATTTAAGACAAAATATATTTATACGCGAGATGCTTGTAAATTTTTTAAATATTTGGAAAAAATTCCGGTTATTCGGATAAATTTTCGGGTGAAACTCGGATATTAGAGTAAAATTGCGGATAAAATTCGGATATTAGGATAAAATTTCGGATAAAATTCGGGTATTTGGTAAAATTTTGGGTATTTGGGTATAAAATACCCGAACCCGATGGGTACCCGATTTTTTTGGGTATTTAGCGGTTCTAAAAATCTAAACCCGAACCGACCCGAACCCGATTAGATCCGAACCGAAACCGAACCGATATTTTAGATTTACCCTATTGGGTCCTAAACTCCTCTACCCGAAAGACCCGTACCCGATCGGGTTTTACCCGAACCCGACCCGCATACCCGAATGCCCAAACCTAATCTCAATTATCTATAATAGAGTTAAAAATTGTTTGCAAAGACCGATAATACTGAAAAAGTGACTTCACACAAAGCTTCCTTTCGATAAGCTACTCTTCATAATGTTCAGTACTTAACCAGGACTTGACTTGAACAATACTTTAATTATAGAACATTA